>NC_037356.1:943359-1257812 GCF_002263795.3 Bos taurus
GCCCGTGTTCTGCAACAAGAGAAGCCTCCGCACGGAGAAGCCCGTGCCCTGCAGCAAGAGAAGCCTCAGCACGGAGAAGCCCGTGTTCTGCAACAAGAGAAGCCTCCGCACGGAGAAGCCCGTGCCCTCCAGCAAGAGAAGCCTCAGCACGGAGAAGCCCGTGTTCTGCAACAAGAGAAGCCTCCGCACGGAGAAGCCTGTGCCCTGCAGCAAGAGAAGCCTCAGCACGGAGAAGCCTGTGCCCTGAAGCAAGAGAAGCCTCAGCACGGAGAAGCCCGTGTTCTGCAACAAGAGAAGCCTCAGCACGGAGAAGCCTGTGCCCTGCAGCAAGAGAGCCTCCGCACGGAGAAGCCCGTGCCCTCCAGCAAGAGAAGCCTCCGCACGGAGAAGCCCGTGCCCTGCAGCAAAGAGTAGGCCCCGTTCTTCACAACTAGAGAAAAGCCCGCGCAGCAGTGAAGACCCAGTGCAGCCAAAAATAAATAAATAAAATTTTTAAAAAGAATTTACTCATGGAAGAAAGTGAGACAAACACTCAGGCAGAAACAACGGTGTAAATGAAGACCCAGAAGCATTAACAGCAGGGGTGAGTTAAGGAAACAAGCTGAGAGTTCATAGGTCAGAAAATAGGAAGATAGAAGGCCAAGGAGCTAAGGCCAGTAGTGAGAGGGAGGGGCCACGCTCTGTGATCAAACTAGTAAACAGGTTAGACTTTATTCTATAAGCTATAAAGAGGCCCGACAGACTTTAAGTAGGAGTATGAGTCCACTGGAGAAGGGAATGGCAAACCACTTTAGTATTCTTGCCTTGAGAACCCCATAAACAGTATGAAAAGGCAAAATGATAGGATACTGACTGGGGAACTCCCTGGGTTGGTAGGGGCCCAATATGCTACTGGAGATCAGTGGGGAAATAACTCCAGAAAGAATGAAGGGATGGAACCAAAGCAAGAAGAATACCCAGCTGTGGATGTGACTGGTGATAGAAGCAAGGTCCGATGCTGTAAAGAGCACTATTGCATAGGAACCTGGAATGTCAGGTCCATGAATCAAGGCAAATTGGAAGTGGTCAAACAAGAGATGGCAAGAGTGAATGTTGACATTCTAGGAATCAGCGAACTGAAATGGACTGGAATGGGTGAATTTAACTCAGATGACCATTGTATCTACTACTGCAGGCAGGAATCCCTCAGAAGAAATGGAGTGGCCATCATGGTCAACAAAAGAGTCCGAAATGCAGTACTTGGATGCAATCTCAAAAATGACAGAATGATCTCTGTTCGTTTCCAAGGCACACCATTCAATATCACGGTAATCCAAGTCTATGCCCCAACCAGTAACGCTGAAGAAGCTGAAGTTGAACGGTTCTATGAAGACCTACAAGACCTTTTAGAACTAATACCCAAAAAAAGATGTCCTTTTCATTATAGGGGACTGGAATGCAAAAGTAGGAAGTCAAGAAACACCTGAAGTAACAGGCAAATTTGGCCTCGGAATACAGAATGAAGCAGGGCAAAGACTAATAGAGTTTTGCCAAGAAAATGCACTGGTCATAGCAAACACCCTCTTACAACAACACAAGAGAAGACTCTATACATGGACATCACCAGATGGTCAACACTGAAATCAGATTAATTATATTCTTTGCAGCCAAAGATAGAGAAGCTCTATACAGTCAGCAAAAACAAGACCAGGAGCTGACTGTGGCTCAGACCATGAGCTCCTTATTGCCAAATTCAGACTTAAATTGAAGAAAGTAGGGAAAACCACTAGACCATTCAGGTATGACCTAAATCAAATCGCTTATGATGATACAGGGGAAGTGAGAAATAGATTTAAGGGCCTAGATCTGATAGATAGAGTGCCTGATGAGCTATGGAATGAGGTTCATGACATTGTACAGGAGACAGGGATCAAGACCATCCCCATGGAAAAGAAATGCAAAAAAGCAAAATGGCTGTCTGAGGAGGCCTTACAAATAGCTGTGAAAAGAAGAGAAGTGAAAAGCAAAGGAGAAAAGGAAAGATATAAACATCTGAATGCAGAGTTCCAAAGAATAGCAAGAAGAGATAAGAAAGCCTTCCTCAGCGATCAATGCAAAGAAATAGAGGAAAACAACAGAATGGGAAAGACTAGAGATCTCTTCAAGAAAATTGGAGATACCAAAGGAACATTTCATGCAAAGATGGGCTCGATAAAGGACAGAAATGGTATGGACCTAACAGAAGCAGAAGATATTAAGAAGACGTGGCAAGAATACACAGAAGAACTGTACAAAAAAGATCTTCACGATCCAGATAATCACGATGGTGTGATCACTCACCTAGAGCCAGACATCCTGAAATGTGAAATCAAGTGGGCCTTAGAAAGCATCACTACAAACAAAGCTAGTGGAGGTGATAGAATTCCAGTTGAGCTATTCCAAATCCTGAAAGATGATACTGTGAAAGTGCTGCACTCAATATGCCAGCAAATTTGGAAAACTCAGCAGTGGCCACAGGACCGGAAAAGGTCAGTTTTCATTCTGATCCCAAAGAAAGGCAATGCCAAAGAATGCTCAAACTAGCACACAATTACACTCATCTCACACGCTAGGAAAGTAATGCTCAAAATTCTACAAGCCAGGCTTCAGCAATATGTGAACCATGAACTTCCTGATGTTCAAGCTGGTTTTAGAAAAGGCAGAGGAACCAGAGATCAAATTGCCAACATCCGGTGGATCATGGAAAAAGCAAGAGAGTTCCAGAAAAACCTCTATTTCTGCTTTATTGACTATGCCAAAGCCTTTGACTGTGTGGATCACAATAAACTGTGGAAAATTCTGAAAGAGAATGGGAATACCAGACCACCTGATCTGCCTCTTGAGAAATTTGTATGCAGGTCAGGAAGCAACAGTTAGAACTGGACATGGAACAACGGACTGGTTCCAAATAGGAAAAGGAGTACGTCAAGGCTGTATATTGTCACCATGCTTATTTAACTTATATGCAGAGTACATCATGAGAAATGCTGGACTGGAAGAAACACAAGCGGGAATCAAGATTGCTGGGAGAAATATCAATAACCTCAGATATGCAGATGACACCACCCTTATGGCAGAAAGTGAGGAACTCAAAAGCCTCTTGACGAAAGTGAAAGTGGAGAGTGAAAAAGTTGGCTTAAAGCTCAACATTCAGAAAATGAAGATCATGGCATCCGGTCCCACCATTTCATGGCAAATAGATGGGGAAACAGTGGAAACAGTGTCAGACTTTATTTTTCTGGGCTCCAAAACCACTGCAGATGGTGACTGCAGCCATGAAATTAAAAGATGCTTACTCCTTGGAAGGAAAGTTATGACCAACCTAGATAGCATATTCAAAAGCAGAGACATTACTTTGCCAACAAAGGTTCGTCTAGTCAAGGCTATGGATTTTCCTGTGGTGATGTATGGATGTTAGAGTTGGACTGTGAAGAAGGCTGAGCACTGAAGAATTGATGCTTTTGAACTGTGGTGTTGGAGAAGACTCTTGAGAGTCCCTTGGACTGCAAGGAGATCCAACCAGTCCATTCTGAAGGAGATCAGCCCTGGGATTTCTCTGGGAGGAATGATGCCAAACTCCAGTACTTTGGCCACCTCATGCAAAGAGTTGACTCATTGGAAAAGTCTCTGATTATGGGAGGGATTGGGGGCAGGAGGAGAAGGGGACGACAGAGGATGAGATGGCTGGATGGCATCACTGATTCGATGGACTTGAGTCTGAGTGAACTCCGGGAGTTGGTGATGGACAGGGAGGCCTGGCGTGCTGCGATTCATGGGGTCAAAAAGAGTTGGACATGACTGAGCGACTGATCTGACCTGATCTGATCTGATGGCCCATTTATAGAGTCCCAAATTGCAACAGGTATCATCAATTTCTATATGCCCACCCTCAAACTATTAGGTTCCAGAGTGGTCTTTCGAATGTACAAATCCAATGACATAGTATGCATGAGTGAATGAATCAGAAGAGTTATTCTAGAACAAAGAGAAAAGTTGTCAAGCTGCACTGAGGATCCAGCTGAGATTAGAAATCACGAATTTGCAATGACGTCAACCTCCACCGCTGTATCATTCTCTCCAGTAAGAAGCAAAAAAGTCACGTCTGTGAGATGGATACGAAGTTGGAATTTTGTCATGTCAGACCTGAGAGTGAAGGGTGTTGATGACATAGTAACTTTAAAAAAAAAAAAGTTTTATTGATTTATTTTATTTATTGTTGATGGTGCTGGGTCTTCATTGCTTCATGGACTTTTCTCTAGTCACAGAGAGGGGAGGCTCTAGCTGCCATGTGCAGGCTTCTGTTTGCACTGGCTTCTCCTGTTGCTGCGCAGGGCTCTAGAGTGCTCAGGCTTCAGTAGTTGTGGAGCCCCGGCTCCAGAGCACAGACCCAGTGGTCGCAGTACTCGGGCTTAATTTCTCTGCCATGTGGGATCTTCCCAGACCAGAGATCGAACTTGTATCTCCTGCACTAGCAGGCGGATTCTTCACTACCCAGCCACCAGGAAAGCCCCTGTGAGCCAGTAAATTTGAGGACTCACCATAAGCTGCAGGTTGGGGAAGAGGGAGCTTAGCACAGTGCCTGGCACATACTGGGGCTCAGTACATTTCTGTGGAATGGTGAGCTGAGAGGTACAGGGGTTTAAATCCCAGCAAGGGTGCCTCTTCTTCCAGTAAGACACACCCACTCTCCTGACCACAAACGTGGCCACGTGATCTCAGGCTGGCCAATCAGTGCTCCCCAGCTCCCTCACACAGGGATAGGCCTGAGGCAGTCCCATGACCACAACAGGCCCATCTGTGCTCTTCCCGGGCTGAAGTGGGGTAGCTGGAGGCTGGCCTTAGGCCTGTAGAGTTATGCCGGGAGAATGAGAGACTTGGGCTCCCCACAGCCATCTTCCCCACCACACAGAGAAACCCCCTCAACAGCAGTGCGGATAACAAGCAGAGCTGAGAGCTGAGTGAAATACTGTCCAGGGACATCCGAGACTACACAGCACCTTCGTGTGAATTAGGGAATTCCCTGGTGGTCTAGCAGTTGGGGGTCAGCACTTTCACTGCCACAGGCCTGAGTTCATTTCCTGGCTGGGGAACTAAGATCCTTCAAGCTTTGCAGAACTCAAGAAAAATAAGCAAATAAATAAGTATCTATAGATGTAGGTACATAGATACAGATATCAGAGTACAACCTGAACAACCCTAAGTCATAGGCCCTGGAAATAGGAACAAAGGTGAATGCCCTCTGCCGTGCTCAGTAACCCTGGTCGTGGCCACTCTGAAGGAGTGTTCCAGCCCAAGTGGTCATCCTGCCATCTTAGAAAGGCTGGAATTGGAGAGTAGGGGGACAGGAACATGCCTCTGAGAGTCATAGGTGAGAGAAGCAGCCATTAAGGAGGCAAGGAGTGGTTGGGTCAGGGCACAGATTGCACTTGTGTGCACATATTCTCCTGAGCTTGTTCAGGGCCAAAGTGGCTTTATTAAAGAGGGGACTCTTGCTCACTGCTCCAGGACTTAGCTGAAACTATCTTACCTACCTGCAGATCTCATGTAGGTGAGTATGTAAATGACATGTATTTCACATACAATGCCATGGGGATGGTGCTTCCTTAAGATGTGGTGCCCTTGTGCAGTCCACAACCTGAACAACTGTACACAGGAACCCCAAGTCTGACAAGTTCCTCTGACCCTATTGTATCTCTGCCATTTCGAGTTGAAAAAAAAACAAACAAACAAACATCAAAACTTCCTCTCTAAGTAAGCATAAAATGGGTTCTTACACTGGACAAGCCCTATTAATAAACACTGACAAACAAAGTGTAACCGAGAGATCAGGGCCCAGACTACAGGCTCCGGAGGTAAGAAAGTTATTTAAAATATCAGAGGTAGGGTTGATCTTGGTTACAGCAGAGTCAGAGATGGGCCCTGGGAGTGGGGTCTGAAGCAGATGGAGCGAAGGGGAGAAAGTTGAGCTTTGAGGCTAGGCCATGCTCACAGACACTGAAGTTCCCCAAGTGGGTTGCAAGCAAGAGGTAGAAAACCACCTCAGAGAATTATGGGTAATGTTCTTTCCCCTCAAACCCCTCCCCACTCTTTCCCACTTAAACTTGATTGGTTGGTTTGTCCCTAAATTTGCCTGAAGCCCAGCTGCACCAGCTAATGAGGACTTTCTATCTCTGGGGCTGGGGGGAAGCCAAATAAAATCCAATATGTTAACTCCCAGGACTTCCCTGGTGGCTCAGCAGTAAAGAACATGCCTGCAATGCAAGAGACCAAGTTTCAATCTCTGGGTCGGGAAGATCCCATGGAGGAGGAAATGGCAACCCACCCCAGGATTCTGACTTGAGGAATTCCATAGACAGAGGAGCCTGGTGGACTATAGTCCATAGGGTCGCAAAGAGTCGGACACGACTGAAGTGAGTTAGCATGTACATAGTATTATGAGGAAACAAATACAACTGGGCTTAGAGTAATTGATATTGCAAACAAGTTTTAAAAATTATTGCTGTTGGATGAGGGGAGACTGGAGTTTTCAGACTACCCCCAGAGTCTGTATTTGGCTTGGTAGAGTATAGACTAAGGATGGCATTGCCCACATTTGCCACATGCCTTGACCTTGGCAGATGTTACTGCTCAACTACCACCCTGCTCCCTTAGAGCCCAAATATAGCCTCATAATCCCTTTCATCACTCTAGATTCATTAATCTTCAATCAAGTTGCGATAATGGGGTTTCCGTGGTGGATCAGTGGTAAAGAATCCACCTGCCAACCCAAGAGTCATGAGTTCAATACCTGATCCAGGAAGGTCCCACATGCTGTGAACTGAACTAAGCCTGTGTGCCACAACTATTGAGCCTGAGCTCCAGAACCTGGGAACCGCAACTCCTGAAGCCCCAGGGCTCTGGAGGCTGTGCTCCACAACAAGAGAAGCCACAGCAATGAGAAACCTGCGCACCACAATGAAAAGGAGCCCCTTCCCGCCGCAACTAGAGAGAAGCCTGAGCAGTGATGAAGATCCAGCACAGCCAAAAATAAATAAGGAAAATTATTTTTTTTTAAGTTGAGATAAGGGATGAACTTCTTTGCATCCTTGTTCTAGAGCAATGGTTCTTAACCCTGGTACATGCTGGAATCACCTGGGAGGAGGGGTAGGCAGATTTCAAAGACAGCCCTCAATGAGTCCCACTTCCTGGTGGTCATGTCCCTCTGGAATCCTCTCCCTTCTACTGTGGGCTGGACTGGGTAACTTGTTTCCAGTGAATAGAATATGCAAAAATAATGGAGTGTCATTTGCAAATGGGTTAGAAAGGAGTGTGACTTTCGTCTTGGAAGTGGACCTTGCTCAGTTGACCTTGACTGAAGCCTTCTGAGAGACTTTGGGCCAACACCTTGATTGCAACTTTGTGAGAGACCCTGAAGCAGAGGCTCCAGCTGAGCTGTGTCTGGACTCATGAATACAGACACTGTGAGATAATAAATGCATGTTCTTTGAAACCACTAAGCAATAGATAGCGAAAACAAGTGGGAAAATTTTTTTTAAAAAATACATACTGCTGCTGCTGCTGCTAAGTGGCTTCAGTCGTGTCTGACTCTGTGCGACCCCATAGACAGCAGCCTACCAGGCTCCTCCATCCTTGGGATTCTCCAGGCAAGAATGCTGCATAGTACCTCTAACTAATTAAATCAAGATTTCATAGAAATTTCCCCAAAGAAGACATATGGCCAGAAAGCATATGAAAAGAGGCTCTACATCACTAATTATCAGAGAAATGCAAATCAAAATTACAAAGGGGTACCACCTCACAGCAGTCAGAATGGCCATCATCAAAAAGTCCACAAACAATAAATGCTAGAGAGGGTATGGAGAAAAGAGAACCCTCCTACACCGTCGGTGGAAATGTAAATTGGTACAGCCACTATGGAGAACAGTATGGAGGTTCCTTTAAAAACTGAAAATAGAGTTAACATGTGATCCAGGAATCCTTCTCCTGAGCATATATCCAGAGGAAACCATAATTCAAAAAAATACATGCACCCCAATGTTCATTGCGGGACTACTTACATTAGCCAGGACTTGGAAGCAACCTGACTGTCCATCAATAGAGGAATGGATAAAGAAGATGTGGTACATATATACAACGGAATATCACTCAGCCACAAAAAGAATGAAATAATGCCATTTGTAGCAATATGGATGGACCCAGAGATTATCATATTAAGTGAAGTCAGACAAAGAAAAACAAATATCATATGACATCACTCATATGTGGAATCTAATTTTAAAGTATGAAATAAATGAACTTATTTGTAAAATAGAAACAGGCTTCTGCTACTGCTGCTGCTGCCAAGTCGCTTCAGTCGTATCTGACTCTGTGCGACCCCATAGACAGCAGCCCACTAGGCTTCTCTGTCCCTGGGATTCTCCAGGCAAGAATACTGGAGTGGGTTGCCATTTCCTTCTCCAATGCATGAAAGTGAAAAGTGAAAGTGAAGTCGCTCAGTCGTGTCCGACTGTAGCGACCCCATGGACTGCAGCCTACCAGGCTCCTCAGTCCATGGGATTTTCCAGGCAAGAGTACTGGAGTGGGGTGCCATTGCCTTCTCCGAACAGGCTTCTAGATATCAAAAACAAACTTATGGTTCAGTTCAGTTCAGTCGCTCAGTCGTGTCCGACTCTTTGTGACCCCATGAATTGCAGCACGCCAGGCCTCCCTGTCCATCACCAACTCCCGAAGTTCACTCAGACTCACGTCCATAGAGTCAGTGATGCCATCCAGCCATCTCATCCTCTGTGGTCCCCTTCTCCCCCTACCCCCAACCCCTCCCAGCATCAGAGTCTTTTCCAATGAGTCAACTCTTCACACGAGGTGGCCAAAGTACTAGAGTTTCAGCTTTAGCATCATTCCTTCCAAAGAAATCCCAGGGCTGATCTCCTTCAGAATGGACTGGTTGGATCTCCTTGCAGTCCAAGGGACTCTCAAGAGTCTTCTCCAACACCACAGTTCAAAGCATCAATTCTTCGGCGCTCAGCCTTCTTCACAGTCCAACTCTCACATCCAATATGACCGCTGGAAAAACCATAGCCTTGACTAGACGGACCTTTGTTGGCCAAGTAATGTCTCTGCTTTTCAATATGCTATGTAGGTTGGACATAACTTTCCTTCCAAGGAGTAAGCATCTTTTAATTTCATGGCTGCAGTCACTATCTGTAGTGATTTTGGAGCCCAAAAAAATAAAGTCTGACACTGTTTCCACTGTTTCCCCATCTATTTCCCATGAAGTGATGGGACCAGATGCCATGATCTTCATTTTCTGAATGTTGAGCTTTAAGCCAACTTTTTCACTCTCCACTTTCACTTTCATCAAGAGGCTTTTTAGTTCCTAAACATGGGTTGGGGGAGGGATAAATTAGGTGCTTACACACTACTCTCTATAAGTTAGATAATCAACAAAGACTTACTGTATAGCACAGGGAACTCAATATTCTATAATAATTTATATGAGAAAAAATCTGAAAAAGAATGAATATATGCATATGTGAAACTGAAATACTTTGTGGTACCCATGAAATTAACATGAAATTGTAAATCAACTATATTCCAATAAAATTAAAATTAAATAGGATTTCTAAGGTTAGGACCCAATCATTGGTAGTTTTTACATCTCCCCATGTGATTCTAGGAGAAGGCAATGGCACACCACTCCAGTACTCTCGCCTGGAAAATCCCATGGGTGGAGGAGCCTGGTGGGCTGCAGTCCATGGGGTCGCTAGAGTCAGACATGACTGAGCGACTTCACTTTTCACTTTCATGCATTGGAGAAGGAAATGGCAACCCACTCCAGTGTTCTTGCCTGGAGAATCCCAGGGACAGGGGAGCCTGGTGGGCTGCCGTCTATGGGGTCGCACAGAGTCGGACACAACAAAGCGACTTAGCAGCCGCAGCAGCATGTGATTCTAATATATAGCCAGACTCCACTGACTAGGCTTCTCATACAGTAAAGTGCAGAGGAGTCATCTAAGTATTTTGTCAAAATGTACACTAGGGTGGAGCCTAAGGTTTTGCATTTCCAACAAGCTCCCATGTTATGCTAATACTGATGGTCCCCAAGACTACACAAAGCAGCAAGGCTCTAGAGAATCTAGACACAGGGCAAGATAGGCCTGGGCTCAGTGTATGAGTCTGGAAATAGTGTGGAGCAGGAGGGTGTGAAGTGCATGAAGAGATGTTCCTTAGGTCTTGGCAATCAACTGGGCATGGAGGGTGGAGGCAAGGGGGCCAGCTATCTTAAGGTTTGAAGTCCAGAGGGCTGGGAAGAAGCTGGCATTTTTAGGTAAAATGAGGAATTTTAAAAGAAGTCTGATTGGGAGAAAAAAATAACCCATGATGGAAGCAACCTGTTAGAGATGATCAAGACATAATTTATGGGACCCAGTATAAAATGAAGATGTGGAGCCCCTTGTTCAAAATTATTAAGTACTTCTGCAGAATCTAAAATATGACACAATCAAACTTATCTACAAAACAGAAGCAGACTCAGAGACATAGAGAACAGACGTTTGGTTGCCTGGTGTGGGGGTGGGGTGGGGGGTTCAGTTCAGTTCAGTCACTCAGTTGTGTCCGACTCTTTGTGACCCCATGAAGCACACCACACCAGGCCTCCCTGTCCATCATCAACTCCCGGAGTCCACCCCAAACCCATGTCCATTGAGTCAGTGATGCCATCCAACAATCTCATCCGCTGTTGTCCCCTTCTCCTCCCGCCTTCAATCTTTCCCAGCATCAGGGTCATTTCAAATGAGTCAGCTCTTGGCATCAGGTGCCAAAGTATTGGAGTTTCGGCTTCAACATCAGTCCTTCCAGTGAACACCCAGGACTGATTTCCTTTAGGATGGACTGGTTGGATCTCCTTGCAGTCCATGGGACTCTCAAGAGTCTTCTCCAACACCGCAGTTCAAAAGTATCAATACTTTGGTGCTCAGCTTTCTTCACAGTCCAACTCTCACAGCCATACATGACCACTGGAAAAACCATAGCCTTGACGTGATGGACCTTTGGGGTTGGGGGAGGAAGGATGAATTGGGAGTTTAGGATTAGCAGATGCAAACTATGACATTATATATGGAAAAGACAGACAAGGTTCTACTGTATAGCATGCAGAACTATATTTAATATCCTGTAATCATAATGGAAAATAATATGAAAAAGAATATATATATATACTCAGTTATATATATATATATATATTCAGTTATATATATAACTGAATCACTTTGTTGTACACCAGAAACTAACACGGCATTGTAAATCAACTGCACTTCAATGAAATAATTATTTTTTAATTATTAAGAATTTCAAGGGATTTCCCTGGTGGCTAAGACTCTGTGCTCCCAAAGTAGGGGCCCTGGGTTTGACCATGGTTGGGGAACTAGACCCCGTATGCTGCAGCTAAGACACAGTACAGCCAAATAAATAAAAATTAAAAAAAAAAAAAAAAAAAAGAATTCCAAGATGGTGAGAGCAGAGCATTAATTCAATGATGGGAGGCCCTCTGAGCATGGGTCATACACCCTGGGACAGATTTGTCAAAAGCAAGACTTACCTCCTCTTTGGTGACCCTGACACCCCCTGTTCCAGCCCCTCTTCCTTGCTCTGTGCTCGGGGCTCCCTCCCACCTTCTCCTCCCACAAGGCTCTGGTCTTGCTGGCTCCTGTGGCTGCTCCTCAGTGAGACTGGAAGTTGATGGAGGGCAGACACTGCTTTGCTATCTGCCCCCCCCCCCCCCCCCGCCCCAACCAGGTCTCATAGCAGACTGGGAGTGGCTTGTTCAGTCCCGCCAGGGTGCTGGCCTGGCCTGGGTCCCTTTCCTGCACCTGCCTCCCCTGTGCCAAGGCAGATCTGTGCTGCCTTGAGCTACAGCAGTCTGCTTTCTCTCCCTCCACGCCCTCCCTGGATCTGTGGGCCTCTCCTAGATCGGTCGCCCCAGTAATAGGCTATGAACAGAGTTCACAGCCTGTAACTCCAAGGATGTTCCTCAATAGTTATTTTCAGCAGACTGCTTATGGTTTATATCAGAAAAGGCTGTTCCCAGGGGTAGAGGGTTGGAGAATTGGATGAGGCAGTCAAAAGGTACAAACTTCCAGTTATGAAATAAGTGTTAGGATGTAATGTATTATTATCAACGTGCTGTGTTGTGCTAAGTCGCTTCAGTCATGTCTGACTCTTTGCGACGCTATGGACTGTAGCCCACCAGGCTCCTCTTTCCATGTGGATTCTCCAAGCGAGAACACTGGAGTAGATTGCCATTTCCTCCTCCAGGGGATCTTCCCAACCCAGGGATCAAACCTGCATCTCTTATGTCTCCTGCATTGGCAGGCAAGTTCTTTACTACCAGCGCCAATACAGCATCACTAATATAATTAATACTGCTGTATGTTATATATAAAAATTACTGAGAGGAAATCCTGAGTTCTCATCACAAGGAAAAAATATTTTCTCTTTAATTTTATATCTGTATGAAATGGTGGATGTTCACTACACTTACTGTGGTAATCATTTCATGATGTATGAAGTCATATCATTATGCTGTACACCTTATACTGTGCTGTATGTCAATTATATCTCAATAAAGCTGGAAGAAAGAAAAGAAAATAGCTGTTCCCTCCCTGAGGCTCCTGGCTGATTATTTAACATCATTTGGTTTCCTCTGGTTGCCTGAGAATTGCTTACAATGCTAACCTGGACACCCTCATGATCAGATACCACTCTCAGGCCAGCCCCTAGATTTGCCTTAAAAGGGACTAGGAACTCTCCTTTTGGGCCAAAGTATGAATAAAAATTCATAATTTACTGGAAAAGTATGTAATCAAACTCATCTACTTGGAAAACTTATTATCCTGCAAGTGCTTAAATCAGGTCTCATGAGATGCAAGAAATTGAAATGTCTAGAGGATGAAAATAATGCAGTGTAGCCGTCTATGATCTTCCTTGGTGGCTCAGATGGTTTAAAAAATAAAAAATAAACAAATCCACCTGCCAATGCAGGAGATGCAGTTTTGATCCCTGGGCTGGGAAGATCCCCCAGAGAAAGAAATGGCAACCCACTCCAGTATTCTTGCCTGGGAAATTCTACAGACAGAAGAGCCTTGGAGGCTGCAGTCCATGGGGTCGCAAAGAATCAGACACAACTAAACAACAACAACAAATCACAGTCTACAAAATTCCATTGAATTTTACCTGTTGCAACTTTGTGTGTATGGTCCTGAAATTATAAGTAAATGGTGAGATATTTGGCATCTTGCTCTGTGACTTTATACTTAAGAAAGAAAGAAATGAATATTTACTGTGAAGCTAGTATGTGTCAGATACTGTGCTGGACATTTCACACATATCTGGCTTAACAGCCTAGAGAAGCAGAATAACACTGATGTGGAGAACAATCTTATAAACTCAACAGCTGGGTACAAGTGAAGTTCTGTTCTTACTAACTTGTGCCACAATTTCCTCATCTGGGGACTTTCCTGGTGACCCAGTGGCTAAGACTCTGAACTCCCAATGTAGGGGGGCCAGGTTTGACCCCTTGGTCAGGGAACTAGATCCCATATGCCACACCTAAGACCAGGCACAGCCAAACACATAAATATATATTTTCAAATGTTTCTTATCTGTGAACCAGAGCTTCTCAGGTGGCACTACTGGTAAAGAACCTGCCTGCCAATGCAGAAGACTTAAGAGATGCAGGTTCAATCCCTGGGACAAGAAGATCTCCTGGAGGAGGGCATGGCAACCCACTCCAGTATTCTTGCCTGGAAAATCCCATGGGCAGAGGAACTTGGCAGGCTACAATCCATAGGGTAGCAAAGAGTCGGACACAACTGAAGAGACTTAGCACGTATCTGTGAAATGATGTGAATGATAACAATAGTATTTTCCTCATGGGGCTGATGAACTGATTAAAGAAATAAGTGAATTATTACTTATAAGGCATTTAGGTCAGCACTGGCTTTCCATGGTTAATAATCTACCTTTATATTGCACAACCTTCTGAGGTAGTGTGATAATGCTCAATTTATAGATGAAGTAACAGAAAATCAGAGACATGAAAACAATTTGCACAACGTCACAAAGCTAATATTGCCAAAGCTGATAATTGAACTCAAGAATGCTCCAAGTACAGCTCAACACTGAAATTCCTGGCATTATTCATTTCCTGAGCTCCCGTCATGTGTCAAGCACTGCAGAAAAAGTGGAGAACTATGCTGTGTGTGCTATGCTAAATTACTTCAGTTCAGTTCGGTTCAGTTCATTTCAGTTGCTCAGTCGTGTCCGACTCTTTGCGACCCCATGAATCACAGCATGCCAAGCCTCCCTCTCCATCACAAACTCCCGGAGTTCACTCAAACTCATGTCCATCGAGTCGGTGATGCCATCCAGCCATCTCTTCCTCTGTCGTTCCCTTCTCCTCTTGCCCCCAATCCCTCCCAGCATCAGGGTCTTTTCCAATGAGTCAGCTCTTCACATCAGGTAGCCAAATTATGTGAGTTTCAGCTTCAACATCATTCCTTCCAAAGAACATCCAGGACTGATCTCCTTTAGGATGGACTGGTTGGATCTCCTTGCAGTCCAAGGGACTCTCAAGAGTCTTCTCCAACACCACAGTTCAAAAGCATCAATTCTTCAGCACTCAGCTTTCTTCACAGTCCAACTCTCACATCCATATATGACCACTGGAAAAACCATAGCCTTGACTAGACATACCGTTATTGGCCAAGTAATGTCTCTGTTTTTGAATATGCTATCTAGGTTGGTCATAACTTTCCTTTCAAGGAGTAAGCGTCTTGTAATTTCATGGCTGCAATCACCATCTGCAGTAATTTTGGAGCCCCCCAAAATAAAGTCTGACACTGTTTCCCCATCTATTTCCCATGAAGTGATGGGACCAGATGCCATGATCTTCGTTTTCTGAATGTTGAGCTTTAAGCCAACTTTTTCACTCTCCTGTTTCACTTTCATCAAGAGGCTTTTTAGTTCCTCTTCACTTTCTGCCATAAGCATGGTGTCATCTGCATATCTGAGGTTATTGATATTTCTCCCGGCAATCTTGATTCCAGCTTGTGCTTCTTCCAGC
Organism: Bos taurus; assembly: GCF_002263795.3. NCBI lineage: Eukaryota > Metazoa > Chordata > Mammalia > Artiodactyla > Bovidae > Bos > Bos taurus. The sequence goes on from NC_037356.1 coordinate 958,499, forward strand.
CCAGTGTTTCTCATGATATACTCTGCATAGAAGTTAAATAAGCAGGGTGACAATATACAGCCTTGACGAACTCCTTTTCCTATTTGGAACCAGTCTGTTGTTCCATGTCCAGTTCTGACTCTTGCTTCCTGACCTGAATATAGGTTTCTCACGAGGGAGGTCAGGTGGTCTGGTATTCCCATGTCTTTCAGAATTTTCCACAGTTTATTATGATCCACACAGTCAAAGGCTTTGGCATAGTCAATAAAGCAGAAATAGAGGTTTTTCTGGAACTCTCTTGCTTTTTCCATGATCCACCGGATGTTGGCAATTTGATCTCTGGTTCCTCTGCCTTTTCTAAAACCAGCTTGAACATCAGGACGTTCATGGTTCACATATTGCTGAAGCCTGGCTTGGAGAATTTTGAGCATTACTTTCCTAGCGTGTGAGATGAGTGCAATTGTGCGGTAGTCTGAGCATTCTTTGGCATTGCCTTTCTTTGGGATTGGAATGAAAACCGACTTTTTCCAGTCCTGTGGCCACTGCTGAGTATTCCAAATTTGCTGGCATATTGAGTGCAGCACTTTCACAGCATCATCTTTCAGGATTTGGAATAACTCAACTGGAATTCCATCATCTCCACTAGCTTTGTTCGTAGTGATGCTTTCTAAGGCCCACTTGATTTCACATTCCAGGATGTCTGGCTCTAGGTGAGTGATCACACCATCGTGATTATCTGGGTCATGAAGATCTTTTTTGTACACTTCTTCTGTGTATTCTTGCCACGTCTTCTTAATCTCTTCTGCTTCTGTTAGGTCCATACCATTTCTGTCCTTTATCGAGCCCATCTTTGCATGAAATGTTCCTTTGGTATCTCCAATTTTCTTGAAGAGATCTCTAGTCTTTCCCATTCTGTTGTTTTCCTCTATTTCTTTGCATTGATCGCTGAGGAAGGCTTTCTTATCTCTTCTTGCTATTCTTTGGAACTCTGCATTCAGATGTTTATATCTTTCCTTTTCTCCTTTGCTTTTCACTTCTCTTCTTTTCACAGCTCTTTGTAAGGCCTCCTCAGACAGTCATTTTGCGTTTTCGCATTTTTTTCCATGGGAACGGTCTTGATTCCTGTGTCCTGTACACTGTCACAAACCTCTGTCCATAGTTCATCAGGCACCCTATCAGATCTAGTCCCTTAAATCTATTTCTCACTTCCACTGTATAGTCATAAGGGACTTGATTTAGGTCATACCTGAATGGTCTAGTGGTTTTCCCCACTTTCTTCAATTTAAGTCTGAATTTGGCAATAAGGAGTTCATGATCTTAGCCACAGTCAGCTCCTGGTCTTGTTTTTGCTGACTGTATGGAGCTTCTCCATCTTTGGCTGCAGAGAATATAATCAATCTGATTTTGGTGTTGGCCATCTGGTGACATCCATGTGTAGTCTTCTCTTGTGTTGTTGGAAGAGGGTGTTTGTTATGACCAGTGCATTCACTTGGCAAAACTCTATTAGCTTTTGCCCTGCTTCATTCTGTACTCCAAGGCCAAATTTGCCTGTTACTCCAGGTGTTTCTTGACTTTCTACTTTTGCATTCCAGTCCCCTATAATGAAAAGACATCTTTTTTGGGTGTTAGTTTTAAAAGGTCTTGTAGGTCTTCATAGAACCATTCAACTTCAGCTTCTTCAGCATTACTGGTTGGGGCATAAGCTTGGATTACCGTGATATTGAATGGTTTGCCTTGGAAACAAACAGAGATCATTCCGTCATTTTTGAGATTGCATCCAAGTACTGCATTTCGGACTCTTTTGTTGACCATGATGGCTACTCCATTTCTTCTAAGGAATCCTGCCCGAAGTAGTAGATATAATGGTCATCTGAGTTAAATTCACCCATTCCAGTCCATTTTAGTTCTCTGACTCCTAGAATGTCGACGTTCACTCTTGCCATCCCCTGTTTGACCACTTCCAATTTGCCTTGATTCATGGACCTAGCATTCCAGGTTCCTATGCAATATTGCTCTTTACAGCATCAGACTTTGCTTCTATCACCAGTCGCATCCACAACTGGATATTGTTTTTGCTTTGGCTCCATCCCTTCATTCTTTCTGGAGTTATTTCCCCACTGATCTCCAGTAGCATATTGGGCCCCTACCGACCCAGGGAGTTCCCCTGTCAGTATCCTATCATTTTGCCTTTTCATACTGTTTATGGGGTTCTCAAGGCAAGAATACTAAAGTGGTTTGCCATTCCCTTCTCCAGTGGACCACATTCTGTCAGACCTCTCCACCATGACCCATCGGTCTTGGGTGGCCCCACACGGCATGGCTTGGTTTGATTGAGTTAGACAAGGCTGTGGTCCATGTGATCAGATTGGCTAGTTTTCTGTGATTATGGTTTCAGTATGTCTGCCTTCTGATGCCCTCTCACAACACCTACCGTCTTACTTGGGTTTTTCTTACCTTGGATGTGGGGTATCTCTTCACGGCTGTTCCAGTAAAGCGCAGCCGCTGCTCCTTACCTTGGACAAGGGGTATCTCCTCACAGACACCCCTCCTGACCTTGAACATGGAGTAGCTCCTCTCAGCCCTCCTGCACCCACGCAGCCACCGCTCCTTGGATGTGAGGTTGTGTCCAAGTCTTTGTGACCCCGTGGACTGTAGCCTGCCAGGTTCCTCTGTCTATGGAATTCTCCAGGCAAGAATACTGGAGTGGGTTGCCATTTCCTACTCCAGGGGATGACTGCTGCTGCTGCTGCTAAGTCGCACCACATGTCCCACTCTGTGCGACCCCAGAGAAGGCAACCAACCAGGCTCCCCCGTCCCTGGGATTCTTCAGGTGAGAATACTGGAGTGGGTTGACATTTCCTTCTCTAATGCAGGAAAGTGAAAAGTGAAAGTGTAGTCACTCAGATGTGTCTGACTCTTAGCGACCCATGGACTGCAGCCTACAAGGCTCCTCCATCCATGGGATTTTCCAGGCAAGAGTACTGGAGTGGGTCACCAGTGCCTTCTCCCCAGGGGATGGCAACCCTACAGAAAAAGTGGAGAACTGGAAGAGGTTCCAGCTAGGGGAGAAGAGAGGAGGCAAACACCCCCCCAACAGATGAAGGAGGTAATTTCAGGCAGTGATAATGCAGTGAAGATAATGAAACAGACTGATGTCAATAGGCAAAGACTGAAAATAACCTAAATGGCTAATGAAGACACAAATGGCAGTAGATCCATACAACGTGGCATATAGGTCACCTTAATTTTTTTTAATATGATGGCAAACCATGATTTTTAAAATATGACTACCAAGTTTTCATCATACCTATTATATTTTTTGTTTTATTTTTTATTAATTAATTTATTTATTTACTTTGTTTGACTATACTGGATCTTAGTTGTGGTATTCGGAACCTTCAGTTGTGACTCACAGGATTTTTAGTTGCAGCATGTGAACTCTTAATTGCAGTATGTGGGATCTATTCCTCTAATCAGAGCCTCAAACTTGAGAGCCCTGCATTAGGAGCACAGAGTCTTAACCAATAGACCACCATGAAAGTCCCTCATCATGTCTGCTTTAATTTCCTTCATTGTGCCCTTTGTGGCTTTTTCATAGACTTTTATTGAAATCAGACTTGACTAGCTCAAATCCCATGCTGTATATGAGATATCCAGCTCATCCTGGTCCCTAACAATGATGTCAGATACTGCTAGTCAACTAGCTCAAAAATGCTAGCTAATTCAGGGAAACTGTTATTTGTTTGTTTTTCTAATCTATGTGTTTGTTTTGTTATTTTTGACTGAAAACCTCCTGCAGATCATATTCTGGAATCAAGCACATGGCATCGATTTTTACCAGTGAAGAAGCTGAGACCCAGAGATATGAAATCATTTCTGTAATAGAACACCTAAATTAGGATTAGACTTTTGCTTTCCACCACGTATCTGTTGAACACCTTCTTTATACTGGGCACTGTGCAGGAAGAGACAGCCCAGAGACGGTACGGAAGAAACAATCTCTGCCTTTGAGAAGTTTTAGGTAGTTAGAATAGGAAAAAGGAGTCCAGAATGGTGGTGGCTAAAAGACAAAGAAGGGAAAAGCCCACAAAAATTGAAGGAAGAAAGGTCTGAGGACCAGAGTGAGAACCTCAGTTGAAGCAAACACCTCTCCTGGCTAGCCCAGTTTACATAGGGCAGGCTCATGGGGAGGAGAAAAAAAACATATAAAAGGAAGAGCCAAAATTGAGCCTCTTGCCTCCCTTCTCTTCGCGTCTTTTGGGTCAGCCCGCTCTCGCGCCTTGAGGATGTATTTTCCTTTGCTTGACAAATAAAACTGAGCTGTAACATTGGTCCATCTGTCACTTCAAAATTTTGCTGCAGCAAGACAGAACCAAGAAAATTACACCCTCCATTGGCAAGAAGTATAGTCTTAGAGATCAAGACTAAAAAGCATGAACCCACCAGAGAAATGTGTTCAGTTGCCAAGCACCTATTATCACAGCACTGGGCGCTAGACGCTGTGATAATAACTGACGTGAATCAGGGGTTCCCCTGCAACCATCCCACTTCGCAATTGTATTTTATTTGACTCTCCCAGCAGCATTACTGAGTAGGAATATCAAAATCCCATTTTACAGAGAAGGAAACTGCTGGAAAGAAATGCTAAACAGCCTGAGGTCACACAGCTAGAAGTGGAAAAGCTGGGCTTTTCCTGCATCTGTCTGACTCCAGAGCCAGAGTTCTTACCCAGTGTGCTCCCCAGAAGCACTACTATCATGCAGAAGGGATATTAAGCGATTAAGTTTTGGTATTCATCCCTAAGGGGGACCATAAACTAATAGGGAACAAGGCTTGTCTGCATCACAACTCCACAACTCCTTGTCATAGAGGCTAACACAGGCTGTGTGGTACAGGCAATTTGGACCAGCCAAGTTCAAGGGAGGAAAATAATTTCATTTTGAGTCTACCAACTTAGAAGTCTTGGCCTACATGGGGCTGCAGGGTGACATGGGGAATATGTATCAGCTCAGCTTAGGAACCTTAAGACACCATAAAAGCTCAGTTCAAAGCAACCAATTTTAATAAAAATTTGTACGGGTCTTTCATACTGCAACATTCAACACAATTCCCTCCCAGTTCAACCACCTGCCTGGCACCCTAACACCATGTACACAATAAACAACAAGCATATTTTCAAAGGAGACCAAAAAACAAACAAACCCCAGAACTTACAGGTTATCTGAATGTGATGACCAATTTTTCAGAGCCAAACACCAAGATATGTGGTCTCACAAATTCATATGTCCTTACAGGAACAACAGGATAGCAAATTAAAAATCAGAACTGGAAGCAGTCCTAAGATGGTGGAGGAATATGATGAGGAGACCACTTTCTCCCCCACAAATTCATTGAAAGAACATTTGAGCACCAAATTCCACAGAAAAACTTCTGAATGCTGGCAGAGGACATCAGACACCCAGAAAAGCAGCCATTGTCTTCGAAAGGAGGTAGGACAAAATATAAAAGATAAAAAGAGATGCAAAAGAGGTAGGGATGGAGATCCATCCTGAGAAGGGAGTCTTAAAAAACAGAAAAGTTTCCAAACACCAGGAAACACTCTCTCTGGCGGGTCTGTGGTGAGCCTTGGAATCTCAGAGGGCAAAATAACTGTGTGTGGGGGGGGGGGGTGGGGGGGTGGGGGGTGGTATAAATAATTAAAACCCACAGATTATGTGCCCAACAGCAACTCCCAGACGTGCAACAGCCCAGATGCTCGCATCACCCACTAGCAAGTGGGGGAGAGACAGGGAGGAGCAGGCGGCATTACTTAGGATAAGGACCGGGCCTGAATGCCCTGGGGGCAATCTGAGGGAACTAGCTTGAGCTAGCAACCCAGACTGTGGGATAGCTATCCTGTGATACCTCGAAAAGCCCTAACCACTGCCAGGCACGCTCACAGAACAAAGGACTGAGCAGAGCTACCCGTCTGTGGACCAGCCCATCTCCCGCTGGAGACAGGCAGGCGAAGGCAGCCAGAGCCAGAAGGGGGCAATCGCGGCCCCAGAGAGGCATCCTATACCAAACTGCAAGCAAACTTCGTTGCTAACCAAGACTTCTTGGGATTCTGGAAGATCGACATCCGCTGGGAGGGTCGCAGCCAGAGATCAGCTTCCCAGAAGAGAGAAGGTGCGCCCATTGTACACCCAGAAAACCGAGCAGCTCAGATGGGGGAGGGGATAAGTTGCAGCCTTCAACTGGGGGCGACTATGCGCACCAAGTACCTGGTCACCTGAGCTGCTCGGACCTGGGACGGGCGAAAAACGCAGCCCCAACCAAGTCTGCGCCTTTGTGGAGTTCCCGAGAACCTCAACCTGAGCAGCTTAGACCTGGGAAGTGCATGCAAACCAGGGCCTGCATCAGACAGTTCCTGGCAGAGCAACCTAGAGTCTGAGCAGTGTAGACTGGGAAAGCACACACGCCATGAGTGGGGGCAAACCCAGTGTGGCTGAATCACTGTGAACACATGCCAGTGATATTTGTTTTCAGTGTTCCTCCCTCCCTAAAGCACGACTGAACAAGCGAGCCCAGAAAAAAGTGACCACCACCACGCCCCTTGTGTCAGGGCAGAAATTACACACTGAAGAGACCAGCAAACAGAATAAGCTAACATAAACAGAGGGAACCGCTTTGGAAGAGACAGGTGCAATAGATTAAAACCCTGTAGTTAGCACCGACTACATAGGAAGGGAAATAGATGGAGAAACAGTGGAAACAGTATCAGACTTTATTTTGGGGGACTCCAAAATCACTGCACATGGTGATTGCAGCCATGAAATTAAAAGACACTTACTCCTTGGAAGGAAAGTTATGTCCAACCTACATAGCATATTGAAAAGCAGAGACACTACTTTGCCAACAAAGGTCCATCTAGTCAAGGCTATGGTTTTCCCAGTAGTCATGTATGGATGTGAGAGTTGGACTGTGAAGAAAGCTGAGCGCCAAAGAATTGATGTTTTTGAACTGTGGTGTTGGAGAAGACTCTTGAGAGTCCCTTGGACTGCAAGGAGATCCAACCAGTCCATTCTAAAGGATATCAGTCCTGGGTGTTCTTTGGAAAGAATGATGCTAAAGCTAAAACTCCAGTACTTTGGCCACCTCATGTGAAGAGTTGACTCATTGGAAAAGACTCTGATGCTGGGAGGGATTGGGGGCAGGAGGAGAAGGGGATGACAGAGGATGAGATGGCTGGATGGCATCACCGACTCGATGGACGTGAGTTTGAGTGAACTCTGGGAGTTGGTGATGGACAGGGAGGCCTGGAGTGCTACAATTCATGGGGTCGCAAAGAGTCGGACATGACTGAGCGACTGAACTGAACTGAACCGAACGTAGAAAGGGGCCTATAGACCGAGAGAAGTACAAGCCAGACCAAGGAACTATCTGCAAATGAACTGACCACACACTGTCCGCAACAGCTCCAGAGAAAGTCGTAGATATATTTTTACTATTATCATTTTTTAAATTAAATTTTTTTTGTTATTTTTAAGTCCCCATTACTCCTTCAATTTTCATTTTTATAACCTACTATTACCTTGCAAAAAAAAGAAAGAAAGAAAGACCCTATTTTTAAAGCAAACTTCATATATATAAATATATATATATATATATATATATATAATAATAATTTCTGTGACTTTGTGGGGGGTTTTTGTTTGTTTTTTGTTTTGGGGGTTTTTTTTGTTTTGTTTTGTTTTGTTTTTAATATTGTATCTTTGAGAATTTAACCTCTACTCAAGATTTTTAATCTTTGTTTTTTGGTATTTGTTATCAACTTTTTACCTTTAAGAACCCAATCTTCAGTACCCATTTTTACTTGGGAGCGAGATCATTGGCCTGATTGCTGTCTCCCCCTTTTGACTCTACTTTTTCTCCACCAAGTTGCCTCTATCTCCCCTCTCCCCCTTTTATTCTCTACCAAACTAGGTAAATCTCTTTGTTTGTTCCAGGCTGTGGAGAACACTTAGGGAACTGATTACTGGCTGGATCTGTCTCTCTCCTTTTGATTCCTCCTTTTATTTTCCTGGCCACCTCTGTCTCCTTCCTTCCTCTTCTCTTCTCTGTGTAACTCTGTGAACATCTCTGAGGGATCCAGACTGTGGAGAACACATAGGGAAGTGATTACTGGCTAGCTCGCTGTCTCCCCTTTTGATTCCCCCTCTTCTCCTCCTGGTCACCTCTATCTCCCTCCTCCCTCTTCTCTTCTCCATGTAACTCTGTGTACCTCTCTGGGTGCCCCTCACTGTGAAGAAACTTTTCATCATTAACCTAGATGTTTTATCATTGGTGCTGTATAGATGGAGAAGTCTTGAGCTTACTGTAAGAATAACACTGAAAACCAGAAGCAGGAGGCTTAAGTCCAAATCCTGAGAACACCAGAGAATTCCTGAATCCAGGGAACATTAATCAATAGGAGCTCATCAAACACCTCCATACCTACACTGAAACCAAGCACCACCCAAGGACCAACAAGCTCCAGAGCAATACACCATGCAAATTCTCCAGCAACACAGGAACATCACCCTGAGCCTCAACATACAGGCTACCCAAAGTCACACCAAACCCATAGACATCTCAAAACTTATTACTGGACACTTCATTGCACTTCAGAAAGAAGAAATCCAGCCCCACCCACCAGAACACCGACACAAGCTTCCCTAACCAGAAAACCTTGACAAGCCACCTGTCCAATCCCACCCACAGGGAGGAACCTCCACAATAAAGAGGAACCACCAACTTCAAGAATAAAGAAAGGCCAACCCAAACACAGCAATATAAACAAGACGAAAAGGCAGAGAAATACCCAACAGGTAAAGGAACAGGATAAATGCCCACCAAACCAAACAAAAGAGGAAGAGATGGGGAATCTATCTGATAAAGAATTCTGAATAATAATAGTGAAAATGATCCAAAATCTTGAAAACAAATTGGAATTACAGATAAATAGCCTGGAGACAAGGATCAAGAAGATGCAAGAAAGGTTTAACAAGGACCTAGAAGAAATAAAAAAGAGTCAATATATAATGAATAATGCAATAAATGAGATCAAAAACACTTTGGAGGGAACCAACCAGAATAACAGAGGCAGAAGATAGGATAAGTGAGGTAGAAGATAGAATGGTAGAAATAAATGAAACAGAGAGGAAAAAAGAAAAAAGAATTAAAAGAAATAAGGACAACCTCAGACACCTCTGGGACAATGTGAAACACCCCAACATTTGAATCATAGGAGTCCCAGAAGAAGAAGACAAAAAGAAAGACCATGAGAAAATACTTGAGAAGATAATAGTTGAAAATTTCCCTAAAATGGGGAAGGAAATAATTACCCAAGTCCAAGAAACCCAGAGAGTCCCAAACAGGATAAATCCAAGGCAAAACACCCCAAGACACATATTAATCAATTTAACAAAGATCAAACACAAAGAACAAATATTAAAAGCAGCAAGGGAAAAACAACAAATAACACACAAGGGGATTCCCATAAGGATAACAGCTGATCTTTCAATAGAAACTCTTCAGGCCAGAAGGGAATGGCAGGACATATTAAAGTGATGAAAGAAAAAACCCTACAGCCCAGATTACTGTACCCAGCAAGGATCTCATTCAAATATGAAGGAGAAATCAAAAGTTTTACAGACAAGCAAAAGCTCAGAGAATTCAGCACCACCAAAACAGCTCTCCAACAAATGCTAAAGAATCTTCTCTAGACAGGAAACACAGAAAGGATGTATAAACTCTAACCCAAAACAACAAAGTAAATGGCAATGGGATCGTACTTATCAATAATTACCTTAAATGTAAATGGGTTGAATGCCCCAACCAAAAGACAAAGACTGGCTGAATAGATGAAAAAACAAGACCCCTATATATGTTGTCTACAAGAGACCCACCTCGAAACAAGGAACACATACAGACTGAAACTGAGGGCTGGAAAAAGATATTCCATGCAAGTAGAGACCAAGAGAAAGCAGGAGTAGCAATACTCATATCAGATAAAATAGACTTTAAAACAAAGGCTGTGAAAAGAGCCAAAGATGGACACTACATAATGATCAAAGGATCAATCCAAGAAGAAGATATAACAATTATAAATATATCTGCACCCTACATAAGAGCACCACAATATGTAAGACAAATGCTAACAAGTATGAAAGGAGAAAATAACAATAACACAGTAATAGTGGGAGACTTTAATACCCCACTCACACCTACGGATAGATCAGCTACACAGAAAACTAACAAGGAAACACAAACTTTAAATGATACAATAGACCAGCTAGACCTGATTGATATCTATAGGACATTTTACCCCAAAACAATGAATTTCACCTTTTTCTCAAGCGCACACAGAACCTTCTCCAGGATAGATCACATCCTGGGCCATAAATCTAGCCTTGGCAAATTCAAAAAAATTGAAATCATTCCAAGCATCTTTTCTGACCACAATTCAGTAAGATTAGATGTCAATTACAGGAGAAAAACTATTAAAAATCTCAACATATAGAGGCTGAACAATATGCTGCTGAATAAACAACAAATCACAGAAGAAATCAAAATATGCATAGAAATGAATGAAAATGAAAACACAACAACCCAAAACCTATGGGGCACTGTAAAACCAGTACTAACAGGAAAGTTCATAGCAATACAGGCTTACCTCAAGAAACAAGAAAAAAGTCAAATAAATAACCTAAATCTACACCTAATGCAACTTAAAAAGGAAGAAATTATTAACCCCAGGGTTAGTAAAAGGAAAGAAATCTTTAAAATTAGGGCATAAATAAATGCAAAAGAAACAAAAGAGACCATAGCAAAAATCAACACAACCAAAAGCTGGTTCTTAGAGAAGATAAATAAAACTGACAAACCATTAGCCAGATTCATCAAGAAAGAAAGGGATAAAAAGCAAATCAACAAAATTAGAAATGAAAATGGAGAGATCACAAGAGACAACACAGAAATACTAAGGATCATAAGAGACTATTATCAGCAACTAAATGCAAATAAAACGGACAACTTGGAAGAAATGGACAAATTCTTAGAAAAGTACAACTTTCCAAAATTGAACCAGTAATAAATAGAAAATCTTAACAAATCTATCACAAGCATGGAAATTGAAACTGTAATCAGAAATCGTCCAACAAACAAAAGCCTAGGACCAGATGGCTTCACAGCTGAATTCTACCAAAAATTTAGAGAAGAACTAACATCTATGCAACTCAAACTCTTCCAGAAAACTGAAGAGGAAGGTAAACTTCTAAACTCATTCTATGAGGCCACCATCACCCTAATACCAAAACCTGACAAAGATGCCACACACACACACACACACACACACACACACACACACACACACAAACTACTGGCTAATATCACTGATGAACATAAATGCAAAGATCCTTAACAAAATTCTAGCAAACAGAATCTAACAACATATTAAAAAGATCATACATCGTGACCAAGTGGGCTTTATCCCAGGGATGCAAGGATTCTTCAATATCCACAAATTAATCAATGTAATACACCACATTAACAAATTGAAAAATAAAAGCCATATGATTATCTCAATAGATGCAGAGAAAGCCTTTGACAAAATTCAACATACGTTTATGATAAAAAAGAAAAAAGACTCTCCAGAAAGCAGGAATAGAAGGAACATCAGTTCAGTTCAGTTCAGTCGCTCAGTCATGTCCGACTCTTTGCGACCCCATGAACTGCAGCATGCCAGGTCTCCCTGTCCATCACCAACTCCCGGAGTTCACTCAGACTCACATCCATCGAGTCAGTGATGCCATCCAGCCATCTCATCCTCTGTCCTCCCCTTCTCCTCTTGCCCCCAATCCCTCCCAGCATCAGAGTCTTTTCCAATGAGTCAACTCTTCACATGAGGTGGCCAAAGTACTAGAGTTTCAGCTTTAGCGTCATTCCTTCCAAAGAAATCCCAGGGCTGATCTCTTTCAGAATGGACTGGTTGGATCTCCTTGCAGTCCAAGGGACACTCAAGAGTCTTCTCCAACACCACAGTTCAAAAGCATCAATTCTTCAGTGCTCAGCTTTCTTCACAGTCCAACTCTCGCCTTGACTAGACGGACCTTTGTTGGCAAAGTAGTGTCTCTGCTTTTGAATATGCTATCTAGGTTGGTCATAACTTTCCTTCCAAGGAGTAAGTGACGTCTTTTAATTTCATGGCTGCAGTCACCATCTGCAGTGATTTTTGAGCCCAGAAAAATAAAGTCTGACACTGTTTCCACTGTTTCCCCATCTATTTCCCAAGAAGTGATGGGACCGGATGCCATGATCTTCGTTTTCTGAATGTTGAGCTTTAAGCCAACTTTTTCACTCTCCACTTTCACTTTCATCAAGAGGGTTTTTAGTTCCTCTTCACTTTCTGCCATAAGGGTGGTGTCATCTGCATATCATGCCTCAACATAAAAGCTATATGTGACAAACCCTCAGCAAACATTATCCTCAATGGTGAAAAATTGAAAGCATTTCCCCTAAAGTCAGGAACAAGACAAGGGTACCCACTCTCACCACTACTATTCAACATAGTTTTGGAAGTTTGGGCCACAGCAATCAGAGCAGAAAAAGAAATAAAAGGAATCCAGATTTGAAAAGAACAAGAAAAACTCTCACTGTTTGTAGGTGACATGATCCTCTACATAGAAAACCCTAAAGACTCCACCAGAAAATTACTAGAGCTAATCAATGAATATAGTAAAGTTGCAGGATATAAAATTAACACACAGAAATCCCTTGCATTCCTATACACTAACAATGAGAAAACAGAAAGAGAAATTAAGGAAACAATTCCATTCACCATTGCAACAAAAAGAATAAAATACTTAGGAATATATCTACCTAAATAAACAAAAGACCTACATATAGAAAACTATAAAACACTGGTGAAAGAAATCAAACAGGACACTAATAGATGGAGAAGTATACCGTGTTTATGGATCGAAAGAATCAATATAGTGAAAATGAGTGTACTACCCAAAGCAATCTATAGATTCAATGCAATTCCTATCAAGCTACCAACGGTATTCTTCACAGAGCTAGAACAAATAATTTCACAATTTGTATGGAAATATAAAAAACCTCGAATAGCCAAAGCAATCTTGAGAAAGAAGAATGGAACTGGAGGAATCAACCAGCCTGACTTCAGGCTCTACTACAAAGCCACAGTCATCAAGATAATATGCTACTGGCACAAAGACAGAAATATAGATCAATGGAACAAAATAGAAAACCCAGAGATAAATCCACGCACATATGGACACCTTACCTTTGACAAAGTAGGCAAGAATAAACAATGGAGAAAAGACAATCTCTTTAAGTGGTGCTGGGAAAACTGGTCAACCAGTTGTAAAAGAATGAAACTAGAACACTTTCTAACACCATACACAAAAATAAACTCAAAATGGATTAAAGATCTAAATGTAAGACCAGAAACTATTAAACTCCTAGAGGAAAACATAGGCAAAACACTCTCCAACATAAACCACAGCAGGATCCTCTATAACCCACCTCCCAGAATATTGGAAATAAAAGCAAAAATAAACAAATGGGACCTAATTAAAATTAAAAGCTTCTGCATAACAAAGAAAACTATAAACAAGGTGAAAAGACAGCCTTCAGAATGGGAGAAAATAATAGCAAATGAAGCAACTGACAAACAACTAATCTCAAAAATATACAAGCAACTCCTGGAGCTCAATTTCAGGAAAATAAATGACCCAATCAAAAAGTGGGCCAGAGAACTAAACAGATATTTCTCCAAAGAAGACATACAGATGGCTAACAAACACATGAAAAGATGCTCAACATCACTCATTATCAGAGAAATGCAAATCAAAACCACTATGAGGTACCATTTCACACCAGTCAGAATGGCTGCGATCCAAAAGTCTACAAACAATAAATGCTGGAGAGGGTGTGGAGAAAAGGGAACCCTCTTACACTGTTGGTGGGAATGCAAACTAGTACAGCCACTATGGAGAACAGTTTGGAGATTCCTTTAAAAACTGGAAATAGAACTGCCATATGACCCAGCAATCCCACTGCTGGGCATACACACTGAGGAAACCAGAATCGAAAGAGACATGTGTACCCCAATGTTCATCACAGCACTGTTTATAATAGCCAGCACATGGAAGCAACCTAGATGTCCATCAGCAGATGAATGGATAAGAAAGCTGTGGTACATATACACAATGGGATATTACTCAACCATTAAAAAGAATACATTTGAATCAGTTCTAATGAGGTGGATGAAACTGGAGCCTATTATACAGAGTGAAGTAAGCCAGAAAGAAAAACACCAATACAGTATACCAACACATATATATGGAATTTAGAAAGAAGGTAACGAAAACCCTGTATGCGAGACAGCAAAAGAGACACAGATGTATTGAACAATCTTTTGGACTCTGTGGGAGAGGGCGAGGGTGGGATGATATGGGAGAATGGCACTGAAACATGTAAAATATCATATGTGAAACGAGTGCCAGTCCAGGTTTGATTCATGATACAGGGTGCTCGGGGATGGTGCACTGGGATGACCCAGAGGGATGGGATTGGGAGGGAGGAAGGAGGAGGGTTCAGGATGGGGAACACATGTACACCCATGGTGGATTCAAGTCAATGTATGGCAAAACCAATAAAATATTGTAAAGTAAAATAAATTAATTAATTTTTAAAAAATAAAATAAAAGAACTGTCTCTGAACATGAGAATTGTTTGAGGATATATGGCTGTCATAAAGCTAGGTCACTATAAACACACATCATTTGCTTCTATTGGAAGTGAAGAATGGCTCTTAAGGTTTTGAGGAAATAAACTCTGGTTGGTGTTCTTTTTAAACCAAGTGGTTGATTGGTGAGAAGAATTACCAAATACCTGAGGGATAAAGTATATGTCAAAGATTGCAAAGGAGAAGACTACATTTCATACTCATTATGAATCTTGAATTATATCCTTATAGAAAAAAACAAGCATCCTCAGTATTAGTATGTGTGTGTGCCCAGTCTCTTCAGCCATGTCTGACTGACTGGCTACCAACTGTAGCCCACTAGGCTTCTCTGTTCATAGGATTCTCCAGGCAAGAATACTGCAGTGGGTTGCCTTGCCCTCCTCCAAGGGATCTTCCGGACTCAGGGGTCAAACCCACATCTCCTGCATCTCTTGTATTGCAGGCAGACTCTTTACCACTGAGCCACCAAGGAATCCCCCAGTATCAGTATATAGACCTCTCAAATCTTAGTCCCAACATGCTTTTCTAGTTTTCTTCCCTATTCTTCTTCTCTGCCTCAACCAGATTTATTGCCATACACAGGACCTTGTAGGCACTAAACTAATAATTGTAAAAAGAAAGGAAGGGAAGGAAGGAGGGATGGAGAGAGAGAATGAACAAATGAAACAGCAGATATAATCATGGCTTAAATGGACTCGTGCTATCATGCTCCTCCCCTCTATGAAATCCTACTCTAAGTAAAGGATCTGATAAATTCAGATCAAAATGTCTTTAAATATGACACAAGAAGCTTCTAACTAACCTAGAGCAGTGGTTTTCCACTCTGGCTGCACTTTAGAATCGTCCAGTGAGCCGGCAGGTAATGACTCTTGCTCTGAGTCTGTGTAGCCTACTGGGCCTCCCTCATCAAAGATACACATGCTCTGTACAGCAATTGTTTGTTTTTCTAGCCCCTACCTCTTGTTAGGATTTCTGAAGACTTGTATCTTGTTCATGTTGTATTCCCAGCCTTTAGCACAGTGCCCAGCTTCATTCCATCAGTGTTTTATGAGTATTTACCATGTGTTAGGCCTGTGCAAATAAATAGGCTCTCAGTGAACAAATCTCGGATGCATGGATGAATGGAGGTATGGATGGTGGCTGGATAAATAGTGGATGGAAGAATGGTGGATGGGAGATGGATAGATGGGTGGATGGACTGAGGATGGATGGATGGATGGATGATGGGTGGATGGATGGATGGTGTTCAGATGCATGGATGGTACCTGGTGGACAACTATCACCACTGCCCAACGGCTCCACCCAGAGCAGCCTGAGGCTCCCTCATCCTCTTCTCATCCCTTTCATTCCAGACTGTCATTTCACTTTTCTGAAAGCCTTCTCGTTTCACATGGAGCCATTAGATGGTCCCTCTCGGTCCTCAGGCAACAGCTAATAGTTTCCCTCCCTTCTGCTGCCCAGCTGAAACCTGAATCAACACCAGTAAAGTGGGTGTGAACGGAAGGAGACTACATGATTTGCTATAATTTACCCCCGAGTGGTGCATTCCTCTCCTCCCTCCCTCCTCGCTCCTTTTCTTTGCCCGCTCCCTGGGAACTGGTTCAACCGGAGCAGCGCCAGTGCCCGGCATCTGCCCCCGGGGCCCGCGGGACGCAGCCGAGGAGGCGGGGCGCGCGCGGGCCGCGCCTTCGCGCCCCGGACGCCGGTGCGGGGCGGCCGGCGCGGCGGGCGCGCTCATGAGGCCGCCGCCGGGCGGGAGGACGCGGAGACGCGGCCTCTCGCTGGGAGTCCTCGCCCTCTGCGTGGCCGCCGCCCGCTGTCTGCAGAGTAAGCGCGGGCCGGGCCGGGCCGGGCGGGGGGCGGACTGTCCCGGGTGGGGGTCGCGGCCACCGGCCGGCGGGGCGGGGCGCGGCCTGGAGCGGGAAGCGGCCCCCGGTGCGATCGGAGCCGAAAGCCGCCGGGGGAGAGCCGGCTGCCCCTGGACCCTCCGCCTCTGCGTTCTGTATTCCTTGTTCTTGGAATAACCGGGCTGCGGCCCTGGCATCCTTGACCCCGGCGCACGCGCGCCCCGCCCCTGCTGTGGGGACCCCCTCTCCCTCGCGTCTTCTTGTGTCCCCAGCGCTGGTCCCTGGTGCTTTAGGCCCCCACCTCTTAGAGGAACCCCCAGCAGACCCTCTCAAAGAGGAAAGGGGGTAGGGGCCGGGGTCGGGGTCTGAAGTCCTCAGGCTGGAGATGGCCCTCACCGCTCTGCCGCGGGGGAAGGATTCAGATGTCTGGATCCCGGGGACCCAGACCACAGATCAGAGGGCATCTGCGCCTTCTCATTTAGTCACTCCCCTTATGATCACTCCCATTTTACAGATTAGTCATCCGAGGTTTCCAGAATGACCAGCGCGGGGCCGCGGGCGGGGAGGACCTCTAGGTAGAGCCGCTGCTTACTAAGCGCCTTTGCGCTTACTGTCCCCAGGGCTTGACGGCACGTCTATCATTGAATCCTCAGAGCAACTCTATGTACAAAGTGCCACTCTTCTTATTTCCCCTTAATTTTCATTGGAGTGTAGTTGCTTTACAGTGTTGTGTTAGTTTCTGCTGTACAGCAAAGGGAATCAAAAAGTGCCGCTCTCATGCCTATTTCACAAGTGAGGAAACAGGCACAGCTGTCGCCACCTAGGCAGTGATAGAGTTAGTATTTAAACCAGGGTTAATGTGGCACGGTTGACCTTTACACCTCTCCATCTACAGCCCAGTTTCGAAGGCTGCGAATCTCAGGAACCCACAAAGACTGGTAGGGACTGGGCCTCTGGCTGTCTGTGGAGCAGGAAGTAGGTTAGTCCATCAGATGAGTGGGTGCGTCTGGCGTCGTAGTGACCTTTACTATCATTTTGCACCCCTCCAACGTGTTTCCAACCAGACATTCTGACGTAACATCTGTACAGCTGTCCCTGAGGTTCAGGGGTCAGCCGTTCACCACAGTGCAGATTTCATTTATTCGTTCACTCATTCACGGCCCCCTCTGCTTCGAGGAAGCAGGCCACAGAGGTACTGGGAATTCTGTGGTTCAAAGGGTTGCCGTCAGACAAGCAAACAAGAGTGCTGGCTGGGAGTGGCCAGTCCTGAGAGGCAGGGAGTGCCAAAGTTCTGGAAGCTCTAGAGGCTCAGAACCCAGAGGTGAGGAATTAGACCAAGACTCCCAAAGGGAGCTGTGCCTACCCAGTGACAGATGGACAGAGCCACCCGGGAATGGGACAGTGGGACACAGGGCATCCTAGATGAAGAGGAAACGCATGCAAAACCGGGAGGAAGGGTCACCGTTTTGCAGTTCTCTGTTGAGGAGCGACTCCTGCAGAGCTGTAAACTGCAGGAAGGCAGGTCCCTAGCACTTGCCCAGTGCCAGCCGGCATCTGCCCTGTGCCCCTGCCTGAGGGGGGCTATGTTTCCAGGCCAGCCCCAATGACGTGGGGAGGGGGGCTCCACCCTCTCACCAGCTCCCTCCATTCTCTTCTTCTGCAGCCTCTGCCCAAAGCCTCCACCCAGAAAGCCAGATACGCATCACTGACACTGAAGCCTGCGTGAAAGCATGTGCCACAACCTCACACACACACACACACCCTGCATGTGCAGCCTTTTCTCTGTGAATGAGACCATTATGGATGGAATGCTTGTGTCCCCAAAGTTCCCATGTTGAAACCCTAACCCACAAAGTGATGGTATCTGGAGGTGGAGCCTTTGGGAGGCATTAGGTTTAGAGGAGGTCATGATGTTGCGATCCCCTGATGGGGAGGAAGAGACACCAGAGAGCCCCTCCTCTCTTGCTGCCTCGGGAGGACACAGTGAGATGGCAGCTGTCTGCAGGGAAGGAAAAGAGTCCTCCAAATCTGCCAGAACCTTGATCTTGGCTGTCTCAGCCTCCAGAGCTATGCTCCTTAAGCCGCCCAGTCAATAGTATTCTGTTACAGCAGTCCAAGCTGACTAAGACAGAAGTAAAAAGTGCTGATGTCATAAATACCCCCAAAATGTAGAAGCAGCTTTGGAACTGAGTAATGGGTAGAAGCTGGACAAGTTTGGAAGTACATGCTAGAAATACGGACTCTAAGGGCCGTTCTGGTGAGGTTTCAGATGGAAATGAGGAACAAATTGTTGGACAATAGGGAAAAGGTGATCCTTGTTAGAAAGTGGCAAAGAACTTAGCTGAGCTGTGTTCATGTTCCAGAGTTCGCATTGAATGTGGAGCTTGGAAATGATGAAATTAGATAATTAACTGAGGAGATTCTTAAGCGAAGTGTTGAAGGAGCAGCTTGGTTCCTCCTGTCTGCTTAGAGTAAAATGCAAGAAGAGAAAAATGACTTTAAGAAGGAATTCTTAAGCAAAAAGGAACAGGAACTTAAAGATGTGGAAAATTGTCAACCTATGTTATAAAAAAGAGAGTATGTTCAGAAGAGAGCACAGAGATTGTGACAAACCACTGTTTGATAAGATTAGCCTGGGTGTGAACCATGGGCCTAATCAGCGCCCCCACCAGGAACAACTCCAGTGTAGCTGCAAGAGTGAAGACAGAGGGAAGTGAGGGGAGGCTGTTGGACTTGATGGATGTATCGCTGTCTAGCTGTGTATGCTATTTTTCAGGATAAGAAAAGTATGAAGGCAATTCAGCCAGCATCAGAGTTATCTCCTTGGTTTCAAATGTGGGGGGAAGGGGGCAGGGTATTGGTTTCAACAGGCAAGGCGGAGGCTTTGCTGAGCCCCCTGGGGGGCCTGGGGATGTCCAGCGGAGCTGCAGGGGTGAGGTGACCCCTGCCTCGGTGGGTCCTGAAGGCAGAGCCTGGCACCACAGAGGATTATGAGTGAGTCTTAAGGGCTAATGGATTTACCTTGCTAGGTTTTGGACTCATCTGGGACCTGTCACTCCTTTCTTCCTTCTGATCTCTCCTTTTTGGGAATGAGAGTGTATATCCTATGCTTGTTCCACTGCATTTTGGAAGCACATTAACTTAGCTGGTTTCACAGGTTCTCAGCTGGAGAATAATTTTCTTCCAAGAAGAATCATACCTCAAGTCTTATCCAGTCTGATTTATTATAGATGAGACTTTAGAGTTGAAGGAGAAATGAGTTGACTTTGGGAACTGTTGGGATGGAATTAATTTTTTTTTTTCTTTCTTACTAACTATTCAGGCTTTCAGCAGATTGGGTGAGGTCCACCTACTTTGGAGAGGGCATTCTGCTCTACTGTCCTTTTTTTTTTTATTATTCATGCAGGAATTCACTGCATGAATTTTGGGGGACCAGGGACAGAATGTTATGGACTAAATGTTTCTGTCCCCCCAGAAAGCCATTATGTTGAAGCCCTAACTCCCAATATAATGGTATGTGGAGGTGGGGCCTTGATGGGGCAATTAAGTTTAGAGTTGAAATCATGAGGGTAGGACTTCTGTGAGGGGTTGGTGTCTCTCTAAGGAGAGAGAGAGACCACCAATCCCCCTCACTGCATATGATGGTACAGCAGGAAGGTGCCCGTCGACAAGGCAGGAAGAGGGCCCTCAGCGAGAACTGAGTCTTTTGGCACCTTGACCTTGGACTTTCCAGTCTCCACAACTGTGAGGAGTAAATGTCTGTTGTTTGGGCCCCTGGTTCATGGTATTTTGTTATAGCAGCACAAGCTGACTAAGACAGAGCCTTAAAAGCCCTGAAAGCTGGCAGGTCTCCTGCACCTGGCCAGGTGGAGTGCTTTTCCAGGACCTTGTTCATCTCCTGTCTCAGCTCTCAGCACCAGAAGTTAGCCATCAGGCCTCTGAGTATCAGTGCCCTGCTCATCTGGATGCAGATGATCCAAGACTCAAGTAGGAACGCCTTGGGTTTTTTTCTTGTTGGTTGGTTGTTTTTAATTGAAGTACAGTTGATTTACAATGTTGTGTTAATTTCTGCCATACAGCAGAGTGATTCAGTTATACATATATATACATTCTTTTTTAATATTCTTTTCCATTGTGGTTTATCCTAGGATATAAACCTATATAGTAGGACCTGTTGTTAAGTAGAACAATTTAGTTGGTGGCCTGAGCCAAGCCAGCTTGCTGCCTGCATTTCAACCCCAGCTTCTAAAAAGCAGCCTGCTCCCCTAGCACGCACCCACACCCACTCACACACGTGCACATGTGAACATACACACAACTATTCCGCATCCCCGCTTTACCAGGGTGGAGCCGGGGTGGAGGAGCTGGCCCTGCTGAGTCGCTCCTGGCCAGAGCCCAGGAGAACGGAGGAGCAGCCGGGGCCGGGGCTCAGCCTGGGGACCGGCAGGGAGGCCAGGGCAGCCACAGCCGCGTGGAACCAAGGTTCCAGCTTAGCTGGAGGTGGCATGGGGTGGGCGGGAAGGGAAGGACAGCCTAGGGAGAATCCCTGGAGAGACCCCAGGATCCATCACCACAGGATACAGCCCCGCTGGCACCTGCTTGGCCATCCGTGTTGGCACGCGAGTATTGTTACTGAGCGCATAAGGTGCACTCCACTGAGCCAGGCGAAACCGACGGATGAGGTGTGGGCTCTCTCTAATTTATAGACAATGGTCTTGCATACATATAAACATACCCACCCACAAGAATGGTGCTTGGGTATGCTTTTTAAAAACGCAGTAAAAAATGGAATCATGCTGTGCTTGTTACTCAGCAGCTTACTTTTTATAGCAATCTTTTTTTTTAGCTCTGTCCACATTGATAGCCAAGATCTTGCTCATGCCTCTCAACTATTAATATTATACGTATGTCCTATCCATATCTACTTTCTTCTTAGCTAGCCCGTCCTGAGAGACATAATATCTTGTGGCTGGCAGCCCTTTCTGTGGGGAGAGCAGAGCCCTGATATGGGGTGAATGTGGCGCTGCTGATGTGACATCGTGTGGAGGGCAAGCCAGGCTGACGGGTGCCCTCTGCTCACGCCTCCCCTGGGGGTGGTGCTCAGAAATGCCTGGGACTTACACTGAAGTTATTGAGGGAGGGGCAGCATCACCAGAAAGTCACCCTAATGGTTTCATCCCTGGTTTCCAAGAGAGTCCTGAGGCCACACTGTGCTGGGCTGGGAAAGGGCTGCAGTCAGGAGACTTCCTTTTTCCATTGTCCCCAGGGCTTCAGGCCACTTATTTTTTCCATCTGCTCTCAGGCTTTTTTTCCTTTTAGTATTCTGATGTATCTAAACTCATGGTGCATATTATAAATCAGTAGCTTTGCTGTAATCTCTGTGGCCTGGACTGAAATTGAGTTCTTCCCAAGAGAACGTGTATTGCTTCTATCGGTCACGGTCAGCAGGAAGCGTCCTCCTCCGTGGAGGGTGGGATGGAGAAGCTGAGGTTGAATCTTGAAGGATAAGCAAGTGCATACAGCAGGACGGGGTGGAGAAGAGAGCTCCAGGCATACAGCAGGTATGGAGGAAGCTAGGAGGACAGATCCTCATGGAGCCTGACACGGTCTGGGCATGCTAAGTGACAGAAGCAGTAAGGGTGTTGCCTCAGCAAGCACTTACTGGGGATTTAACTGGTCCCCCATCCGACACCCACTGACTCTGCACCCCCTTAGCCTGTGCTCTCAGGACCCTCTTCTGCCTGCACCTGGGTTTTTCCTAGAACACAGGCTTGGGTTAAGAAAGGATTTATCTATCCGGCAGAAATGGGAATAGGAGAGAGGCACAGTTGGCAAGTACAACGTTGGGCAATGATTTTCTTCTGTAACTGGTTTGCCAGGCTGGGAAGGCACCAGTCAGCCCTAAAGGGACACGCCAGACCATCAAGTGAGCACAGAATATTCCTGCTGCTCACCGTGGTCCAGGAAGCTCAATGGCCTGCCTCTGCAGAGGCACATCCCTGGGGGCAGCTCAGGCTGATACCATCTGGACCCCAGAGGAACCCCACAGCTCTGGGGCATCCCGTAAGTCCCCCACTGGGAAGGATAGGGCCCGAGGTCTGGTCCCAGTGCTGGCGGCAAGCCCTGTCACCTTCCTTCTCTGAGCGCACGGGGCCAGGAGGGTGGGTTCGTGGTTCTCAATCGGGGCTGCACATAAGAACCTCTTGGAAGGCTTGTAAGACCTACAGACAGCTATGCCCCTCCTTCTTGTCTCAAAGAAACAGGCTGGCAGGAAGTGTGCGCCTCTCTCCCATCGTCCATTCTCAGAACGTCTACCACTGTGTGCAGGAGAGTCTCGCTTCTCCCTTCAGTTCAGTTCAGTTCAGTTCAGTTGCTCAGTTGTGTCCGACTCTTTGCAACCCCATGAATTGCAGCATACCAGGCCTCCCTGTCCATCACCAACTCCTGGAGTTCACCCAGACTCACATCCATCGAGTGAGTGATACCATCCAGCCATCTCATCCTTTGTCGTCCCCTTCTCCTCCTGCCCCCAATCCCTCCCAGCATCACAGTCTTTTCCAATGAGTCAACTCTTCACATGAGGTGGCCAAAGTACTAGAGTTTCAGCTTTAGCATCATTCCTTCCAAAGAAATCCCAGGGCTGATATCCTTCAAAATGGACTGGTTGGATCTCCTTGCAGTCCAAGGGACTCTCAAGAGTCTTCTCCAACACCACAGTTCAAAAGCATCAATTCTTCAGCACTCAGCCTTCTTCACAGTCCAACTCTCACATCCATACATGACCACAGGAAAAACCATAGCCTTGACTAGACAAACCTTTGTTGGCAAAGTAACGTCTCTGCTTTTGAATATGCTATCTAGGTTGGTCATAACTTTCCTTCCAAGGAGTAAGCGTCTTTTAATTTCATGGCTGCAGTCACCATCTGCAGTGATTTTGGAGCCCAGAAAAATAAAGTCTGACACTTTCCACTGTTTCCCCATCTATTTCCCATGAAGTGATAGGACCAGATGCCATGATCTTCGCTTTCTGAATGTTGAGCTTTAAGCCAACTTTTTCACTCTCCACTTTCACTTTCATCAAGAGGCTTTTGAGTTCCTCTTCACTTTCTGCCATAAGGGTGGTGTCATCTGCATATCTGAGGTTATTGATATTTCTCCTGGCAATCTTGATTCCAGCTTGTGTTTCTTCCAGTCCAGCGTTTCTCATGATGTACTCTGCATATAAGTTAAATAAGCAGGGTGACAGTATACAGCCTTGACGTACTCCTTTTCCTATTTGGAACCAGTCTGTTGTTCCATGTCCAGTTCTAACTGTTGCTTCCTGACCTGCATACAAATTTCTCAACAGGCAGATCAGGTGGTCTGGTATTCCCATTTCTTTCAGAATTTTCCACAGTTTATTGTGATCCACACAGTCAAAGGCTTTGGCATAGTCAATAAAGCAGAAATAGATGTTTTTCTGGAACGCTTCTCCCTTACTGGTAGTTTAATCCTGACAAACCCACGGACATTCTGCCACTAGGCTTAGGTCAGGAGACAAGAATGTTTCTCTTTGAAGTTTGGTTTGGTTTAGTAAATGGTTCCTGAGCACCTAGTGAGGAAGGGGCATTGTGCCAGGGGCCAGGGACACCAAGCACGGTCCCTGCAGTGGGGATCACGTGACCCGGCGGGCAGGGTCGGGTCCCACCCGAACGATTGGTGGTCAGATGCTCGGGGAGTATGAGAGAGGCATTCAGCTGAGGGCTGGAAGGAGGCTTCTTGAACCAGCAGCCTTGAAGTCATAGTAGGAGGAAGCCAGGAGAGGAGGGAGGAGTAGGTTCTGAGCAACAGGAATAATGAGCACAGACACGGCAGCACCGTCTTCTTGCCCTTGGGGCCAGTAGCCACTGGCAGTGCCTTAGTTAAATCAGGTTTTTCAGCCCTGGTCAGTTTCTTCATATTCAATCTGATAAATTGTCTAGAGAAATGGGATTGGGAAAGTCTTGGATCTTAGGTGCCAGAGTAGTTCCTCTGATAGACTTACAGCAGCACCGGGGGTCAGGAGGGAGATGTGAGTCCTCCGCAGCAGACCCTGCCGGGGACCCCATGGGGCTCTCCGCAGCATGCCGTCAGCCCTGTGGCAGGGTTCCCAGCCCAGGCTCACTGTGGAGCTGGGGCACATTCCTTTTGAAAGCCAGTGCCCAGAAACGGGGCACCAGACCCTCTCTCTCCTCTCACCATCAAGCAAGCCCTCCACATGCTCTGGGATGGGCGGCCAGGGGTCCTTCAACAAGAACTGGTTCCTTTATGCAGGTAGACTGTCAGCTCAGCTCGAGCACCTCAGTCTGAGTGAACCATCCATCACGTCGTACCCTGCAGGGGTGCCGGCAATCCGGACTGGACTGTGTGCTCGCCTGCTCCTTCCAGCCGGGAAATGGGCACTCCCTCCCCCAGCCTGAGTGGAAAGCCCCCTGGGAGCTGCACTGTGCGGGCTGATTGAGCCTGGCAGAGGAGGGGACATTCAGGATGGACCCTTCCAGTGAGCAGAAACCTGAGAATGGGGAGGGTGATGTGAGCCGAGCTACAGAGGAAAGGCCGCAGCGGGGAGTGGGCCACAGTCTATGCAACAGCAAGTGGGGAGAGGTGACTAGTCTTGGGCGATGGGGCAGGAAAAGGAGGATGAGGCCAGGTTTCTTGGGTCTTTCAGAGGAGACACAGCTAGGTGGCTTTAGAGAGATTACTAACAATATTCTCCAGCCAACAAAGAAAAGAAAAGCCAGTACCTCCCAAGTGTTTACAATTGTTTTTTGACAATGAGACAATGATACCTGTGACTGTTTATCGGTCAAATGCTTTGTGCCAAGCACATTAACTGCTGCCTTCCATGCATGTGTGCATGCATGCTAAGTCACTTCAGTCATGTCTGACTCTTTGTGACCCCATTGACTGTATAGCCCACCAGTCTCCTCTGTCCATGGGGATTCTCCAGGCAAGAATACTGGAGTGGGTTGCCGTGCCCTCCTCCAGGGGATCTTCCCAACCCAGGGATTGAACCTGTGTCTCTTATGTCTTCTGCATAGGCAGGCAAGTTCTTTACCACTAATGCCACCTGGGAAGCCCTCTTCATAGTAATCTTGCCAATGGGGACTATGAGTCCCCATTTTATAGATGGGGAAACTAAGGCTCAGAGAGATTGAGGGACTTGCCTAAAGACCTTCATTCTCTCATCATGTGTTTATGGGAAGCCCACAGTGCCAGATACTGTGCCTGGCCTTGGGGATCCCATGGAAAACAAGGTAGACTAGCCCCCTGGGTTCATAGCTGACAATTGATCTAGGAGGATGGACCATTAATCAAGAGGAATTACAGAGGGGGATTTCCCTGTGATTGAGGCCCAGTGATTGAGACTGCACTTCCACTGCAGGGGGCGCGGGATGGATCCCTGAACCGGGAAGGTCTGCGTGCCATGTGACACGGCCAAAAGAAAAAAAAAGAGAAATTACAGCGGACTGGGTTAAGTTGATAGAGAGGAACATGGAGCTCTGGGAATCCAGAGCTGGGGCACCCTGGTGTTGAGGGACTTTAGAAGGCTCCCTGGAAGAAGTGATGTTTAAGGACCTGATGGACGTGAGTCTGGGTGAACTCCAGGAGTTGGTGATGGACAGGGAGGCCTGGCGTGCTGCAATTCATGGGGTCGCAAAGAGTCGGACACGACTGAGTGACAACTGAACTGAACTGAACTGGGCTGGAGAGGGGCTGGCCCTCAGTCTCACTGAAGGAGAAGCTGTGTACTCTCACCGCGGTCCCCAGTCACTCGTGCGTCTGAATTGTCTTTTGCTCACTCTGCACCCGTCTCCCAAGTGCCTTCAGGCATCCTGGGAAGTCCTCCCAGAAGAACTGTTAGAGGTCAGAGCCTCATCTCTGCCTTCATGCTCCTGTTGCACACACGTTTCCACAGAAGTGTCCGAGGAGGCACCTCCCTCCCAGTTTCCCAGGCTCACCGTAAGTCCTGCAGCCCAGCTCTGCAGAGGGTAAACCCAGGGGCACCTCACTCTCTTAAGACTGGGCAGGGGCAGGCAACCATCTCCGCCATACCTGGCTTTCTTAACCTCCAAGGAGAAACACAGCAGCGATATGACTGTAGCCTGTGGCTGTCCCGAAAAGCGTTCAGCTTTCCAGCAAGGATGGCTCTTGCTTAAGTTAAAAAGATTCCAGAAGGAATTCCACAGGGAGGAAATTCAGGTCACCCAACTCTTGCCACACTTCTGCAAGTGAATCATAGATTTACAAATGCTGATTCAAGTTCTAAACCTGTTATGCAATTTGAGCTGAAAGAATGAGCCTCCTTCACTCAACACTTCAGCTCCCAGCCAGCTTTACTGCTTCAGTCCCTGGTACAACTCCAACTTCTGCTTACATACCCCTGAGGATGGGGAACTCACCACCTCAATAAGCAAGTCAGTGCATCTTCAAAGAATTCTCTTCAATAAAAGAGAAATTATCTGTAAAGAAAAAAATATTCACTTTAATATTGTTGAATGGTCACCAAATGTTAGAAACTCTGATAAACTCCTTATATGTATTGCCTCCCTTAAACTTCATTCAGACGTCCCAGGCGGAGGCGGCTCAGTGGTAAAGAATACTCCTGCCAATGCAGGAGCCACAGGGGATGCAGGTTTGATCCTTGAGTTGAGAAGATCCCCTGGAGGAGGAAATGGCAGCCCATTCCAGTATTCTTGCCTGGAGAATCCCATGGGCAGAGGAGTCTAGCAGGCTACAGACCATAGAGTGGCAAAGAGTCAAAGAGTCGGAAGAGACTTAGCCCATAGACAAACGTTGAGAAACTTTGCTTTACAGAGTTGCAGGGGGTGAAGGAGGCAAAGGAAGTTGCTTAGCTCACCTCTTCTTTCTTCCTAACCCCAAGCATCTCTAGAAATAGGAGTGGATACAATCAAATTTGACTGATGCCAGAAAGAGTCCATTTCCCCCAGAAATCTTGCTGAAAGGCTGTCACGGAGTCTCAAGCATTCCTTTTCACACAATGGCCCTTCATTCTTTTGGTTTAGGCATTGTTAATGCCCAATTGGGTCTGCATTTCAGCTGCTAAGCCTTTAGTGTGGATTTGCTCAGTGGTTTTCAGTTTTGGCTGCACTCTGGTATCACATAGGGACTTTTAAAAAGCACAGAGGCTTTGGTCTCACCCCTAAAAATTCTGAACTCATAAGTCCAAGGTAGGCTTTTTAAAAACTTCCCCAAATGGTCTGATATTCACAGATTGATAATAACTAGATTAGATCAGGTGGTTCACCTTGGTTCAGCCTCCTGTGACTGGGGAAGTGGGTTTGCAGGGCCTTCTCTGCGGGGCACTGAGAACAGGTTGGGTGGCACTGTTTGGATGCAGAGTACTTGATTAGCCAAGTAGCGAATGGTGGACTTGCGTGTGGTGTGTGTGACTCTGGGTTGGTGCTCCATCAGGGTTAGACCCTTTTACTTCCTTCCCAAATATTTGTTGAATGAGAGGAGACTGGATTAAGTCTGGATGAAAAATCACAAAAGGGAGCTCCTCTGTGCCCTTGGGATTGTTCCTGGTGCTCAAGTGCTCTCATTCACATTCGTGTGGGCTTTTTAAAAGACTGAAGCACTGAAGCCAAGCCATGATGATCCTTAGTTACAAATGAGGAAAGGATGACTCAGAGAGGGAGGGGATTTGCATAGTCGCCCAGATAGGGCATGGCGCGGCCAAAACAAGACTGGGGTCTTCAGATTCTGGGGCTTCCCCAGCCAGCATCTTGTACTCCTCTGCCACCTTCTGCCCCCACAGGCAGTTGTGCCTTCTGGGCATCTGGAGAGAAGGGCGGCATTTCCACTCTGCAGTCAGAGGTGGAACTGAGAAGAGCCCCAGATGAATACAATGGCCCAGAAGCCACAGGGCGTTTCAAGCAGTAAAGGGTGCTCTGCAGTGTTCCAGATGGACAAGCTTATCTGCTGGGAATGAGGAGGAATTTGGAGGTCTGGAGAGATTGGGGGAAACTGCTCATAATAATCATAGAGAAAGGATGAGTGAATTTACTTGAGAAGTACAGTAAGGCAGTCTGGAGGACCATCTCGAGGGTACACTGTGCTCCGTTGCTCTGGAGACTGTCTGCTGTGGACTTTGTGCCGCCGTGTTGACTGCTCAGGCCTCAGGTCTGGGCAGAGAGGAAGTGGAGAACAGTTGATCCAGGGTGAGTGTTTTCAGGGACAGATGATGAAAAGGGAGAGGCTGCTAGAGTTTGAAGAATCTTGGCCAAGGAGAGGGAGGAGGTTCTTGTAGATGAGGGTGCTAGAGACATGGGGGCTGATGCCGGGACCTCACAGCAGATTTCTGCTTGTTGGAAGAATGAAAAGGAAATTCTGGAGGAATAGAGCGCTCACGTTGACGAGGGTGGATTTTTCTGGAGAGGGTGGAGGATGATGGTCTAAACCAGTGGTATTCAAAAAAACTATAATGTGAGCCACACACACACATGCCACATATATCATTCTAAATTTTCTAGTGGTTACCTTAAAAAAGAAAGAAAAAATAAAAAAAGAAACAGGCATGATTAATTTTAACAATGTATTTTGTTTTACCTAATATGTCTAAAATATTATTTCAACGTGTAATCAATACAAAAATTATTAATGATCTATTTTACATTTTGTTTAACATATCTTAATACATTAAACAGAATCTTCAAAGTCTCCCAAATCTGGTGTGCATTTAACATTTAGAGCACATCTCATCTCAGACTGGCTAATTTCAAGTGCTCAGTAGGTACTGTGAGGTGCAGCTCCTGTCTCAGAAAGCCCAGGCCTAAACTCCTGCTTCTTGTCACATCTGCCTCCCAAGTCTGTACCAGCACTGAGTGATGTGCTGTGTTGGGAAATGAGAGAGTGAAAACCTCCACCTCTGTAGCCCAAGCACCTCATCTTACTAGAGTAAGCTGTGGAGCGGTGAAGGGAGGGCTGGGCTCCAGTCCCAGCTCTGATCTTCTACTCAGCGGGAATTTGAACACATATCATGCCTCATCTTTTTTTTTTTTTTTAATGAATAAATGTACTGTGGGTTTAATAAGATTCTGCTCTAAAACATTCTGATCACAGACTATCTTTTAAATTGAGATATAGTTGATTAGTTTCAGGTATTTTGATTCAAAACTTTTATAGATTATATTCCAATTATAGTTTAAAATATTGGATGTATTCCTTGTGCCGTACAATATATCCTTGTAGCTTATTTATTTCATAATAGTAGTTGTATCTCATCCTCCCCTACTCCATCTTGCCTCTCCCCACTTTCTTCTTCCCACAATAACCTCTAGTTTATTCTCTGTATCTGTGAGTCTATTTCTGTTTTGTTATATTCACTAGTTGGTTTAATTTTTTAGAGTCCATATATAAGTGATAACATACAGAATTTGTCTTTCTTTGTCTTACTTATTTCACTAAGCATAATACTTTCCAAATTCATCCATGTTGTCCCAAATGGCAAATTTTCATTCTTTTTCAGGGCTGAGTAATTTTCAGTATAAACTGTGTATTTATACCACATCTTCTTTATCCATTCATCTGTTGATAGACACTTAGGTTGCTTTCATATCTTGACTATTGCAAATAATGCTTCAGTGAACATTGGGGTACACATATCTTTTCAAATTAGTGTTATTGTTTTTTTCGATGCATACCCAGGAGTGGAATTGCTGGTTCATATAGTGATTCTATTTTTAGTTTTTTGAGGAACCACCATGCTGTTTTCCATAATGGCTCTACCAGTTGACATTCCCACCAACACTGTACAAGGGTTCCCTTTGCTCCACATCTCACCAATATTTATTTGTAGTTTT
This sequence comes from Bos taurus, assembly GCF_002263795.3. Classification (NCBI taxonomy): domain Eukaryota; kingdom Metazoa; phylum Chordata; class Mammalia; order Artiodactyla; family Bovidae; genus Bos; species Bos taurus. Next base: position 988,963 of record NC_037356.1, read on the forward strand.
TGATGAGGGCCATTTGACAGGTGTGAGGTGGTAGCTCATTTTGGTTCTGATTTGCATTTCCCTGATTAGCCGTGTTGAGCATCTGATTTTCATGGGCCTGTTACCCATCTGCCTGTCTTCTCTGGAAAAATGTCTATTCAAGTCTTCTGTATACTTTTTAATTGTATTCTTTGGGTTTTCTTTTTATAGTGAGTTGTATGAACTGTTTATACATTTTGAATATTAACCCCTTATTGGTTATATCATTTGCAGATATTTTCTCCCATTCAGTAGGTTGTCCTTTTACTTTGTCAATGGTTTTCTTTGCTATGCAAAAGTTTTTAAGTTTGATTAGATCTTATTTGTTTATTTTTACCTTAGACAGATTTTTAAAAAATGTTGCTACAATTTATGTCAGAGTGTTCTGCCTATGTTTTCTTTTAGGAGTTTTATAGTTTCAGGTCTTACCTTTAGGTCTTTAATACATTTTGAGCTTATTTTTGTGCATGGTGTGAGAAAATGTTCTAATTTCATTCTTTCACATGTATCTATCCAGTTTTTCCAGCACCGTTTACTTAAGAGACTGCCTTTTCTTCATTGACCATAGGTGCATGGGTTTATTTCTGAGCTCTTGATGCTGTTTTGTTAATCTTTGTGTCTATTTTTGTGCCAGTACTACACTTGTTTTGATTACTGTAGCTTTGTAGTATAGTTTAAAATCAGGGTGCATGATACGTCCAGTTTTGGTCCTCTTTCTCAAGGTTGTTTTGACTCTTGGGGTCTTTTGAGTTTTCATACAAATTGATGATTTTGGGCTGTGGTGTTGGAGAAGACTCTTGAGAGTCCCTTGGACTGCAGGGAGATCCAACCAGTCTATCCTAAAGGAAATCACTCCTGAATATTCATTGGAAGGACTGATGTTGAATCTGAAACTCCAATACTTTGGCCACCTGATGTGAAGAACTGGTTCATTTGAAGAGACCCTGATGCTGGGAAAGATTGAAGGCAGGAGGAGAAGGAGATGACAGAGGATGAGATGGTTGGATGGCATCACCGACTCAATGGATATGAGTTTGAGTAAACTCCAGGAGTTGGTGATGGACAGGGAAGCCTGGTGTGCTGCAGTCCATGAGGTCACAAAGAGTCAGACATGACTGAGCAACTGAACTGAACTGAACCAATTTTAAAATTATTTGTTATAGTTCTGGGAAAATTTCCATTGTTTTGATAGGGATTGCATTGAATATGTAGATTGCTTTGTATAGTATGGACATTTTAACATTAGCTCTTTCAGATCATCTTATCATGATATATATCAAAAGATACTTGATAGGATTGTTTCCTTAATTTTTCTCTGATAGGTTGTTGTTAGTGTATAGAATTGCAACAGATTTCTGTGTATCAATTTTGTATGTGCAATCTTATCAGATTCATTAATGAGCTCTATAGTTTTCTTGGTGGAATCTTTAGGATTTTCTATGTATAGTATCACATCTTTTGCAAACTGTCACAGTTCTACTTCATCCTTCCCAATTTGGATTCCTTTTACTTCTTTTTCTTCTCTGATTGCTGTCACTAGGACTTACAATAGTATATTGAATAAAAGTGGCAAGAGTGGATATCCTTGTCTTATTCCTTATCTTAGAGGAAATGCTTTCAGTTTTTCATCAAGTATGATTTTATTTGTGGGTTTGTCATGTATGACCTTTTTTATGTATGTATGACCTTTTTATGGTCAGGTATGTTCCTTCTATGCCCACTTTCTAGAGAGTTTTTATAATAAATGAATGTTGAATTTTGTCAAAAGCTTTTTCTGCATCTATCAAGATGATCATATTTTATTCTTCAATTTGTTAATGTGGCATATCATTCTGATTTTCTCATGTTGAACTGTTCTTATATCCCTGGGATAAATCACACTTGATCGTGGTGTATGATTGTTTTAATGTATTGTTGGATTTGGTTTGCTAGTTTTTTTTCTGAGGAATTTTGCGTCTGTGTTCTTTATCAGTGATATTGGACTGTTTTCTTTTTCTGTGGTATCTTTGTCTGCCTTTGATATCATGATGGTGCTTGCCTAGTAGAATAAATTCAGAAGACTTTGTTCATCTGCAGTTTTTTGGAATAGTTTCAGAAGGCTAGATGTTAATTCTTCTTTATATGTTTGGTAGAATTCACCTATGAAGTCATCTGGTTCTGGACTTCTGTTTGTTGAGAGCTTTTTAAATTAGTAATTCAGCTTCATTACTGCTAATTGCTCTGTTTATATTTTCTATTTCTTCTTGTCTCAGTCTTGATTGTATGTTTCTAAGAATTTGTCCATTTCTTCTAGATTATCGATTTTGTTGGTATATAGTTGTTAGTAGTAATCTCTTATGAGCCTTTATATTTCTATAGTGTCAGTTGTAATTTCTTTTTCATTTTTGACTTTATTGATTTGGGCCCTCTCTTTTTTTTCTTGATGACTCTATCTAATGGTTTATCAATTTTGTTTGTCTTTTTAAAGAACCAGCTCTTAGTTTCATGGTTTTTTTTTTCTATTTTTTTTAGTGTCTATTTCTGCTCTGTTCTTTATGATTTTTTCCTTCTAATTTGGGAGAGAATTGTTATTCTTTTTCTAATTCCTTTTGGTACAAGGTTAGGTTGTTGATTTGAGATTTCTTTTGTTTCATTGTTGATTTGAGACTTTTTTTTTCTGTTTCCTGAGGTAAGTGTGTATCCCTATAAACTTCCCTCTTAGAACTGCCTTGCTGCAACCCGTAGAAGATGGATCGTTATGTTTTCTTTTTTTTGGTTTCCAGGTATTCCTTTGATTCCTTTGATTTCTTCAGTGAACCGTTGGTTGTTTAGTATGTATTGTTTAGCCTTCATGTGTTTGTGATATTTGCAGTGTTTTTCACGTTGTTGATTTCTAGTGTCATAGTGTTGTACCAGAAAAGATACTTGATAGGATTTCACTTTTCTTAAATTACCTGAGACTTGTTTTGTGGCCTAGCATATGATCTATCCTGGAGAATGTTCTGTGTGCACTTGAAAAGATGTGTATTCTGCTGCCTTGAAGTGGAATATTATTTATATATCTATTAAGTCCCTCTGGTCTAATGTGTCATTTAAAGCCAGTGTTTCCTTATTGATTTTCTGTCTGGATGATCTGTCTATTGCTACAGTAGGGTTTTAAAGCACCCTACTATATGTATTACTGTCTATATATATATATCGGAGAAGGCAACGGCACCCCACTCCAGTACTCTTGCCTGGAAAATCCCATGGATGGAGGAGCCTGGTAGGCTGCAGTCCGTGGGGTCGCTAAGAGTCGGACACGACTGAGCGACTTCCCTTTCACTTTTCACTTTCATGCATTGGAGAAGGAAATGGCAACCCACTCCAGCGTTCTTGCCTGGAGAATCCCAGGGACGGGGGAGCCTGGTGGGCTTCCCTCTATGGGGTCGCACAGAGTTGGGACATGACTATAGTGACTTAGCAGCATATATATATATATATATATGTGTGTGTGTGTGTGTGTATAAAAGTATATATAAGTAAGTATATATATTTACTGCCAATTTATCCATGTATGTCTGTTCATATTTGCTTTATATTTAGGTGCTCCTGTGTTGAGTGCATATAGTTAGTGATCAAATAAGCAAGTACCTGTGAAGCAAAAAGCATGGATCTTTTACCCTAATCTCCTGCCTGCCTCACAGGTTGAGATAGTGCTTGTGAAGTACTTTGTCAATTGTATTAATATAAATGTGAATTGCCAACATTTTCAAATGTGAAAAATCTGGGACTCTGACCCAATCTTGGCATGCATTTTGTTTATTTATTATTTTTATTTAAATAATACTCATACTCACTAAAATATTCTAACTGTTCAAAAGGATATAAAGTGAAATGTAAAGTTTTCTCCCATCCCAGACACCCAGTCCTTTCCCTGAAGACAACCAAAGACACCTGATTTTTAGAATACCCTTGGGAGATACTTTGTGCATGTTATGGATAAATGTGCATATCTGTGTGTGTGCACATGTGCATATATACATTAGTTTACTCAAATAGAACAGTTTGTACACACTGTACTGCTCTGTGCTTTTTCATTATTTTTGAGATCATCTAATATCAATGCTTACAGGATATCTCATTTTTAAAGTTCTGGTGTAATATTCCAAAGTATGAATATTGATGATTTACTTAATCAGTTGTGACATAATAAGAAATATGTATTTGTTTTCTGCTCCTTATTCCCTAAAACCTAGTAATTTCCTGGGTGATATCAGTGATAGAAACTTCTCTTTTTTTTTTTTGGCTGTACCTTGTGGCATGCAAGATCTTACTTCCATGACCAGGGATCAGACCCATGGCCCCTGCAGTGGATGTGCAGGGTCTTAACCACTGGACCAACAGGGAAGTCCCAGGACCATTTTTTTTTTTTTTTTTTTTTTACCATATTTGGTCTATTCTTTGGTTCCTGACATATAAGCTTCTAAGACCCTTGGATTCTCCAGAGTCATGAATGCTTTTTTTGTTTGTTTGTTTGTTAAGGATGTGACTCTTGGAAGATGAGGGCTCGTTGGCAGGGATTAGAAAGTTGGAACTTTCAAGGCTTCCCTGGTAGCTCAATGGTAAAGCAGCTATCTGCCAGTGCAGGAGACACAGGGTTCAATCCATGATTTGGAAAGATCCCACATGCTACAGAGCAAGTAAACCCACGTGCCACCACCACTGAACCTGTGCTCTAGAGCCTGGAAGCTGCAACTACTAAGCCCATGTGCTGCAGCTACTGAAGCCTGTGCTCCGCAGCAAGAGAAGCCACCATGATGAGAAGCCTGCTTTCCACAACTAGAGAGTAGCCCCCGCTCGCCACAGCTAGAGAAAAGCCACGCAGCAACAAAAACCCAGCTCAGCTGTAAATAACTTTAAAAAAAAAGGAAAACCTGAACTTTTAGCTCCTACCCCTGAAGGAAGAAATGCTGGGGATTAAGTTAATCACTAATGGCCAATGATTTAATCATGCTCATGTCAAAGTGAAAGTGAAAGTCGCTCAGTCATGTCTGACTCTCTGTGACCCCAGGGACTGTAGCCTATCATGCTCTTCGTTCATGGGATTTTCCAGGCAAGAATACTGGAGTGGGTTGCCATTTCCTTCTCCAGAGGATCTTCCCAACCCAGGGATCTAACCCAGTTCTCCTGCATTGTAGGCAGATGCTTTACCATCTGAGCCACCAGAGAAGCATGTCATGGGAGCTCCCCCTAAAACACTAACTGAATAAGTTGGAAGAGGAGAGCTTCTGTGCTGGTGAACAGATGTAGATGCTGGGAGAGTGGTGTGGCCAGAGAGGATATATGAGAGGTCCACGTCCCTCCTACATACCTTGCCCTGTGGCATCTTTTCCATGTGGCTGTTCCTGAGTTGTATCCTTTATAATAAAGTGCTCATAGTAAGTAATGTGCCTTCCTGAGTTCTGTGAGATGTTCTAGCAAATTATCAAACTTGAGAAACCATGGAAACCCCCAATTTATACGCAGTCGGTCAGAAGTACAGAAACTTGGACTTGTGATTGGTGTCTGAAGTGGGGAGCAGTCTTGTGAGACTGAGCCCTTAACCTGTGGGATCTGCACTAAGTTCTGGTAGTAAATGTCAGAAGCATTCTTTATGGAGTAAGAAACAGTTTCCTCTACTGGTTTCTTACCAGCTAACACACACGTTGTCACCAGTCTTCTGCTACTGCAATTGACTGTACTACGCCTCAGTGACAGTATCTGCACCTGTATCTTTGTATCTCTGTGCCCTTACTACTTGTAGGATAAGTTCCTAGAAATAGGATTTCTGGGTCAAAAGGTATGTGCTATTTAATATTTCTATAGGTTTCACCATATTGCCCTTCAAGCAGGTCACGTCCACTTATAGTCACCACAGTAATGATTCAGTATAACTTCTACACACTCCTGACAACATAATGTTATCAAACTTTCTCACTGTTCCTAGTCTGATAGCAGCCAAGTCAATCAGCTTTCGCAGCCTAGGTTTCACTGGACTGTGATAAATGTATATGACAGGTAGTACTTAACGAGTGTTGCAACTAGAAATGGTGGCCCTTGCTGTTTTGCGGTGATATTTCTAGTTGGGGTACAAATACAGAAACCTGAAAGAAAGCAGCCTGCCAGCCTTGATCTCAGCTTGCATCTCTTTTGTTTGGGCTTGGCTGACATCTGGGTGACTTCCCAAGGCCATTATATAGCAATGTCAAGGGGATGGGAGGAGCTCCCTCAGGGAGGAGCTGAGCTTTGGTCTCTGAGTAATCAGGCACCAAGCTGGGGAATTACTACCTGAGCTAACAGGAGGGATAGGTACCCTATAAATTATGTGTAGATGTCAATCATTAACACCATTCATGGCATCTAAACCAGAAAGCCAGTATTTGGGGTTGCTGTGTTGGCTCCTCATGAAGCTATATTTCTTAAACTCCAGGCTTGCTTGTTTCAAGCGTATTTTAGTTCCAACTTAAAATTGTGCTATTTCTCATCTTAGCTATTTGACTCTAATAGGAAAAGGAGTCTTGTCAGGACCTCCCTCAATCAGAACTGTTGCCTCCTCAGCACAGGTCCAATGCCACACTTTCCTGTTCTTTCCCAATGGGCAGCAGTTCAAGAGGCAGGGCATGTGTGTTTATTTATCCTTTATTTGTTCTTTCCTACGAGTATATTGTGAGCAACTACGAAGCGCTGGGCCCTGTACTGGGCACTAGTATTTCTGAAATGAACTGGAGATGAGTTGTCCCAGCAGATACCTGTTCAAGGCAGCTCTGCCCTGCGTGTATGCACTTCCTGCCCCACCCCCACTGCTGTCTCCCCAGTCCTGGTCAGAGGCGGGCCCAGGTCTGTCCACACTCAGCATTGCAGGGTGCTCCCAACTGGATTCCAGCCATGAGTTCTCCTGAAGGTGCATAGGACAGGAACATGTGGTGGGCCCAGGGCAGTGCAGGTGAGGTGCATAGATGATAAGATCGTGGATTCTGCAGCCAGATTGCCCTTTCTGAAGCCCGGTTTAGATATGTCATGCAGATGGCACTAGTTGGTAAAGAATTTTCCTGCCAGTGCAAGAGAAATAAGAGATGCAGACTCAATTCCTGGGTTGGAAAGATCCCCTGGAGGAGGAGGTGGCAACCTGCTCCAGTGTTCTTGCCTGGAGAATCCCAGGGACAGAGGAGCCTGGTGGGCTACAGTCCAGGGGGCTGCAAAGAGTCAGGCATGAATGAGCAACTGAGCACACACTTCCTCTTGAACACCATCCTGGGGCCTCACTGCCTGCAGTAACACATGCAGTTGATCCCAGCCTGTGACAGATTCCTCGTGGTACAGCTCGTCTGTGCTTCCCATTCACCAAGCCTCAAACATAAGCACCTATCGTGCCCCTCTAGGTGGGCTGTTTTCTCAGCTGGGATTGCCCTTATTCCCTTTCAAAATCTTAGTCTTCAAGCCTCAGTTTTAATGATGTCTTACCTCTTCCCAGCTCCTGGAAATACCTGGCTTATTACCGGGACAGTTGAAGAGTACCCCAGATTTCCATCTCTGCTCTGACACTTAAACTGTGATACTGCACAAATTACCTAGCCTCAGTGACTTTCCTCCTCTTTAAAATGGGGATGATGGTATACTTTCCTCCGGTCAACACCCACGAACCAGTGCCCTGCTGTGGATGGGTGTGGGGAGTGCAGGGCTGTGCTCGATCACTAAAAAGGAGATGCAATGAGATTGCTGAGCTGTGGAGATGCCTTTGGAAGACAGAGGGTTAAGGAAGAATGACTTGGGACTTACCCGGTGGTCCAGTGGTTGAGAACCTGCCTCCCAATGCCAGGGATGAGGATTTGACCCCTGGTCATGAACTGAGGGCCCACATGCTGCAGGGCGGCTAAGCGCATGGCTTCAGCTAGAGAAGCCCGGCACCACGGGTACTGAAGCGTTGCATCTGGAGCCCACATCCCGCAGCTCAGCACGGCTGAGAGAGCACAGGGCAGAAGAGCTCTGTCCTGCCTACCTAGAGCTGCCTCTGTGCCCACTGTCAAGCCCCCTGAGCGCCTCAGGAACCAGCTGCTGTCTGTCTGGTTTATTCTTCAGTGTTTCTGTGAATCTCAGAAAGGGTGACCGGCTGTCCTGTTTTGCCCATGACTATCCTGATTTTAGCCCTGAAGCTCTTGAACCTGGGAAAACTTGCAGCCCTGGGCAAACCAGGAGTCTTGGTCACTCGAGCCCAGTGACCCACTGATGGGGAGGGGATGGGGGGAGCTGCAGGCCCTGGGCAGGCTCTGCATGCTGAGTCCGGCTGGGCCTTGCATGTGCTGTGTTGCCTCATCCTTGCAGCCCTGCTCTGGAGGTGTTCCAGTCATTCCACAGCAGAGGAAGCGAGGCTTCCAGCAGTGAAGGCTCTGTCTGCAGGTCTCACAGCTAGGAGGTCCCCAGGGTGAGCCCCTGTAGACCCACCCGCGGCAGGTGTCTCCACCACACCTCACCACACCTGGAATGACCCTTCCGTGACGGGACTCATCACTCCAGCACCCTGCTCCAGTCCTTCCAAGTTAGGACTCCGAGACTTGGCTTTCTGACTCATAGTTTAGCTGCATACAGTCTTTTTTTTAATGTAATTTTATTTATTTTTATTCAGTTAGTTTTAGTTGTGCTGGGTCTTCACTGCTGCACGGGCTTCTCATGGCAGTGGCTTCTGTCGTTGCGGAGTACAGGCTCCAGGCACAAGGGCTCGGTGGCTCCAGACACCAGAGCAGAGGCTCAATAGTTGTGACACACAGACTTGGTTGCTCCAAGGCATGTGGGATCTTCCTGGATCAGGGATCAAACCCATGGGTCCTGCATTGGCAGGTGGATTCTTTACCACTGAGCCACTGGGGAGGCCCCTTAGCCGCATACAGTCTTGATAAGGAGGCTTGTGACAATGATGCTTTTTCCTGGGCCTCTCCTGATGATCACACAGACTGGATAGGTGGCTTTCCAGATAAGTGAGGTGAAAATGAGTTGTGCTGATTAAGGTGCATCCTCCATAATGGGTAATATGTATCTCCCCATTAATTCATGTTCTTATCTCCTGAAACTGTGGCCCAAATACTAAACAGTATTATCCTTTATTGTGATTTGGCTTGGCTTTCTCACAAGGAGGATATATTTAAGGGAATATATCCTCCTTAAATAATCAATTTTTAAAGGCAGCGAAGCACTACCTCTGTAATTTACTTGTAGGAAAAGGAATAAGGACCAATCCTGAGTGTTATATTCCAGCCTGCTGCTCGGTAGCTGGTGGCACTTGCCTGGTACTTTCTCTTTGACTGGTCTCCAGTGGATGTCAGCAGCTCTAGGAAGTCAGGTTTTCAGGAAGCCCCTTGGTTCAGGTTCCAGTGACTTCTGTCCTGCTGATGTCCTCAGTTCATGACCTCTTCCTATCTTGGAAATTGGTAGAATTTAGTTCTTCTCTTCTCTCCATAAAGAATTCGAGTAAATACAAAGAGCAAGGTAAACTTTTAAACTTTGCTCACCAGATTGGTCTAATCAGGAGAACTTTAAAAGGTTTCTTAAACATTTTTAAATTGTCAATTTAATTAGTGTGAAAATTCAAAATGATATAAATGTATAACTTAAATTTTCTGTTGCCATCCAATCTCTAATGCATAATCCCTATTAATAGAGCATATATTACTCCAACATTTTTCTACACAGAATATATACAAATTAGCACATATTTACTCATATGTAAATCAGATCATAGCGTACTGTTTTACAAATATAAAAGAACATTTTTTGGCTGTGCTGGGCCTTCACTGATGCACACGGGCTCTCTCGAGGTGTGGCACGCCGGCTTCTCGTCGCTGCGGCTTCTCTTGGTGTGGGGTCAGGCTCGAGAGAACACGGGCTTCCGTCGTTGTGGTACTCAGGCTTAGGTGCCTTGAGGCATGCAGACTCTTCCGGATCAGGGATGAAACTGTGTCCCTGCGTTGGCTGGTGGGTTCCTAACCAATGAACCAAAAGGGAAGGCCTATAAATTTATTTTTTAACTGAATACCATGTCATAGATATCTTCCTTGGTCCACACAAAATTCATTCTTGTTCATGGCTGCCTGGCATCCATTTTACAAGTGAAATCTGATTTACTGCATAACTTCCTTGAGTAGAACATTTGAGCCAGGTCTGAATGTTGGCCTGGCCACTCAGTTCCTCTGGACTTGTTCTGGAATGATTTTGGCATATGGTGCAGGGATGGTTACTCATTAATTCAACTTTTTAAACAATTGACAAACAGTTTGCCTTTAAACACTTAGAATTATTAATTTTCCTATTAATCTTTACCATAGACAGTTTATTCTTAATTCTGTGTACCAGGAAGAGGAGGAACTCTTTGTTCCTAAAACCTAATTAAATGCCTGATTCATTTGTCAGATTAGGAGGAGGTTTCTCTGATCAAAAGAAAATACAGAAACTAACAAGGACCTGTTGGCCAGTTTGCAGCTGTGTCAGCATCTGAAAAACTTGGGCTTACTATTTTTGTTTTTCAGTTTTGCTGTTTCTTGAGCCAAAGTAACTGAAAGGCTCGAAATGGAGGTTCCCGAGGTCCCTATTAAAGCGCTTCCCTGGTGGCTCAGATGGTAAAGAAACTGCCTGCAACGTGGGAGATCTGAGTTTGATCCCTGGGTCCGGAATATCCCCTGGAGAAGGAAATGGCAACCCTCTCCAGTATTCTTGCCTGGAGAATCTCATGGAGAGAGGAGCCTGGCAGGCTCTAGTCTATGGGGCCAACAAGAGTTGGACACAACTGAGCGACTAACACACTTCACTTTTTTCTATGTGTGTAGAAACTTTTGTTTGTTGTTGCTGTTTAGTTGCTAAGTCGTGTCTGACTCTGTGACTTCATGGACTGTAGCCCACCAGGCTTCTCTGTCCATGGGATTCTCCAGGCAAGAATACTGGAGTGGGTTACCATTTCCTTCTTCAGGGGATATTCCTGACTCAGGGATCAAATACGTGTTTCCTGCATTGCAGACAGATTTTTTACCACTGACCACCAGGGAAGCCGAACCACCCAAGCAGCAACATTTCTATGAGAACATTTCAAGAAGGCTCACCTCCTTGTTCACATAATTGTTAGTCGTTCACTTACTCATTCAACAAACACTTATTGGCCAATTGCTGGGTGTCAGGCGTTATGCTGCGTACAGGGAGTACTGAGATGAAGAAAGCACTTACCTCCTACCCTCTAAGGGCTGACCTGAAACTTAACCTCTGTTTCCTTCCAGAGAGAGAGAAAGCAAATGTGGCAAAATGTTATTAATTGGTGAATTTAGTAGAGGGTGCATAGATATTAATTATACTTGTCTTTCAACCTTTCTGTGAGTTTAACGTTTTTAAAAATGAAGTTGAGGAGAAAATATTTTTCTGTTACTTGGCAGCTGTAATTCTTAAAAGCCATTATTACCTCCCAGTTTTTCAGCGTAGAACCTATTGGATTATCCCCAGCCACTTGGCAAAGATTTAGGAGAGGAATGGTAATAGGATATTCTGGGGATATGTGTGCATGTACTAAGTTGCTTCAGTCGTGTCCAACTCTTTGTGACCCCATGGACCCCATGAGCCCACCAGGCTCCTCTGTCCATGGGATTCTCTAGGCAAGAATACTGGAATGGGTTGCCGTTTCCTACTCCAGGCGATCTTCCCGACCCACGGATAGAACCTGAATCTCCTGTGTCTCCCGCATTGCAGGCAGATTCTTTACCCAGGCAGATTCTTCTACCCCTGAGCCATCGGGGAAGCCCATGTTCTGGGGATAGGAGAGGACAATGAGAAAATTAACAGATGTGGTTACCTGCAGCCACACAGCAGGAGCCCTGAGGCAACTGGGCACCCAACAAGTAAAGGGGTTAAATAGGAAGTGGAGGTGGAAACCCAGGCATGGGCTCCAAGCCCGAATCCTGCCCTACCCCGTCTCCAGCCAGCCCTGGCCGTCCTGTGTGTGTGTGATTGAGGGGGAGAGGGGGCTGGCACACGTTTGTTACATTCTGTGCCCTCCACTGGCAACCACTGACCTTTGACTTGAGCATAGAGGTTAAATATTTGTGAGAATCTCAGCCTTGCAGGGTGAACTTAAACCAGCTAGTGAAACCTGTTGATGCTGGAGTTTGTTACAGCCTGGATAGAATTGCAGGGGGTTGTGTGATGCTTTAAAGACACAGTGGTGTGTGAAGCAGTTAGCACAGGGCCTGTGCCTGGCACCTACTTAATAAATGTATCATAACATCTACCATCCTAGCCAGCTCACGCAGACGTCTCTGCTTGATGCCTCTTTGCCTTGCCCACCCCACAGCTATAATTAGCAGGTTCTGTCCTTTGCTCCCACACACATCCTAAGTCAGACCCCCTCACTCTTTTCAAGGCTGTCTTCATTTGTAGCCGCTGCAGCAGCCGCCTGACTGTTTTTCCTGCCTCCACACTGGCTCCCTCACCTCCAGACATTCTCCATGGTGGGCTTTCTCAAGCTCGGTGGAGAATGTCACCTTTCTTCTCAGCCTTCTTACGGCTTCCCGTCACCCTGACTCCCACATCACGACCCGAGTTCCGCCCAGCCCTCCAGCCTCGCCTCCTGAACTCCCCCTGGCTCCCTGCACTCTACATTCTGGCCTTCCTCCTGTCCCTCAGACGTGCCAGTTCACTCTCACTTCAGTCTTTCAGTTGCCCTCTCTGCCTGAAATGCTTGTCTTCACATGGTTGCCTCCTTTTCCTCTCTGTTCCTTGGCTCCAGTTCATTTCCACAGAGGGGTGCTCTCTGACCATCCTAATGTTGTGTACCACCTCCATCGCCACCTACCTGTTTCGTTATCTTTAAAGCACTTATAAAGTGATCTTGTATGCTTATTTAACTCTTGTATGTCTCCCTTATACAATGGAAGCTCTAGGAAATAGTGAGTGATAACCTTGTGTTTTGTTCAGTGTTCTAGCTTGGGATGCCATAACAAAATATGGCAGATTGGGGAGTTTAAGCAACACAGATTTATTTTCATACAGTTTGGAGGCTGTGAAGTCTCAGATCAAGGTTCTGGCATGGTTTGGTTTCCAAGGAGAATTCTCTTCCTGGTTGCAGACATCTGCCTTCTCACTGTGACCTCAAATGGTCCTTTCTCCATATGAGAGAGAGAGAGACTGTTCTTATAGACACTAATCCCTAAGGACTTTCCTGGTGGCCCAATGGTTAAGATTCCACACTTTTCAGTATAGGGGGTGTGTTTGACCCCTAGTTGAGGAACTGAGATTCCATATATCATGTGCCGTGGCAAGAAAAACCCAAAAAAGCCAAACCACTAATCCTACTGGAGCAGGGCCCCACACTTACGACCTCATTTAACCCTAATTCCTCCTTAGAGACACCACTTCCAAATATAGCCACCTGGGTGGGATGGGGAAGGGCTTCAACTTAGAAATTGGGGGGAAGGGGACTATAAACATTCAGTCCATAATATTCACCTCTGTAGTGTCACCATCAGAACCCAGAAGAGAGCCTGACATGTAATGTGTGCTAAGTCGCTTCAGTTGTGTCCAACTCTTTGCGACCCTATGGACCGTATGTAGCCCACCAGGCTCCTCTGTCCATGGGACTCTCTAGGCAGTAATACTGGAGTGAGTTGGCATGCCCTCCTCCAGGGGATCTTCCCAATCCAGGGATCGAACCCATGTCTCTTATGTCTCCTGCATTGGCAGGTGGATTCTTTACCACTAGCGCCACCTGGGAAGCCCCTGCCATGTAATAGGCACTCAATAAATACTCGCTAAGTAAAAGAATGCAGGATGGAAGTTGACTTCCCTGCGAGCCCGTGTAAGTGGCCCCACGTCTAGCGCTCCATCCCACAGGTCAGGGCGTATCACTGTACATTCCCCAGCCAGCCATCAACGCCACGGTGGAAGAGGACATCCTGCTCTCGGTTGACTACTCCTGCCACGGGATCCCCACCATCGAATGGAAGTACACGTCCAGCTGGGGAGTGCAGAAGATCGTGGAGTGGAAGCCGGGGACTCAGGCCAACATCTCCCAGAGCCACAAGGACAGGGTGTGCACCTTCGACAACGGCTCCATCCAGCTCTTCAGCGTGGGCGTGCGGGACTCCGGCTCCTACATCGTCACGGTGACCGAGCGCCTGGGGAGCAGCCGGTTTGGCACCATCGTGCTGCACGTCTCAGGTGAGACGCTCCCGGGGCCCCAGGGGCCTCTAGAAAATTGGAGTGTGTGGGAGGCCAACTTGATATTAAGAGATGTTATCTGCCCCCCCCCCACCCCCCACACACCCTGTAGAGATCCTCTATGAAGACCTCCACTTTGTCGCTGTCTTCCTTGCTTTTCTCGTTGCCGTGGCGGCGCTGCTGATCAGCCTCATGTGGGTTTGTAATAAGTGTGCCTATAAATTCCAAAGGAAGAGAAGACACAAGCTCAAAGGTAATTCTCCGGCCTTGTGATAATCGATGCCCGTGTTACCTTCTTCTCACCAAGAAAGCACCCCCAGCTGAGTGGCAACTCACACCCAGTGTGTCTTTTGCTTTGCAGAAAGCACAACAGAGGAGATTGAGCTGCAGGATGTAGAGTGTTAGCCAAGGCCAGACCCAGTGACATTCCTACCTCAAGAGGAAGACGCGATTTTCCAACGAAAGGAACACATGCGGCCAGTCCTGCCCGAGCCTCTTGTTCTGCCGTAGCCACACGTTGCTGCTGGGATAGCTGCATGTTGACGAAGATGACTGCCTGGAGCTGGACTGTGGCTTGGACCACGTCAGTCCCAGTGGCCTGGAGGTCAACGAGGAGGAGGGCAGGGCTGTGAGCCCGCGCTGTGTTCAGCCCTGGGGCCACGGCAGCCCAGTGCCCGGTCTGCTTCCTCACTGCACTCTGCTCTGGCGGGGCGGGGGTCACTGGAGGGGTCCCCATGGACTGTAGCCCACCAGGCTCCTCTGCCCATGGGATTCTCCAGGCAAGAACACTACAGAGGGTTGCCATTTCCTCCTCCAGGGGGTCTTCCCGACCCAGGGATCGAACCCGTGTTTCTTGTGGCTCCTTGCCTTGCAGGTGGGTTCTTTACCTCCTGAGCCATCGGGAAGCCCCATAGCAGAGGCGGGAGTATTTCCAGACCAAGCATGCAGCACTCTAACATGCTCTCTGTGCTCTAGTCTTCTCTGCCTGTGGCCGCCTCCAGCTTCTCCCATGGAGACTGCTGTGAGCACCTCTCAGAGCAGGGAGAGCACCCCCTCCTCCCTGTGGCTTGGAGCTTTAGGGAGAAGAGCTAAATTTGTTCTGGGGGGACCACCATTGGGAACAAGGGACAGGGAGAGAATTGCCTCTTTTCCTCTCTCACTCCAGCGTTAGACTTTCCCTCCTGAGGCCCCAGGGGAGGCCACTGTGAGGAAAGCAGCTCATCTCCACGTGGGCGGCCCCCTGACAAGCTGGGGACACCACCTGTGTGAAGGCTGAGACCGCAGGATGGGCAGGAAAGTCACCGTGGGCTTCGAACCTACCCCTTCAGTCACTCACGCTTCCCGGCACGCCAGGGCCTCCCTGGCTCCCAGTGGGCTGGGGAACACCTGGCCCTGACCTACCTCACCCTCAGAGTATCAAGTGAAGCCCACAGTAGCACAGAGCACTCCGAGCAATTAAAGGAAGCTGTGAAGAATCTTCCAGAGCCTAGGACGCAATGAGAGCTATGCCAGGTCCTGGAGAAAGTCAAGCACCCTGGAGTGCTGGGGCTTCAGGTCCACTGGGGATGGGCCACAGCTGGTCCTGGCCCTTAGCTTCTGAAGTCACTGGCCACCGTGGGTACCTGTATCTCTCCGTGCCAGCCTCCTTTCAGCAAGTTCTAAAGCAGGCCTAATTTATCTTCCATTCTCCTTTTTTTCTCCAACATTCTTAGCTACAAATCAAAGGTACCACTCCATTTATTGGTGGAATTTGACCTTATTAGCTGTGTCCCCAGCCCTCAGCTGCAGATTCACCCATGCACACATGAAGGAGACCTAGAACATTCTCTTCTCCCTCCCTCCAAGTCCCAAGTGTCCATATCACTTCAAGAAAGTTGCCTGGAGACATTAGTATGAGGCTTTTGCCTACATACTGTCTCCAGGGTTGCAGGAAGGAATCTTTTGGGGTTACAGGAGCTATCATTGATCCAGAGGCATTACTTGATTCAGAATGCCAGAGAGCAGCTAATCCGCATGACTGATTTGTAGCCCAAGTGCATGACAGACACGGGCCACCTCGGGCCACCTCGGTCACAGAGGTGTACACAGACACACCTGTGCCCTTTCCCCACGCAGCACCCAGTGGAACCAGACCTCCGCCATGGAGGACAGGTTTCTTGTACTGGTCTCCAGCACCATGAGGAAGCAGGATGAGACATGCCAGAAAGGATCAACCTGACTGTCCCTTTTTCTCACAGCAAGCCCATTAGCAGGAAATTGGATTAAATCTAGTTAGCTGCCAGAACCTCTGTCCTCTTGACAGCTTACCTGCTTTCCAGAACTCTGCCTCTCAGCTTCTCAGAAGTCAAGGGTGGTAATCTTCGTATAAAAGGAGAAGTGGAAAAGAATACCCAGCGAGACGTACCAATCCAGATATAAATTAAATTTGCTCCCCCACCCCAAATCTTCATCAAAGGTTGTTCCTTCAGCTTTCCATGTCTCTATTTTGCACTTTGAAAGCTCCCCCCAGTTTGAATATTCCTGTGGAAAGTTCTTGATTCTTGAGCCTGGGAGTTCTATTTTCCAAAAAAGAAAACATTAAATCATAGAGGTTTAGCCACTGCACATGTTAAACTGCAAGTTATGTTTCAAGCTGTGAAAAAAAAATGAAGTTTTAAAGGCTGAAATAAAACCTAAAAATAAAGCCCCGATCCTTTATTTGTGAGCCTATCCCTGCAGAGAACTCAGAGGCCTAGAAGAGGTTTCTGTCAGCTGCAGACAAGCAAAACCCTCAGCCAGAGCCAGGGGCCTGGCAAAGTTTTAATTGACTGTGGAATTAATCACATTGATTCTAACCATAAATATTCTTCAGCAAGTCAGAAAAACACCATTATTCTCCCCTGCGTTATAACCAGACTAATTTGAAGCTCTTGCTTCCAGAATGTGACTTACAATTCAGTAGAGCCCTTCCTGCTTCTGGAAGGGGTCAAATCGAGGATGTGGAGGGTGTATCACCCAGTCAACGGTGCGTAGGACGCGGGACAGAACGTACGTACCCTGTGGACAGAATGTCCTGTCTGAGACTGTGATCTCAAAAACCCAGAAGCATGTACACTTCTCTTTCATTTCATGGTGTTCCAGGTGGGCGAGGATTGCTGCACGAGAACCTCGGTCCTCTGGAGTCGAGGGAGATGCTAAACACCCCGCGGGACTTCATACTCCCTCTGATTTGAAATTGAACCACACACAACTGAGGAGCCCAGGCAGTGAGAGATAGCGAGGTTATCAGCATGTCTGGCTCAGTTCAGGGATGCAGAGACAAGGCCTGAGAGTGTATCGGGTTCAGAAAGGCTAGGTGTCTGTATTGAAGGCAGAGAAGAGGTGGCAGACTAGAATGCTAGGAGATGGAACCATGAGGAGCCGAATGTGATGGAGTGAAACTGCAGGGCCGTTGGGCGAAGGAAAACCCTGTCTCCATCATCAGCCTTTATATATCGTTTGTTTCTTCTGCCCAGTTTCCAGGAAGACTCAGATGCTTCCAGTTTGCTGAAAGCAGAGTATGTCCTTGTGATTACGGGCAGTGTGTCTATCCACAGCTCAGCTTCTGATAGTGAATCTCCAGTACGTGCGCTTGTCTGCACATCCGTCACCCGTCCCCACTGTAAGCTTTTCCAGCCCTTCAGAACACAGTTACTGGGCCCACTATTTATACTGCTTTTAATTAAAATAAACTTTTTATTTATTGTAGTGTAGTGATAGCTTACAGTGAACGATATCAGATTTGTGATCTTCGAAGATTTAGCATTGGGACCAGGGACCAGGCTTGATCACTCAAGAGCTTTTGTATAGCAGAGTTTTATTAAAGTATAAAAAGGCACAGAGAAAGCTTCTGACATAGACACCAGAAGGGTGATGGAGAGTGCCCTCTTGCTAGTCTACACAAGGGAGTTATATACTTTTTAATTAGTTATTACAATAATCAAGAGTGTCTCAAGGTTGTAAAGATCTTACTAGACCCACTCCCATAATTTACATTTTGAGAGAACAGGATTAGCCAGAAGGTTTACAGGAGGACAAACTGTCCTCAAGCAGGATACACTGTTGTTATATAACCCTTAGTACAGAGTTTAAACCGAGTTGTTTGTTGTGTAATCATCAGTTCTGGGCTTAAAGATACAAACGTTTTATGTGACTAAGACTAAGGAATGTAGAGGGAAAAAAGTTTGTCCTTTCCTCCTCCTTGAGAATTCCAGATCCCTGTCTCCTCCTCGAGAACCCCAGACCCCTCTCTCCTCAGGGACCCCAGACTTCTTGTCAACCTGCCTAGGAATTGACTCTCTCAGTAGTTGATTCACAATGTTCAGTTGGTTTCAGGTGTACAACAAAGTGAATCTGTTATGTATCAGTTATACATATATATACATATACATATATAGTTGTCTGACTCTTTGTGACCCCATGGGCTGTAGCCCGCCAGGCTCCTCTGTCCATGGAATTTCCCAGGCAAGAATACTGGAGCAGATTGCCATTTCCTTCTCCAGGGAATCTCTCTAACCCAGGGATTGAACTCTAGTCTCCTGCGTTGGCAGGCAGTCTCACCAGTGAGTGTGTGTGTGTGCACGTGCACACGTGCATGCTTAGTCACTTCAGTCGTGTCCAACTCTTTCTGACCCCATGGACTGTAGCCCACCAGGTTCTTCTGTCCATGGGATTCTCCAGGCAAGAACACTGGAGTGCCATGCCCTCCTCCAGGGGATCTTCCCAACCCAGGTCTCCTGCACTGCAGGCAGATTCTTTACCATCTGAGCCACCAGGGAAGCCAATATATATATATACACATCCGTTCTTTCTCAGATTCTTTTCCCATATACGGTAGTACAGAATATTGATAAGTTCCCTGTGCTGTACTGGAGAAGGCAATGGCACCCCACTCCAGTATTCTTACCCGGAAAATCCCATGGACGGAGGAGCCTGGTAGGCTGAAGTCCATGGGGTCACGAAGAGCCGGACACAACTGAGCTAATTCACTTTCACTTTTCCCTTTCATGCATTGGAAGAGGAAATGGCAACCCACTCCAGTGTTCTTGCCTGGAGAATCCCAGGGACGGGGGAGTCTGGTGGGCTGCCGTCTATTGGGTCGCACAGAGCTGGACATGACTGAAGCGACTCAGCAGCAGCAGCTATGCTGTACAGTAGGTTCTTATTCATAATTTATATATAGCAGTGTGTATATGTTAATCTCCATTTCCTAACTTATCCCTTCCCTCTACATTTCCCCTTTAGTAACCGTAAGTGTGAGATCTGTGAGTCTGTTTCTGTTTAATAAGTAAGTGCATTTGTGTAATTTTTAAAATTAGATTTCATGTGTGGTATCTCCACTACCTTTTACGCATTAGGTAGGTGTTCACAAAGGAGATAAATCCTTTAAAATTAAAATGATATTGATGTCCATATATAAAGAAAAATTCAGTCCTACTCAATAAACTCGTGTATCCTTCTAGACCTGCTATATATGAACATATCTATATATACACATACTACAATATGCATATTTTAACTATTTTCTTTTTAGGCCAAGTAGGATTCTATTATACACATTACCTTACAACTTGCTTATTCTCCTTTAATGTTTCTTGGGCATTATTTCATGTCTCTACCTATTGCTAAATATTCTTACTGCCTCCACAATGTAATTCATAGCATGGATACATTGTAATTGTTCATTCACTTAAGAATTTTTATTTCAAGTGGTATATACAAAAATAAATATCTTGGGCAATCAATTATATCAGACTTGTTCCTTCTGCCGAGATGGCTTCCTCTTGTTAACTAAGGTGTTCAACTATCATCTATGAATCACTTCCTCTTAGGAAATTCAATTTTTTGTAAGATTAAAAAAATTTTTTTGAAGTATAGATGATTTACAATGCTGTGTTTAAGTGTGCATCAAATTGAGTCAGTTATACACACACACACACACACATTCTTTTTCAGATTCTTTTCCATAATAGGGTATTACAAGATATTAAATATAGTTCCCTGTGCTACACAGTAAGTCCTTGTTATTTACCTATTTTATATATAGTGGTGTGTATATGTTTGTTGTTGTTGCTTTCTTTTTAATAAGTTCATTTGTATCATAGAGTCCACATTTATGATATTTGTCTTTTGCCTTATTTCACTTAGTATTATCTTTAGGTCCTTCCATGTTGCTGCAAATGGCATAATTTCATTCTTTTTTATGACTAGTATTCCAGTGTGCTGTGTGTGTGTGTATACTGCATCTTTTTGATCTGGTCACCTGTTGATGGACACCGGTTGCTTGCATGTTGCTATTGCAAAGTGCTGCAATGAACACTGAGGTGCAAGTGTCTTCTAATTATGATTTTCTCCAGATATATGTCCAGGAGTACAACTGCTGAATCATATGGTAACTCTATTTTTAGTTTTTTAAGAAACCTCCATACTGTTCTTCATAATTTCCATTGGCTGCCCCAGTTTACATTCCCATCAACAGCATAGGAGGCTTGTCTTTTCCTCACTCTCTCCGGCATTACTTGTAAACTTTTTGATGATGGCCACTCTGACTGGTGTGAGGTGATACCTCATTCTACTTTTGATTTGCATTTCTCTAATAGTGATGGTGAGCATCTTTTCATGTGCCTGTTGGCCACTGGTACATTTTAAGAAATTTATTTAGGTCTTCTGCCTATATTTTGATTGGGTTGTCTGTCTTTTTTTAATGTTTTCTAATGTTGGTGGGGTTTCTATAAAATTTAGCAAAGACTGAGTGTTGGGAGAGAGAGAAAGAGTACTACTAATGTAAAATCAAAGGATTTTAGCTTCAGATTTGACCTTATCAAGTGCACCCATAGGTCCATTTGATACAACAGACCAGTGGTTGTTCAGGAAATTCTGTCTATAAATATGCCAAGGTACCTCACAGTTTGAAAGAACTTTTTCTCACTAAAGTGAACTTACTTAATAATAATTCAGTTTTCTGTTTTTATTCAACGATATACAAATGCCAATTAGAATTCCGGGTCAGCATGAAATTATCAGGACTCTTCACTTTGATTTCATGGTGTTCTGGCAAAGAAATCTGATGGTAAAGTTAGAGGATAAATGTATGATTTCTGTGGCTGATTACCACAGACCACAGCTCTCTCTTTGGGTCTCAAGGGGATCAGATGAGACTATGTGTAGAGGTTAAAAGAGAGGCCATGAATCGAATTGAGTGGAAGAAGAGATTCTGCCACTGGCCTCATCTTGGTGTATCACTAAGTCATCAGGAAGTTTTCCAGATTGTATGTTACTTTTCTACCTCAAACTTCTCCCTCATCTACCAGATTTCAGGCCAAGTATAGCCTGAAACAATAGTTCACAATCACTAAATAAGGAAAGGAAAATAGCATAACATGGAAGTTTCTCTGGTGCATAAGCAAGGCAAGTCAGAACATCAGGAGTAGAAGAACTCCCCAGCCATTCAGGCTCAACGTTTAGAGGAGTGCAAACGAGTGCCTGCGTTTGCAACCCCTGTACCATAGTTTTAGTCATTCTTTCCAATGTTTACATTGGTCTCAGTTTTTCACTTTTACAGACTTCCTGAATAACCCTAAACAATGATCTTTGTGAAGTATGACTATAAACAAATTTCTGGAAGTGACCTTGCAGATAGTTAACAGCAAACTTCAGGGCAAAACCCAGTTCTGGTCACTGACTTGAGTACCACTTGCATCACTGTGTGTTTTTCCAGCGGTCACGTATGGATGTGAGATTTGGACTACAAAGCAAGCTGAGTGCCGAAGAACTGATGCTTTTGAACTGTGGTGTTGGAGAAGGCTCTTGAGAGTCCCTTGGATTGCAAGGAGATCCAACCAGTCCATTCTGAAGGAGATCAGTCCTGGGTGTTCATTGGAAGGACTGATGCTGAAGCTGAAACTCCAATACTTTGGCCACCTGATGTGAAGAGCTGACTCATTTGAAAAGACCCTGATGCTGGGAAAGATTGAGGGCAGGAGGAGAAGGGGAAGACAGATGAGATGGTTGGATGGCATCACCGACTCGATGGACACGGGTTTGGGTGGACTCCGGGAGTTGGTGATGGAGAGGGATGCCTGGCGTGCTGCAACCTATGGGGTCGCAAAGAGTTGGATGCATCTGAAGTGAACTGAACTGTGTTACTGTGCTTGCTGCTTTGAAAACATGAAAGCTTTCTCTGTGGTGAACTGCTTTTCATTCCCATCCTAAAATGAGATATAAAGAGAGCTGACTTTAGCTCCAAGTATTTAAGGCATCAACAAAGAGCAAGAGTAGGAAAGTGAAAGTCAGTGAAAGACCAAGGCACAGGGTATGAGGAAAGGTCAACCAGAGAGATCGGCTTTAACAATGGACATGGAAAAAATAAATCTTCCACCCACAAATGTGCTGTCTTTACCATCTAGAAATTTTTTATACAGGACATGCTAAAACACCTAAAACACCTTCTCCTACTGATGAATAAAATTTAAACTGGTTATCTGTACCATTTTTCCAACTTCTAATTGCTTTTGGGTGGCCTTGGCTTGCAATGGCTTGAAGCAGGGCTTGGGTTCCCAGCCAGAGATCGAGGCTGGGTCGCAGCAGTGAAAGCACCTAACCTAGCCACTAGATCAGTGGTCAGTGACAAGGGCTCTGGCCCTGAGGCTTTGCAGAAAGGAATTTCCACATAGAAAGTAGTGAAGCAAATGAAGTATTTATTAGGAGGAAAAACAGTACAGTACCTGTGGATAGACACATGGGCAGACTCAAAGGGAGAGTCCCTGAGTTGCACCCTCATGGCACTTTAAATCACTTATATGAGGTATTTCTTACAATTTTCCCTTGGCCAATCATTTTGATTTGCCTCATTCACATTCCCTATCTGGTATATCTCAGGATCCTTTTGTGTGTACACGTCTCTTAGCCAAGATGGATCCTACCACAAAGGCATTTGGGTAGAGCATCCCTTGACATTGTAACCCCCTTGGCTTGCAAGGAGCCTTTCTGTGCATGTGTGGTCTGGGGAAGTCTTCTGACTTTAACGAGAATATGTGGTCTGGGCAGGGCCCAGCCTCCTCCCTTAATCATCAAACTGCTCTCATCTTGGGAGTTTCAGTCAACAGGGAATGAATCTCCAACTGCTTTACCCGCTGGGGAAGGGGGTCCATCTGCCCCCTGCCTCATAATTAGCTGGATTTTTACAGTTGCTTCGTTTTACATTTGCACGTCTTAGAATTTAGTATCTATCACCAACCATAACTAAGCCTTTGAACCAGCCCTGTGGTTAGCAGAGGCATTCCTTCTTCCTATTTTATGTGCATGGAAACAGTTTCAGAGAGGATAACACTGCCAAGCACACAGCTAAGCAGGAGAGCCAACGTTCCAACACAGCTCTTTTGCCAACTGTTAAACACTTGGTGAGGGGCTAATTGGTTTTCTCCAACCTCTCTCCCAAAGGCCACAGCACATCCTTCCAACTGTGGGTAACTCAGGTTGAACCACTGCTGCCACAGCAACTGACCTGCCAGCCACTTTCCCATGCCTACCTTAGCTTCCATTCCTCTCAGACAGGAAATGACTGAGCTCTGAACGTGCCTTAAAACAATGGGGCAAGGAAGGCCTTTGATCACCCCTGTCCATTCCGACGAAGTATATGTGAGTGGGTGGTAATTATGCACGTATTCTCATCCGTTCTACTCCAAGACTGGTCCTTTTACTGGTTTGTGACAAGATAATCATAGAAACAAAATAAAACATTCAAACTTTTATATTTGACATTCAATTTATGTCCATTATAATAAAGAGGGGGCTTTCATTTTGTATCTTTTTAGATTTGTCTAGTAATTCTATTTTTAATAAATTTTATTATATATATATTTGGCTGCACTAGGTTCTAGTTGGGGCTCACGGGCTTCTCTCCCAGTTGTGGCATGTGGGTTTCTCTTGTTGTGACCAAAGGGCTCTAGAGCACACGGGCTCAGCTGTGGCACACAGGCTTCTCTGCAGTTGAGACTCGTGAGCTTAGCTGCCCCTAAGGATGTGGGATCTTAGTTCCCTGACCAGGGATTGAACCCACATCCCCTGAATGATTCTTAACCACTGGACCACCAGGGAAGTCCCTCCAGTAATTCACTTTACTGTATTTTACCAAAAGTATCAATCAGCAAAGGATGGAAATGAAAAAAAATAAGTAAAAACTAGTCCTTTGCTGAAAGTTTGAGATTCACTGTACTGCAGTTTGAGCCTTCATAAAAGACTCCATATGTGAGCAGATGTGTACAGATTAGCTTACTATAATGTGCAAAGCAACTTTTGGGACACCATAACTTAGGAAGCACTGGAAATTTTTAAAATACTTGCAGATTTATATTAATCTTTTAATTTCCCTGGATAGAAAGATGCAGAAGCTTAATCAGAGGAGGCAAAAAACACACAAAAACACAAAAGTATTATTGTATTTCATGGCTTACAAGCTCCACTTATCTTTTAAAACAGAAATACAAAGGATTTTTAGTTACTTCGGTCATAAATTATTAAGATACCCATCTTTTAAAAATTGAAAGCCTTCCTCATAAGGAAACTACAGATTACTTACAGATGATTTTTAGTGGCACCAAAAGGCCCATAAACCCAAATT
Organism: Bos taurus; assembly: GCF_002263795.3. NCBI lineage: Eukaryota > Metazoa > Chordata > Mammalia > Artiodactyla > Bovidae > Bos > Bos taurus. The sequence goes on from NC_037356.1 coordinate 1,013,798, forward strand.
TCTTATTAAGGGAAGTTCTTCAGACACATTTTAGGGCTGGGGCACTATTTCTAAATTCATGTTATCTATTCTTTGCAAAATGTATTCCATTAATCCATTAGTATTTTTCCTGGGAAAATGCAGAGACCTAGTGAAATAAGATGGAACAAATTTTTAACCAGAAGCAGCAATCCAGGGTTGCTGGCTGAGGCTGGGGACTGCCAAGGTCAGGGTAAGGCAGGAGTGGAGCAAGGCAAATAAGGTCATTCAAGTGGGAAAAAAAGACCAAGGAGAAATGGAGGAAACCCTAAAGATACAATACTATCTGCCTTCTAAGCCTTCAGGTGGAGCTCTAAGGAATTTCTCAGCGGACTGAGACCCAGGCATGCGTAACAAAGACAATCAGAGGGAAAAGTACTTTATCCACTAACACAAGAGCTGGTTTTAATAGGTCTAATGGGGAGGGCAGGACAGGCTCCACTGGTTGGAAAGTACTTTGTTGCACTTAGGAGAAAGGATCTGCTTCTCTCATTGTGAGGGAATTTCTGTATGAAAGCTGGGTCTTAAGAGTGTTTAAATATTCTTAAGCAATAACAAACAATGGAATGATATGACATAATTCATTTAGGTTAAGAGTTCAGAGTGTCTGGAATTTTTAACCATAATCTTTATTTGATGTCAACATCAAAGGGATATTTTAAAAAGCTAATGTCAATCCATGTAGTAATGTTTCAAGTCAACTGCATAAAAAAAGTACCATCTCTCCATGTTGGTATACCCTATAACTGTACATAAACTTTTGCATTTTAAAGCACTTGTCACTTATAAAGTGAAAGGTTTCAAAATGCTAAATAAACATTTGCTAATTATTACTTTTTAAAAACAATATTCCTTTAGAAGATTCCTCTTCTTTGTGCTTATTGTTGATCTGCAAACATTCCTGAAAGTTTCTGGAAACTTCTCTGGGGAAAAAAAATCTGGAAACTGGTCCAGAAAAAAAAATCACAGTAGACAAGGACTAAGTGCAGACATAAGCAGCTCCATTTTATAAACAAAGTTTCGGCCTTCCATTTTATTCCACTGAACTTCTTTGAATGGCCCACGAAGATGATTCCACTTGCTATCTTGTAAAACATCACTTTTTGGAAGGTCTTTACACTGGTTACGGGGAAACTGAACCATAATCTTGCTGCCACTTTCAGGGCCATTACGAACTGTGGAGCAAAACCAAAATATCAATATATTCATTTTCCAAGCTAGAAACAACAAAGATCACACAACTTCACTTTCCATGAGCATAAAAAGCCTTGTCTACCAACTCGAAAGTGCTTATTTAAAAGTACTTTTCAGGTTCAATATGCTAAAATAAAATTTACTAATTTATAGATATTGTGTGTATTTGTGTGTGTGCTCAGTAGTGTCTGACTCTGCAATCCCATGGACTGTAGCCAACCAGGCTCCTCTATCCACGTATAGTTTTCCAGACAAGAATACTGGAGTGGGTTGCCATTTCCTACTCCAGGGGATCCTCCCAACCCAGGGATCAAACTCAAGTCTCCTGCACTGGCAGGCGGAGTCTTTACCACTGTGCACGTGGAAAGCCCCTTATAGATACCAGGCTGGTAAAAATATTTATGAATTAACATTTGTAATACAAAAATGTGGCAATATACCTGTGGCGGATTCATTTTGATATTTGGCAAAACTAATACAATTATGTAAAGTTTAAAAATTAAATAAAATTGAAAAAAAAATAAAAAAAATTAAAAAGTCAAAAAAAAATGTGGCAAAGATGAGTGTTGGTTTAGGAAAATCAAATGTTCTATATATTTTCAGAACATCATTTTTTTTCCCTAAAATACTTGATAACCTAATCATTTAACAACTTGGTTAATATACACCCACAATGTGATGAAAGTCAAACATTCAAAATCAGAACTGGAAGGAATGGATGAAAGATTATTCTGAATATGAACTTCAGGTTTTAATGAGGTTTTATAACTCAGGCAAGAAGAAAGGGTATTTAGAAATTCTTATCAATAATGGTCTTGCAATGATCAAGCCTACAGATTCACAAGCTGTGATCCTGTGGGGAAGAATGTCTAACTACCTACTCTTTCAGATATTTAGAGCAAGTATTAAAGAAGATCACACTGAAACGATATAAATTTTCAACAAGACAAAATGTATACACGCCTATCAAAGTGCCCCATTCATGGTAGGTGCTTCACAAAACACCTCTCTGTTCTATCCCTTGACCATCTTTAGGATCAGATACTATTCTTCTTGCACATTTGCACCAGTGTATTTATAAACTTAAAAAAAATTTTTTGGCCCCATCATGCAGCATGTGGGATCTTAGTTCCCTGACCAGGGACTGAACCTGGGTCCATAGCAATGAAAGTGAGTCCTAATTACTGCAGGAGTAATAATGCTGATGGCATTTTTCAGATAATCTCCTAGGAAAATGTGTTGCCAACCAAAACATCTTTTATAACTACTATAAAAAGACATAATAACCTGTTGCTCTGAATAATAGCTATGATGAGATAAACACTCAACATAATTAATAAAGGAACTCACCTACTACAGAGGTAAGTTACTCTTATGTATGGTAACTACTAAAGCTAAGTGAAAAGGCCAAACTCCCAAAGGTCTCTTCACATTCAGAGAAGTAAAAAGTACCTGAGATAGCATAGTCACCGTTCGGGGAGGCCACAGTTATGGCAGAGGCATTGCCAATGCTCTCTACAGGCCCCAGTCCCACGTGATTACTGAAGCTCAGGACCTGCCAGCCCATAACCTTGGCTAGCTGCTGAACTGCGTGCACCTGATGCTGTGACATCTGTAAATGAAAAAGGAAACTTCATTGACAATCAGAACGGGTATTTACTTGGCAGTGACTTGACATCATGGCTGTAAAGTGAACTTTCATTGGGGTTTTCACTGCCTAGCAAAGGAACCCTATCTTATGTTTCAGGAATTCTCCTCTGTGTGGAGCAAGGGAACAAGATCCCACCTTCCACTGTAGAAGCTAAAACAGCCTGATACTTGTTTTCCTGTACACTGGCAGCAGGAACACAGCCCACAAGCTGAACTTGGCCAGCTGGAGCCTCCCACCTGGATCACTGAGTTTGGAGGAATGTTCAAACAGCAGTGTAGCTCAGTATCTTCCACTGATCCCATCAAGTCCACTCTCCAACCTACTTTGTTCTGGGAGGCTGTCACACTAATAGCTTTTGTACTGATCCTTAGTAAAGAGACAACCCTGAAACCACCCTGAGAGACCCTGACTGATGCACAGGGCAATTAAGAGTGCATCTGCCACCGGTGAGGAAGGTGGTGGTACTGGGATGCAGCAGCAGGGGCCCCGCCTGCCCGTGGTTCTCACATCCAGCCTCCTTTGATCCTGAGCCATTCTCAAGCCTTATTCTCTAGACTTCTTAGAAATTCTGGAAGTTCTTTAAAAGGCTTTCATTACACTTCTGCATGTGTGCTTAAGCTATCCAAAGCTATTTTAGGTACAATCAACCAAGAGCTGCCATACGTCACAAATGCCCTGTAAAGGCACCGAGGCAAATCAGTATAATAGATTACTGCTTCTATTATGGAGAGGGTCAGTATTTTTGTAAAAATTTCTGTGAAATATAAATATGTGTTTCATGTGAAAGATATATTAGCAGTGCAAAAACTGACCCTTTATCCCATAACTCAGTATTTCAATGGATCATCACAACTCCATGAAGAAGGTAGGAAAAATACTGTTCTTACTTTATAGATGAAAGAAAAAAAGGTCAAAAAATTTGTCCAATGTCACAAAGCAAGTCTGTGGTATAGTTGGTACTAGAACTCAACACTTTCCATACTGTCCCTTACTATGAGGAACGCTGTCCTAGGGCTTACACATAAAATGCTCCATTCATCATTATGGAGAATGGATACTATAGTTTTGTATTTGATCGTCCTTTCTCTGGTTTTCTTGGATTAATACTTCACTTTCATGTGGTCCTGGAGGTGTTGTAAATCTCGGCTAACAGGAGAAATTAAAAAAGTTTGGTAGTCTCAGAACTGGTCATGCATCTTAAATACAAACTAACAGTTGAAACAAATCTAGGACAGTTTATCAACATTTTCAATTAGCCAAAAGGTGGTAAAGTGTGCACTAGAAATCACTGTTTAGTCACTCAGTTGTTTCTGACTCTCTGTGACCCCCTGGACTGTTGCCCTCTAAGCTCCTCTGTCCATGGGGACCCTCCAGGCAAGAAGAGTTGCCATGCCCTGCTCCAGCAGATCTTCCTGATCCAGGATCAAACCCGCATCTCTTTGTGTCTCCTGCAATGGCAGATGGGTTCGTTACCACTGAGCTACCCGGGAAGCTCTGCACTAGAAATTAGTTGGCAAGAAGAAACAGCTTTTAAAAAATAATGTTACTTCTTATCGGCTTTGTTCTTTCAACGGGTAGAATGGAACGGGCTCAGGAGCTGTATTACCTGAGACAGAAGGAAGTCCTGAAGCTCCTGGCCCTCATGAGACAGTGTGATCACCCTCCCATCTCTGTGCACGACCCGGATCTGCTCAACTCCAATATTCAACTGCAGCTGAATGGACCTTTATAGACAACACACACTAAAAATCAGAAATGTCCAAAATTACCTTATACAAATGTCAAGAACCTTTAGAGCAAAGAAAAACAATACAACAGTTTTGATAATCTACACGAAGACCCATGGTGGGTAAGAGTTTCCTCAGGTTCAGTGAAAACTATCAGACTCTAGTTCACTAAACTACTGACACCACAGGCCACGGATCACCAGTCTACTCAGAAGGATGCGGGGCAGGAAGCACAGCTTGTCACCCTGCCAACAGCCCCTGCTCCTCTTCTCCTGAGGGCAGGAGGCTGTCAACACAGCAGCCACACACCTGTGTTAAATAAGAAGAGATGTGCACTGAGAGCTTGTGGGGCCTGCCCTGACCCAAAAACCTGGGTCCTCACAGGAGCCATGCACTCTTGCAACAGCTTCACAAGCCCGGATTCCAGGGTCCCCACAGGAGACTTGGCCCACTGATATCACTCACCCCACCCTGGGACATCCAAAGCCACCCCCAGCAAGGGCTTGTAATTTCTCCCAGTCCAGAACCATTTACCAACTGGGGATCATTTTTGCCATAAGCACTGTTGCCTAGTAACACACATGGCATCTTTCCTTATCAAGTTACGAGGTAACTAGAGTGAGAGAGTTAGCCAAAGGTCAAATTCTCATACAGAAAGGAAAAACGGTTAACTTTTCACTCTCTTCTGAAATAATCAGCTAACAAGTCAAAATATGTATGCTCTACTAACTCAGCTTAGGTCAAAGAAACTCATAAAATAGCCAACGAATATATATATACAGGTCACAAATCTCTTCCAAGTCAGTTCACAAATTTTTAGCATATGACATGTACAAGAAACACAAAACTCCTCAAATAATACAGGTGAACAAATGCAGGAAAAAACAGCATTATAGCTTTCCACATCTGATAGTACCTTTTTTTTCCTAACTTTGCTTTTACAGCCAATATTTAAGAATAAAAAACATTTTGGTAACTATATAAAACTGTAATTTTGATGAATAAAAGTTTATACATTTCTTTTGAAGGGAAAAAAAAAATTTACAAGGCTTAAAGAAGAAAAAGACTTATAAATCTAACCACATTTCTGAATCTTCTTTTTTAAACCCAGGTATAAGGAAAAAGAAAGTTGTATCACCATTGATGGGCGCATACACATGGCAATCACTCTGAAAGCAAATCACGGGACTTTCCTGGTGGTCCAGTGGTTAAGAATCCTTCCTCCAATGTAGGGAACTAGGGTTCAATCCTTGGTCATGGAACTAAAATCCCACATGCTGTGGGGCAACTGAGCCCACACACCACGACTGGAGAGAACCTTGCAAACCACCAGCACCACCACAGAAGGATCCTACATGCCGCACAAAGGCCCTAAGTGCCACACTAAGACCCAATACAGCCAAAGAAAGAAAGAATTTTTAAAAAGGAAGCAGAAAGAAAAGCAAATCGGTAACAACAATGAAAATCTTAAATGTCCTTATCTTTTGACACAGCAATTACACTTGGAGGACTTTATCCTATAGACATGGTTGCACACGTACAAATCACTGTTCTGGCATCCAACTAAAATAAAATGTTCAATGACAGGAATTTGGGGGGGAGGGGGTTCTAAGAAAGAGAACTACTTTCAATTTTAAAAAGTGTAAGATGACCCTACCAGCTACAGAAGGTAGGTAAGGACATTCTATACTGCCTTCCACTTTCTCTTCTGTCCTGACACTGACTTCTCTTCACAGAAGTTTAAAAGGTATATGCTGGATTCAATGCCCATAATCCCACAGTTGTTTCATATTAGCTGTAGATGCAAACAATTCCAAGTTGATCAATTTTTTCTTTTCCTTTCCTTAGTGCTGTAGGTTTGTACCTTTTGACCACCTTCACCAACATCCCACTACTGAAAACAACCAATCTACTATCTGTGTATTAACTTGTGATTTATGAACATACATCAAGTAGACAGCTTCTCCAGGAATGCTGGGGACAGAAGTCATTAAGGGCACAATCATGAACTGGAATAGACACAGGGGTTGTTTTAGGCTAAACGTTATGGAAAGTATGGGCTCTAACATAAACGACCCTCTTTACTTCAAATACCAGAGACTGGCCATGGCCTCCAGGCAAGAACTGAAGCGGATCAGAGTCTGAGGAAGCATGGCGGGCTTTCCACTCAGTGCTGGGGTTCACTTCTGATCATAGCTCAAACATGCGGCATTTACATAGAGACTATGTAAATAGTCTCTGTGACTGCTAAGTCACTGCTAAGTCACTTCAGTCGTGTCCAACTCTGTGTGACCCCACAGATGGCAGCCCACCAGGCTCCCCCGTCCCTGGGATTCTCCAGGCAAGAACACTGGAGTGGGTTGCCATTTCCTTCTCCAATGCATTAAAGTGAAAGTGAAGTCGCTCAGTCATGTCCGACCCTCAGCGACCCCATGGACTGCAGCCTTCCAGGCGCCCCCATCCATGGGATTTTCCAGGCAAGAGTACTGGAGTGGGGTGCCATTGCCTTCTCCAGAGACTATTAAATAGAGACTATTTTGGACATTCTTGCCTGTCATTTTTTTTTTCTTCCCTGTATATTTTGGCCTCACCACGTGGCATGTGGGATCTTAGTTCTCCAACCAAGGATAGAACCCACAACCCGTGCCCAGGAAGCATGGAGTCTTAACCCCTGGACTGCCACGGAAGTCCTTATCTCTTACTTTTAAAAACACTCTACAGCTCAAATAATTTACTGGAATGTTATGCTTCCCTATCAAATAAAACCCAAAATCTTGATGTAATCACTCTGCAAACATCAATACATAATAAGCAACTTAATGTATTAAACAACTTCTTTTCAATACTTACTTGCATATCTGTTCATAGCCTTGCGATGTGATTAAGACTTTCACACTAGATTCATAAACATCATTAATATTTGACCAATGAGCCTGTATCTGAGGATCTTCAATGCGACTTGCTAAGCTGTCAATGGTTGCAGCAGTCCTTTTAAAGAAAAGAAGTTAAAAATTTTTATAGTCACCATATAAAATAATAAGGTGATAAACTGCTTATCAGTTTTATGGCTATTTGAAAACAGATGGTGACTTTCTGAAAATACCACTATTTGAAAAGCAAAGATTTAACAGAAAAGTCAGATGTAGCTCTGATGTACTGGTTCTCAACTTCACATCACAACACATTCTCAGGCCACACTGATTTCCTTTTAACTCCATTTGTTTTCTGCCACTCAGAAAATCTTACCAGAACACAAGTGAAAGGCATACTTGTAGGGTACTAATCTAATCTCTAAAAAGAATATAAATTATTCATAAATATCAGTATTTGATCCCTGGTAACAAATAACTTGGGATATATCCACACTTGAGAACTATTACTGTCATGGAATTAGTATTTTCAAGAAAAGCTAGAAAGATTTACTGCACAATTAAAACCTATACCCCAAGAAAGATATGTATAAGTGAGAAATAAGATTTATTAAGTGATTATGTACCAAATACTGTAATAAGTGCTTTCATGAATTATTTTAACCTTATGAACAACAAAAGTAGACACTACTACTATTACCTCCATTTTTCAGAAGGAACAAAAGCAGTTTAGCGAAGTTTAGTGACTTGCCCAAAGTTTGAAGCTATTTGGGGCAGAAAATCTGGAAGTCTAACTCCAGAGCCAATAATCTTTCCTTTACATTTTATACACACTAATGAATAGCCACTGCCTAGAAACAAAGCATAAATTACGTAAATCAACCAAACTACAAGATCCTCAGTGTCTAAAATCTGATATTAGCACTTTATCAGCTAGAGAAGGAAAAGGAATGAGGAAATGGAAGAAATGAGACTAGCTACTGAGGACAGGTGATTTTTATATCAATTTTTATATGCTCTTGTATCCTGTTCCTGCTCTAGTACTAATTTCTTTCAGTCCATTTTTAACTTTCCCTTCTTCTTCTGTGATTTGTTTCCCTGGCAGTGCTTCAAGAATTTTTACAGCAGATAAATATGTGAGAGTTTTCATCTCAGTGTTAATATATATCAACAAATTGGAAATAAAAAGATATATAGCAATTGAGAATTGGTAAAAGAAATCATGGAATATTTACACAATGGGCTATCACATAGCTATTAAAATATCTTTGAAGGTAGGGTATAAAATTTTATGATACCATATTTACTTAAAAAAAAAATGCCCTGACACATATACTGTTGACCCATGAACAATGGGTCTGAACTGCACCTGTACACTTACAAGAGAATCTTTTTCACAAAATAATTACTACAACACTGCACAATTCATGGTTGCTTAAATCCAGGAATGGCAGATCTGGGAAATGGAGGAACTGCCTGTTTGGTGCCCAAGCATAACTTATATCTGGATTTTCAATACAGAGGGTCGGTACCCCTAACTCTTGTGTTGTTCAATGGTCAAATGTATGTAAAAATATATGAATGTTAACTGTATGGAATTACACAGATGGGGCAATACATTTAGAACATTATTTCTATACCTAAGGGGAGAAAAGGGAACATTTTTTAAAGTTTTGCTGCTTCCAAGATTACAACTACTATTCTGAAATGCATTAGCTGCTCACTTGTATCTGACTCTCTGTGACCCCATGGTTGCATGGACTATAGCCCGCCAGGATCCTCTGTCCATGAAATTCTCCAGGCAAGAATACTGGAGTAGGTAGCCATTCCCTTCTCCAGGGGATTTTCCCGACCAGGAATCTAACCCAGGTCTCCTGCATTGCAGGCAGGCAGATTCTTTATTGCCTGAGCCACCAGGGAAGCCCAATTCTGAAACAAAATGGTTCTAAAGATAACTTTTCCCATGCCCCTCATTTATTTCAGGGAATATTTAACTTTATGGTTAATCAGAAATTTTCAACATTAACATACTCAATAGCTTTTATACTTGAAATGTACAAATGGAAAGTAACAGTCATCTAACATAGTACTCCTACTGTTTATAAGGAACCTGTGTATCCACTATTCAATTTGACCAGAGTCCTTTAACCCCAATTGAGAGAGGATTAGATATTAAGTGCTGCTGCTGCTAAGTCACGTCAGTCATGTCCAACTCTGTGCGACCCCATAGACGGCGGCCCACCAGGTTCCCGTCCCTGGGATTCTCCAGGCAAGCATAGTGGAGTGGGTTGCCATTTCCTTCTCCAGTACATGAAAGTGAAAAGTGAAAGTGAAGTTGCTCAGTCGTGTCTGACTCTTTGCGACCCCATGGACTGTAGCCTACCAGGCTCCTCCATCCATGGGATTTCCCAGGCAAGAGTACTGGAGTGGGCTGCCACTGCCTTGAAGTGAAGTGAAGTCACTCAGTGGTGTCCGACTCTTTGCGATCCCTACCAGGCTCCTCCCTCCATGGGATTCTCCAGGCAAGACTACTGGAGTGGGTTGCCATTTCTTTCTCCAGGGGACCTTCCTGACCCAGGGATCGAATCCAGGTTTCCCACATTCCAGGCAGATGCTTTAACCTCTAAGCCACCAGGGAAGCCACTGCCTTAACTTGCCCCAAATTACTCAGCAAGTGGCTGAGCCCTGGCTGAAGTGTATCTTTCATCCTGAATTCCGTACTCCTTTCAATGTATCATGCTGTTGTCTCAACATGTCTTCCAAATTCATTTTACTGAAAGTTTCCATCCTGAGACTAATATAAAACCATGACAAATAAAGCTATGACTGTATTAACAGGAAAAATAAAATTCAAAGTAAAATGTCATCCACAAAAACAGTGTGCCCTCGCCTGCTGAGTACCATCAAGGCACCATCACTGAAAGAAGTAAAAACAGACCTCTTCACTAAGTGCCAATAAGGAAACAGAAGAGCACCCTGTGGCATTTGGAAAAGACTTTGTTTAGGGCCAATCATGCCAAGTTCTTTAGTAAATGATGTACGGAAGAAAGAAAATCAGAGGGCGGTCCCAAGATGGTCGAGGAATAGGATGGGGAAACCACTTTCTCCCCCATAAATTCATCAAAAAATCATCTGAATGCTGAGCAACTTCCACAAAACAATTTCTGAACACTGGCAGAAGACACCAGGCACCCAGAAAGGCAGCCTACTCACTTCAAAAGGAGGCAGGACAAAATATAAAAGACAAAGAGACAAAAGAGTTAGGGACAGAGACCTGTCTTGGGGAGGGAGTCGTGAAGGAGGAGAAGTTTCCAAACAGCAGGAAACCCTCTCACCAGCGGGTCTGTGGGTAGTTTTTGAGTGTCAGAGGGCAACATAACCAAGAGAGAGAAAAAAAAAAAACCCCACAAAATACACGCCTAACCGCAACTCCCAGGGGAGAAGCAGCCCGGATGCTTGCCTCCGCCACCAGCGAGCAGGGGATGGACAGGGAGGCGCAGGCTCTAACCTAAGGTGCAGCCTGGCCCGCACACAGAACAAAGGACTGAGCGATCACCAAAGGAGAGCTGGCCGGCTGCGGACCGGCCCCTCCCCCCGCCAGAGGCAAAGAGGCAGGTGAGCGACAGTCAGAGCCAGAAGGCAAGGGGCAATCTTGGCCCCAGGGCAGGGCAACCTCAACCAAATTGTGAGCGGGCTCCTAGTTGCTAACCATGTCCTCCTGGTGTCCTGGATGGCTGACACCTGCCAGGAGGGTTGCAGCCTGAGATTAGCTCACCAGAGGACACACACAGTACACCCAGGAAACCGAGCGTCCAGGACCGGGGAGGTGATTAAGACACACGGCCCACCTGGGTAGAGTGTGCTCGCCAAGCACCTGGTTGCCGGAGCTGCTCGGACCTGGGAAGGGCACAAAATGCAGGCCCAGCCAAGTCTGTGCCCTTGTGGAGTACCTAAGAATCTGAGCAGCTTAGAGCTGGGAAGTGCACAAAATGCAGGGCCCGCTTTGGACAGTGCCCTGCAGAGCACCCTGGAGCCTGAGCAGTGTAGACCCGTAAAGCAAACGCCATGAGTTGGGGCAGACTCAGTGTGGTCCACATACTGCGAGCACTCCCCACATACGCCAGTGATATTTGTTTGCAGTGTTCCTCCCTCCCCACAGCACAATTGAACAAGTGAGCCTAAATAAGTGACCACCTTCACTCCCTTGTTTCAGGGCAGAAATTAGAAACAGAGGAAGCCAAATGAAGCAAACAAGAGGGAACCGCTCTGGAACTGACAGGTGCAACTGATTAAAACCCTGTAGTTAACTGAGAACTGGAGGGGGCCTCTGTACAAGGAACTATGTGAAACTGAACTGACCCCACACTGCCCGCAACAGCTCCAGAGAAATTCCTAGATATATTTTTACTATTATCCCTTTAAAAATTTTTAAGTTCTTTATTGCTCCTTTAATTTTCATTTTTATAACCTATTATTACCTTGCAAAAAAAAAGACCCTATTTTTAAAGCAAATTTCATACATATATTTTTTATAATTTTTGTGATTGATTTTGTTTTCTATTTTTAATATTGTATTTTTGAGACTCTATTCTCTACTCTAGATTTTTAATCTTGGCTTTCTGGTATTTGTTATCAATTTTTTACCTTTAAGAATCTAATCTCCAGTATCCATTTTCACTTACGGATGTGATTACTAGCTTGATTACTCTCTCTCCTTTTGATTCTCCCTTTTCTCCTGGTCACCTCTATCTCCTCCTTCCCCCCTCTTCTCCATGTAACTCTGTGAACTTCTCTGAGTGTTCCAGACTGTGGAGAACACATAGGGAATTGATTACTGGCTAGACTGCTCTCTCCCCTTTTGATTCCCCCTCTTCTCTTCCTGGTCACCTCTATCTCCCTCCTCCCTCTTCTCTTCTCCATGTAATTCTGTGAACCTCTCTGGGTGTCCCTCACTGTGGAGAATTTTTTCACCATTAACCGAGATGTTTTATCATCTGCACTGTATGGATGGATAAGTCTTGAGGCTACTGTAAGAATAAGACTGAAAGCCAGAGGCAGGAGGCTTAAATCCAAAACTTGAGAACTCCTGATCCCAGGGAATATTAATAGACTAGAGCTCCTCCAAAAGCGTCCATACTGACACGGAAACCAAGCTCCACCCAAGAGCCAACAAATACCAGAGCAAGACACACCAAGCTAATTCTCCAGCAAAGCAGGAACACAATCCTGAGCATTAAAAGACAGGCTGCCCAAAGCCATGCCAAACCCATCGATGCCCTAAAACTCACTACTGGACACTTCATTGCACTTCAGAGAGAAGAGATCCAGCTCCACCCACGAGAACACAGATGCAAGCTTCCCTAACCAGGAAACCTTGACAAGCCACTTGTCCAACCCCACCCACAGGGAGGAACCTCCACAATAAAGAGGAACCACAAACTTCCAGAAAGGGTACCCCAAACACAGCAATCTAAACAAAATGAAAAGGGAGAGAAATATTCAGCAGGTAAAGGAACATGATAAATGCACACCAAACCAAACCAGAGGAGGAGATAGGAGTCTACCTGAAAAAGAATTCAGAATAATGATAGTAAAGATGATCCAAAATCTTGAAAACAAAATGGAGTTACAGATAAACAGACTAGAGGCAAGGATTGAGAAGATGCAGGGAATGTTTAACAAGGACCTAGAAGAAATAAAAAAGAGTCAGTCAATAATGAATAACACAATAACTGAGATCAAAAGCAATCTGGAGGTAACCAACAGTAGAATAACTAAGGCAGAAGATAGTACAAGTAAGATGGAAGATAGAATGGTGGAAATAAAATGAAGCAGAGAGGAAAAAAGGAAAAAAGAATTAAAAGAAATGAGGACAAGCTCAGAGACCTCTGGGACAATGTTAAATGCCCCAACATTCGAATCATAGGAGTCCCAAAACAAGAAGACAAAAGAAAGGCTATGAGAAAATACTTGAGGACATAATAGTTGAAAACTTACCTAAAATTGGGCAGGAAATAGCCACCCAAGTCCAAGAAACCCAGAGAGTCCCAACAGGATGAACCCAAGGCGAAACACCGTAAGACACATATTAATCATATTAACGAAGATCAAACACAAAGAACAAATACTAAAAGCAGTAAGATAAAAGCAACAAGTAATACACAAGGAGATCCCCATAAGGGTAACAACTCATCTTTCAATAGCAACTCTTCAGGCCAGAAGGGACTAGCAGGACATACTTAAAGTGATGAAACAGAAAAACCTACAACCCAGATTACTATACCCAGCCAGGATCTCATTCAAATATGAAGGAGAAATCAAAAGCTTTACAGACAAGCAAAAGCTGAGAGAATTCAACACCACCAAACCAGCTCTTTAACAAATGCTAAAGGATCTTCTCTAGACAGGAAACACAGAAAAGGTGTATAAACTCAAACCCAAAACAACAAAGTAAATGACAGCAGGATCACACTTTTCAATACTTACCTTAAATGTAAATGGGTTGAATATCCCAACCAAAAGACAAAGACTGGCTGAATGGATACAAAAACAAGACCCCCATAATGCTGTCTACAAGAGACCCACCTCTAACAAAGGGACACACACAGAATGAAAGTGAAGGACTGGAAAAAGATATTTCACGCAAATGGAGACCAAAAGAAAGCAGTAGCAATACCCATATCAGATAAAATAGACTTTGAAATAAAGGCCGTGAAAAGAGACAAAGAAGAACAGTACATAGTGATCAAAGGATCAATCCAAGAAGAGGTTTAAAACAATTATAAATATATATGCACCCAACATAGGAGCACCAGAATAGGTAAGGCAAATGTTAACAAGTATGAAAGGGGAAATTAACAATAATAGTGGGAGATTCTAATACCCCACTCACACCTATGGATAGATCAACCAAACAGAAAATTAGCAAGGAAATACAAACTTTAAATGATACAATGGATACAGTTAGACATAATTGATATCTATAGGACATTTCACCTCAAAACAATGAATTTCACCTTTTTCTCAAGGCACACGAACATTCTCCAGGTTAGATCACATCCTGGCCATAAATCTAGCCTTGGTAAATTCAAAAAAACTGAAATCATTCCAAGCATATTTTCTGACCACAATGCAGGAAGATCAGATGTCAATTACAGAAGAAAAACTATTAAAAACCCCAACATATGGAGGCTGAACAACATGCTGCTGAATAAACAACAAATCCCAGAAGAAATCAAAATATGCATAGAAACAAATGAAAACACGACAAACCAAAACTTATGGGATTCAGTAAAAGCAGTGCTCTGAGGAGGTTCATAGCAACACAAGCTTACCTCAAGAAACAAGAGAAAAATAAATAACCTAACTTCACACCTAAAGCAACTTGAAAAAGAAGAAATGAAGAACCCCAGGGTTAGTAGAAGGAAAGAAATCATAAAAATCAGGGCAGAAATAAAAGAAAAAGAAATAAAGGAGACTACAGCAAAAATCAACAAAACTAAAAGCTGGTTTTTCGAGAAGATAAAATAGACAAACTATTAGCCAGACTCATCAAACAAAAAAGCAACAAGAATCAAATCAATCAAATTTGAAATGAAAATGGAGAAATCACAACAGACAACACAGATATACAAAGGATCATAAGAAACTACTATCAGCAACTATATGACAATAAAATGGACAACTTGGAAGAAATGGACAAATTCTTAGAAAAGTATAACTTTCCAAAACTGAACCAGGAAGAAATAGAAAATCTTAACAGACCTATCACAAGCACAGAAATAGAAACTGTACTCAAACATCTTCCAACAAACAAAAGCCCAGGACCAGATGGCTTCACAGCTGAATTCTACCAAAAATTTAGAGAAGAGCTAACACCTATCCTACTCAAACTCTTCCAGAAAATTGCAGAGGAAGGTAAACTGCCAAACTCATTCTACGAGGCCACCATCACCCTAATACCAAAGCCAGACAAAGATGCCACAAAAACAGAAAACTACAGGCCAATATCACTGATGAACACAGATGCAAAAATCCTTAACAAAATTCTAGCAAACAGAATCCAACAACATACTAAAAAGATCATACATCATGATCAAGTGGGCTTTATCCCAGGGATGCAAAGATTCTTCAGTATTCACAAATCAATCAACATATTCACAAATCAATCAACATACTTGACATTAACAAATTGAAAGATAAAAACTACATGATTATCTCAAAGGTGCAGAGAAAGCCTCTGACAAAATTCAACATCCATTTATGATAAAAACCCTCCAAAAGCAGGCATAAAAGGACATACTTCAACATATTAAATGCCATATATAATAAACCCACAGCAAACATTATCCTCAATGGTGAAAAACTGAAAGCATTTTCCCTAAAGTCAGGAACAAGACAAGGGTGCCCACTCTCACCACTACTATTCAACATAGTTTTGGAAGTTTTAGCCACAACAATCAGAGAAAAAAAGAAATAAAAGGAATCCAGATTGGGAAAGAAGAAGTAAAACTCTCACTGTTTGCAGATGACATGATTCTCCACATAGAAAACCCTAAAGACTCCACCAGAAAATTACTAGAGCTAATCAATGAATATAGTAAAGCTGCAGGATATAAAATTAATACACAGAAATCCCCTGCATTCCTATACACTAACAATGAAAAACAGAGAAATTAAAGAAACAATTCCATTCACCATTGCAACAAAAAGAATAAAATACTTAGGACTAAATCTACTTAAAGAAACAAAAGACCTATATACAGAAAACTATAAAATACTGATGAAAGAAAATAAAAGATGACACAAATAGATGGAGAAATATACCAAGTTCATGGATCAGAAGAATCAATGTAAATGAGTATACTACCCAAAGCAATCTACAGATTCAATGCAATCCCTATCAAGCTACCAACGGTATTTTTCACAGAACTAGAACAAATAATTTCAACATTTGTATGGAAATACAAAAAACCTCAAATAATCAAAGCAATCTTGAGAAAGAAGAATGGAACTGGAGGAATCAACCTGCCTGACTTCAGACTATACTATAAAGCTATAGTTATCAAGACAGTATGGTACTGGCACAAAGACAGAACTATAGATCAATGGAACAAAATAGAAAGCCCAGAGATAAATCCACACACCTATGGATACCTTATCTTTGAGAAAGAAAGCAAGAATATACAATGGAGAAAAGACAATCTCTTTAACAAGTGGTGCTGGGAAAACTGGTTAACCATTTGTAAACGAATGAAACTAGAACACTTTCTAACACTATACACAAAATTAAACTCAAAATGGATTAAAGATCTAATGTAAACTATAAAACTCTTAGAGGAAAACATAGGCAAAACACTCTGACATAAATCACAGCAGGATCCTCTATGACCCACCTCCCAGAGTAATGGGAATAAAAGCAAAAATAAACAAATGGGACCTAATTAGACTTAAAACCTTTTGCACAACAAAGGAAACTCTAAGCAAGGTGAAAAGACAGCCTTCAGAGTGGGAGAAAATAATAGCAAATGAAGCAACTGACAGAGAATTATTGTCAAAAATATACAAGCTGATCATGCAGCTCAATACTAGAAAAATAAATGACCCAATCAAAAATTGGGCCAAAGAACTAAACAGATATTTCTCCAAAGATGACATACAGATGGCTAACAAACACATGAAAAGATGCTCAACATCACTCATCATCAGAGAAATGCAAATCAAAACCACAATGAGGTACCATTTCAAGTCAGTCAGAATGGCTGCTATCCAAAAGTGTACAAACAATAAATACTGGAGAGGGTGTGGAGAAAAGGGAACCCTCTTACACTGTTGGTGGGAATGCAAACTAGTACAGCCACTATGGAGAACAGTGTGGAGATTCCTTAAAAAACTGGAAATAGAACTGCCATACGACCCAACAATCCCACTGCTGGGTGTACACACCGAGGAAACCAGAATTGAAAGCGACCCATGTACCCCAATGTTCATCGCAGCACTGTTTATAATAGCCAGGACATGGAAGCAACCTAGATGTCCATCAGCAGATGAATGGATGAGAAAGTTGTGGTACACATACACAATGGAATATTAGTCAGCCATTAAAAAGAATGTATTTGAATCAGTTCTAATGATGTGGATGAAACTGGAGCCTATTATACAGAGTGAAGTCAGTCAGAAAGAAGAAGACCAAAACAGTACATTAATGCATATATATGTAATTTAGAAAGATGGTAATGATGACCCTATATGCAAGACAGCAAAAGAGACACAGACGTATAGATCAGTCTTTTGGACTCTGTGGCAGAAAGTGAGGGTGGGATGATTTGAGAGAATAGCACTGAAACATGTATTATTACCGTATGTGAGACAGATCACCAGTCCAATTGAGATGCATGAAACAGGGCACTCAAAGCCAGTGCACTGGGAACAACCCTGAGGGTTAGGATGGGGAGGGAGGCAGGAGGGGGGTTCAGGATGGGGGACACATGTACACCCATGGCTGATTCATGTCAATGTATGGCAAAACCACTACAATGTTGTAAAGTAATTAGCCTCCAATTAAAATAAATAAAATTTTTAAAAAAGAACAAAAATGAGCTTTGAAGTTAGGCCTAAATCCTGACTTTGCTAACCTTTTAGTTGTATAACCTTGAGCAAGTGGAACAACTTCTCTGAATCCCAGTTTTACCATCGTAAAAAATATGCTAACACGACCTGACCCACAACTAAGCATCAAATAAGTCAACATATAGGAGAGTGCCTTCCAAAATCCTAAAATGCGGGACAACCGAAAAATATATGGAAAGCTTCAAAAAAGGTTTCAACCAGTTCAGGAAAAGTAGCTCATGGACGGGTTATCATAGAAAGTTTGGTGTTCCAAGGCACGTTCCTACTCAGCTGTCTTTCAAAACTTTAATGCCAAGTGTTGGAAACAAAAAAGTTACATGGGCAATAGATCTAAGGCTTCCCCAAACTTGACAGGGCCATCGACAACCATAAACTCTTATACTGCAGTCACCTCCCTCTCCCTGGGAAAAAAGATTAAAGTATGCCAAAAATAATGTACATAAGGTAACATAAAGAAAAAAGGACTGCAGTTTCAAAGAAAGATAGTAACTTTGTCCTTACCTACTCCTCAGAAATATATGCTTTGCTTGTTTAATTATTTTTTCCAGAAGCCCTTCACTTGACTGTATTGAATTAATTTCATTTTTATCAAAAGCTTGAGGACCAGAAAGTCGCATTCTCTTGTGGCCGAAAGGTGCACTTGCTGGATGTGGCATCATAATGGAACTCAAGGTCTGTTTATGAAACTGTAACAAGAACAGCCATTTTCAACACCCAATACCCACATATTAACTACACAATGTTCGATCAAATCATGGCTCAAAGTTTAGAAACACGAAAGCAATGTATTGGAAGCACATATAAAGGTAGTCTAGGCACACAGATAACATGTTAACATCTACTGCTGCTAAGTCACTTCAGTCGTGTCCGACTCTGTGCGACGCCATAGACGGCAGCCTACCAGGCTCCCCCGTCCCTGGGATTCTCCAGGCAAGAACACTGGAGTGGGTTGCCATTGCCTTCTCCAATGCATGAAAGTGAAAAGTGAAAGTGAAGTCGCTCAGTCGTGTCCAACTCTTAGCGACCCCATGGACTGCAGCCTACCAGGCTCCTCCGCCCATGGGATTTTCCAGGCAGGAGTACTGGAGTGGGCTGCCATTGCCTTCTCCCAACATCTATTAGGCTATGCTAAATGTGTTGCTAAAGAAAAGGGTCTCTCTCCAGCTGTCGTTAGTTTTTATGTTAAAACTTTTATAAAAAACAAAAATAAATATTCTTCAGTAAGTCCCATTGACAGAACACATGCAATCAGTAGATAGTTATTCTACTATATCCTGGATTAGAGGTTGTAAAACCTAGGTACAACAGAACCACCTTAGGAATATAAAAAAAGTACTGATCCTTACACCATCACAACTAACTAGACCAGATCTTGGGGTGAGGCATGGGCGGATGGAATATATATTCTTATTAGAAGATTCTCAGGACAGTTCTAAATAACCTGTAAGTAGAATGTATCCTGAAATAATTCAAGTAATCCTGTTCATAGGCACTGGCAAGACATTTTCTGATTACCCAATCAGAATCAACCTTTAGCATGCATTTCTTACACCTCTCTATAAAACCTGTGGTAGAATAGAAGCTATGCTTGGCCACAGAGACCATATTCATATTCTCTGTGTTCCCTGAGCCCATAACAAGATCTTTCACAGCACAACTAGTGAATGTCATTGCTTTATGAATAACGAGGACTCAGCAGTGAGAAGGTTGTGTACTTTCACTGCTGTACGTACACTTAGCACAATGCAAAGAAAACATTTACTTCATTACCTCTCTAATCAGTAGATGCAAATTATGCTCTAGAACATAAAGATGGTCCTCTGGACTTTGCTTCTCAGTAGCAGATTTTGGGGATTTCTTATCATTTGAAGAATGGCACAAAGAAATAGATAACTGCAAGCCTATTTATAAAAATAAGTAGGATAGACATAAATAACCTATAATATGGAAAAGCACAAACTATTTTCATAAAGTATTATCACAGCCCATTTTCAAAAGATACATTCTGAACTTAAAGAGGAGGCTTTTGTGATTAACATTTTTACACCAAAATGACTAACCATGAATACGATAAATTACCATGTATTCAATTTCTACTGACTTATAATGTGGCTGCTGACCTTCAGTTATGGCTAAAGACAGGTGAACAGAAACTGTAATTTGTTACTTCTAGATTTTAAATTAAAAAATAAAACAGAGTTAATATCTGGTATTACTGACTAGAAGACCTTCCCTGTTCCCATGAGAATCAGGATGAAATTTTTCACTCCAGAAACCCATTCTCTTAACAAGATCTAAGAAGATACTCAGAATTTATGTAAAAAAACAAGTGGAGTTAATTAAAAATTGATCTCTTGTTAAATCTGTTTCTGAAAAATATTTTAAATCCAATTTCCATAAATTTAGGATATTATGGATATTTAATTAAGCATCTTCTAAATAGAAACACTAACTGAAAAAGATACATGCACCCCAATGTTCATAGAAGTATTATACACAATTGCCAAGGTATGGAAGCAACAGATGAGTGGATAAAAAAGATGTGGTATACATAAATACAGTGGAGTACTACGCAGTCATAAAAAATGACATTTTGTCATATGCAACAACATGGATAGACTTAGAGAGTATTACGCTAAATGAAATTAGAGAAAGACAAATGTTGCATGGTATCACTTACAAATGGATTCTAAAAAATAAACAAACTAGTGAATATAACAAAAAAGAAACAGACACACAGAGAACAAACTACTGGTTACTAGTGGGAAGAGGGAAGCAGGGAGGGGTAACATAGGGGCAGAGGATCAAGAATACACAAAAGACCTTGAAGAATACATCAAACGGTAAAACTACTTGTGATTATGAATGAGTTTTTTGCTTCTTGTGTTTTTTTTTTTTTGTTTCCTATTATGCACATCTTAACTTTTAAGAAATGAATGTTATTTTTAAAACTTTTTTTAAAAAAGTAAAAACTATGTATAAAATAAGTTACAAGGATCTATATTCTATAACTATAAATGGAATACAACATTTAAAGATTGTAAATTGCTATGTTGTACACCTGAAACTTATACATCAACTATACCTCAATACAAAATTTAAAAATATTTTAAAATTAAGCATTTTCTAATTGACATCTCATCTAGATAATATGAGGACCTTAGGAAATCTTCTACAAATAGTGTTGGCATAGACACCTCAAAGCAACTGCTACCTAATAACAGGTTTGCTAGGGCAAACTTTAACAGATATTGTTTAAAGCCAGGAGTGACACCACTACACAGAACAGTCAGCAGTGCAGACTGGGCTGCACACTTTGCTGGCTGTTATGGCTGTTATTTGGGGCTGCACACTACTTCTCTGCTGTTACTATTCCTTCAACATACCCAAATTGCTACCCTCTTTGTCCTGGCCCCCAAATCACAAAGTTTTAATTATCACTCAAAAGGGTAGGCTGCACTTACTTGGGAAGGGCTGAGAGATAATCTGATTTTTCACCACAATGTGAGGGATCTGTGATTTAATTTGAACAGCTTCCCGGGAGAGCTGTGCAAAAATTTCTTTACATAAGAGAACATTTTGTGCTGCTTCTAATTTTGTCTGCCAATGTGGGGAACCTGAAAAACAGGGAACATGCGTACATAGTCATTACCCAATTGTTATTACTTTTTTAAGATTTGTGTTGAAGTAGGTCTTCATTGCAGGTCTTGGGCCTAGCTACCCTACAGCACGTGGGATCCTAGTTCCCTGACCAGGGATCAAATCTGTGTACCCCCTACTCCCAACCACTGAACCAGCAGGGAAGTCCCTTAATTACCTAACTATCTTAGGCATTAACTAGCTTAAATGATGATCTAAATACGCACAACAAAAGTTCAGAAAACTATGTATTACAGCATACCCTTTCCAAAATATAGAATTTTTTACTTCTTCTACACAGAGAAAAATGGTAAATAAGTTCAACCTTTCAAAAAAGACTGCACAGGAATTCCTTCGTGATCCTGTCATGAGGATTCTGCACTCTCGCTACTGAGGGCCTGTGTTCAATTCCTGGTCAGAGAACTAAAATTTTACAAGGTGCATGGTGTGGCGAAAAAACAAAAGGACTGCACAGCTATTCACTAATAATTGATTAACAAATTATAAAGTCATATTTCCAATTGCTCTTATTTAAAGTACCTATTTTTCCTAACTATATTTACTTTTAGTCAGGGCAGACAAGACCAGAAGTTAGAGAACAGAACTATACCTGGTTTGGATTTAGGCAAAGGTCGTTTGAAGAGGTTAACTGTGCCAAGGTCACCTATGTCTGGAGCCTGTTTTTGAATTGAAACCTATGTGAAAATAATAACACAAAAATATGTTAGCTAATTAGCTTCTGGGCTATTAATAGGAAATTACTTGAAAAATACTTAGACAAATACCCTGATATATGCAGACCCTTCTAAATCACTAGGAATCTGGACATCAAGGGGACAGTAATCTTCAGGTATCTTCTTGTCTAGATCAATATCTGTATTCTTTATTACTTCAAATGTACCATGATGGGGAAACAGAGACCCTAATGGGATATTAAAAACAGGAAAATCAAAACAGTTAACATGTTTATTCAACAGAAATTACTGAGTATATAATAATATCTCACCTACATATCAGTGAAGTATACATTAAGTTCCCACCAAAAATGTGTGTTTCAGGGGTGTGGGGAGGAAGAGGCATGGTAAGCAAAAAGAAGAAAGGAAGCAGGAGAAAACAGCTATTTACCTTAAAAAAAAAAATAACATGTCTTAGTCTAATGGTATCATTATAAGAACTCCACAGGCTATCCAAACTGTTTTATTCCAATGGAGTTTTGATAAAATGAATATAATTCTAGACTATATATACATATATATATTCACAGTAATATAAGTAATATAATCTACTTACACAGATTTAAACCTTGGAGACTAAACACTTCTGGAGCTCAGCCTCTGTAATAAGGTTGCGACTGAAGGGTTCTGAATTCAACAAGAGAAGGACAAAAAGATAGCATATACACCACTTTTTGTCAACCAACTCCTAGACTTTATGTGATGTCTTTGTATGTAGTGCATAAGATTGAGATAGCTGCCCTGGGCTGCTGAATTACCTAAGGAAGGTGTAGATAAATGTAACTGCTATATTATAATACAAAAAGATGCTCAAGATTTTCTTGCAATTAAAAACAGAATTTAATCAAATCCTCTTACAACACAAGTAACCGTTTCAGGTAAAGTTCTTATGCATAATTATTTGTTGAGAAGAGCTTACAATGTCCAGAGCCAGAAAAGTACTGCTTCTATAAACATCTATTAAAATGTAAAAATGTCTTTGTCATCTTAATTCATCTTCTGATGGAACTTTAGCATTAGAACTCAAAATGTCCCAATTCACATCAATACTAAGGCATACAGGTCCTTGAGTTAACCACTTCAAATTATATTCCTTTAATTTGAAGATACTCATGGCTTGCTCTGGAAATGAATCCTTTTCAAATATCACTCCACTACTGTTATCTCAGTGATTACAGCCAGTGCTCCTTGCTTTTTTTAATCCCTTGACACTCAAGAGCTTTTACCCCATTGAGCTGTGAATCTTACAAACTTTTACTGTACAGCTCCTCTGAATACACTTCAGCAGCTTAAAGACATTGCCACAATTGCTTTGAGAAACCTGCTATTACATATTATAGTTCAACAACAAAGAATTTATACCAGAAGATGTGAAGTCAAGACATCCAGCTTTGTTATATACTCCAACAAAATATATTCCTTAAGTTAGGGTTGCAGCCCTGGCTGAATGGAAAAAAAGGTGAAGTGTTTTCACCATTATATCTCTTTGCTGCCACTGCTGCTAAGCCGCTTCAGTCGTGTCCGACTCTGTGCGACCCCATAGAGGGCAGCCCACCAGGATCCCCCGTCCCTGGGATTCTCCAGGCAAGAACACTGAAGTGGGTTGCCATTTCCTCCTCCAATGCATGAAAGTGAAAAGTGAGAGTGAAGTCGCTCAGTCGTGTCTGACTCTTTGCAACCCCATGGACTGCAGCCTACCAGGCTCCTCCGTCCATGGGATTTTCCAGGCAAGAGTACTGGAGTGGGGTGCCACTGCTTTCTTACCCAGGAGTTAAAAACAGCTTACCAGACTTAAGGAAGAAAAACAGAATAAGAAAGAAAAGAAATGTTTCTTTTTTTCTTTTATGCTCAGTGTTTAAGGTACTGATCAAACTCCCCAGCTGAGGAGTCCAGTCCCGCCTCCTATTTCTGACTAAAACGTCAATTATGGTTCAGGGTGTGTTAGCACATAAACTCTATCTCTGAACTTTCTGTTAACTGAACCTAAAATTTTTTCAAATTAACTATATGTCTTTATATATGGCTGACTTCCCAGGTGGCACCAGTGGTAAAGAACCTGTCTGCCAATGCAGGAGACGCAGGAAATGAAGATTCAATCCCTGGGTCAGGAAGATCCCCTGGAGTAAGAAATGGCAACCCATTCCAATATTTTTCCCTGGAAAATTTCATGGACAGAAGAGCCTGGTGGGCTATATAGTCCTTGGGGTTGCAAAGAGACACGACTGAACCTACACACACATATAAGGCTATGATGAGAATAATTTGAGTTTTTTCAGGCTTATGTGTACAGAAATTAAAACTTCAAAATATAACATGTAATTGAGAGTATTATTATAAAAGAATCAACATTTATAGTTTTTAACAAACTATTGTTAAAAAGCAGAGTTTTTAACAGTTATCTATACCTGCACTTCTGTAGCTCAGATCTCCAAGAATTTTATCTCCAACTTTTCTAAGCTTCCAGTGTTGCCTCAATCTCAAAAGCTCAGAGTTGAAGTCTCTTTGTAGCTTGTTTTCCTGGTTTTCAGTGACTGATTTTGTCAGTCTCTCTGCCCCCTTCAGTAGGATCTGTGCTGCTCCAGCAAGTGACTTCTTTTTAGATATTAACTGCAATGTCTGAGGATTCTATCAGAAACAATCCAGAAGTGTAGGGCTGTATTATTTTTAAATGCTTTTTTAAAATGATACATTTCCTCAAAAATAAAATACCTACTCAAGGGAAAATTAAAAAAGAAAAGCAAGGAGAAGGGAGAAAAGCACATAATGTTTAAAAGAATAATAACCTTAACCCACTTCTTTGGTCACTTGATAAGAGACTTATGCTAAACTAAAACACTACACCATCAGAACTTAACACTGCATAAACCTGGCCCAGCCTAGGTTAGGTTCCCCTCTCTGCACTGCCATTCCTCTCTTTATGTACGGCACTCTCCACATCACCCACAAGAACACCCTTTCAAGGCACTCATTTATACTTCAGAGAAAAGTCTGTAACTGGGAAACTGATGAGAAATCAAAACCTATGTATTATATATACATACATAAATATCCATAGTCACTATCAATCCATGCACTATCAATTCCAAAAAGCCAAGTTTAGTAGAAGTTTTCTGGCTGCATAAGAATCAAAATAATAAAGGTTCATAAAAAATGTCACAATTTTTTATCACATTACAGAACCTAATTTTGAGTTTTTGGAGAGCTTAAAACAGTCTTTAAAAGTTCATATGGACTTAATTTTGCATCTAAGGAAAAGGAAACAATAGACACACAGCCTAAAAGATGGTATTGAGACTTAATAAAATGGCACCATTATTCAATCAAAGCCCACAAATACCTGTTTTGGAGGAAGTGCATCCTGAGAGACAGGATCAAGAGTCATAAATTTTTTATCCCTAACAATACTAAGAACATCATAGAGAACACACATCTCTGTCAGGGCACTTCTCAAATTGTTCCTCACTGAATCCCAAGGCCAAAGGGAGGGTTGAAATTTCACCAATCCTAAAAAGTGAAAGAAAAAAATACCCAGATATTAGTTATAGAAAACTCACTTAGAGATTCAAAAGTACTAAAAAAACAAGAAAAAAAGTACTAAAAGAAGAAATAATGAATTCTATTTCAAATTGTTCCCTCTTTTATCCCATTCACTCCACCCTTTCTATAATCTTTGTTAACATTTAAGTTGGCATTCCTACAATGGCAAAACTAATTCTAATTTCCTAAGTTAAATCTAATAGTAGTAGGCATTCAAATCTTTTAAAATCTAAG
Organism: Bos taurus; assembly: GCF_002263795.3. Classification (NCBI taxonomy): domain Eukaryota; kingdom Metazoa; phylum Chordata; class Mammalia; order Artiodactyla; family Bovidae; genus Bos; species Bos taurus. The sequence goes on from NC_037356.1 coordinate 1,040,031, forward strand.
CAAGCCTTTTTAATAATCTTTTTTTTCTTCCAGCTTTTAAAACCTGAAGAATTGTTGAATTTTCAATACATAGAAAAGTACAAAACTACAAATGACCTATAACGGCAGCATTCTGATAGTAAACACTATTATCTTCCAACCTCTTAATCACTTTTAGGAATTAAATTTCATGTATAGATTCTCACCATAGAGAGTTCAAACAACAGAAATACAGAGTAAAAAGTGAAAGTTTTCCTTTATTCCCCACCCCTAATTCTCTCTCGTCCTGAGAGGCAATCACTAATAACTGTTGGGGTATCCCCATCCAAATTTTTTTTATGTATTTATATACATATACTCCCAATTTTCCATTACTTGCTTCCCCTGCCCCTCAATATGTCCTAAAGACACCTTCACATCAGAATATAGAGCTACTTCATTCTTTTAACACTGTAAAATATTCTGGAGCATGCACTGTGTTCTCAGTCACTCAGTCATGTCTGAAGCATAGATATACAGTAAATTCAAGAATTCTCTGGCAGTCCAGTGGTTAGGACTCTGCTGTTCCTCTGCAGGGGGCCTGGCTTTGATCCCTGGTAGGGGAACTAGAAGGCAATGGACCCCACTCCAGTAGTCTTGCCTGGAAAATCCCATGCACGGAGGAGCCTGGTAGGCTACAGTCCACGGGGTCGCGAAAAGTCAGACACAACTGAGCGACTTCACTTTCACTTTTCACTTTCATGCCTTGAAGAAGGAAATGGCAACCGATTCCAGTGTTCTTGCCTGGAAAATCCCAGGGATGGGGGAGCCTCGTGGGCTGCCATCTATGGGGTCACAGAGTTGGACACGACTGAAGTAACTTAGCAGCAGCAGCAGCAGGGGAACTAAGATCCCTGCAAGCTGTGCAATGTGGCCAAAAATAATAATAATAATTGAACAATGTACAGTGAATTTAACCATTTCTGTGTGATGGGCACATAGACTGGTTCCAACAATGCCAGTTTTGGCCTATTTTTTCAATGAACTGTCTTCCTTTCAGTTTGAAGGGACGCTGAATGTCAGGGATATTAACCGTTTGTGTGTCATATGTGTTGTATATACTTTCCCCAGCCTGTTATTTATCTTTTTACTTTGTGGCATCTTTTTCCATTACTATTGTTAAATTTTATGCAATTAATACACCTATCTTTTCTTTCATAGCATCTGTTTCCTATCTTGCTTAAGAAGGTCTCTCCTGGGATTTCCCTGATGGGCCAATAGCTAAGACTCTGCATTTCCAATGCAGGGGGCTCGGGTTTGATCCCTTGTCAGGGAACTAAATCCCACATACAACTAAGATCCAGCCCAGCTAAAAAAGTAAATAAACGGCGGGGGGCGGGGGGTGGGGTGAAGGTCTTTCCTAGAGCCAAAGCTACATGATTATAACTTCTTTTCAATAATTTACCTTATTTTCTTCATCTTTATTTCAATCCTTATGGAAATATTTCTGTGTGAGGTTTGAGGCATTATTTACCAAATGGATCCCTAATTGTCCTAATACAGCTGGCTTGAAATGCTATCTTTAAATTCTGATTTACACAGAGTCTGTTCACATAACTAAATCAAGAACTGCTAGATTTTTTTATTTTTGACAATAAGAATCCAAAACCATTCATACTTTTTCTATAACTAGTTTTATTTTCCCATTTACTATAATCCATTTATATAATCCATTTACTATATATATAGCATCCAGCGTAATCTTCTGTAAACAAAATCATCTGTCTACTTGAAATCTTTCAAAAGCTTTCAGCTGTCCTTCTAATAAAAGCCAAACGCATACAGTGGCTGACTGGATCTACGTGATTTGGCCTCTGCCTACCTCCTAGACCTTATCACATACTCCTGTCAATATAATCTCCTCTCAGTAAGAGTTAGTAACATCATGCATATTGCACATGGAAACACAGTGATTAGTTCAAAGTCACATAGCTAATACACGGCAGAACAGAGACGCGAACTCGAGGGCTCCTAACCAGGGTGCCACATTAGGGATGCTACCTGTTTGCAGGTCAGGAAGCAAAAGTTAGAACTGGACATGGAACAACAGACTGGTTCCAAATAGGAAAAGGAGTACGTCAAGGTTGTATATTGTCACCCTGCTTATTTAACTTATATGCAGAGAAACGCTGGGCTGGAAGAAGCACAAGCTGGAATCAAGATTGCCAGGAGAAATATCAATAACCTCAGATATGCAGATGACACCACCCTTATGGCAGAAAGTGAAGAGGAACTAAAGCTCCTCTTGATGAAAGTGAAAGAGGAGTGAAAAAGTTGGCTTAAAGCTCAACATTCAGAAAACGAAGATCATGGCATCTGGGCCCATCACTTCATGGCAAATAGATGGGAAAACAGTGGAAACAATGGCTGACTTAATTTTTCTGGGCTCCAAAATCACTGCAGACGGTGACTACAGCCATGAAATTAAAAGACGCTTACTCCTTGGAAGGAAAGTTATGACCAACTTAGACAGCATATTAAAAAGCAGAGACATCACATTACTTTGCCAACAAAGGTCGGTCTAGTCAAGGCTATGGTTTTTCCAGTAGTCATGTATGGATGTGAGAGTTGGACTATAAAGAAAGCTGAGTGCTGAAGAACTGATGCTTTTTAACTGTAGTGCTGGAGAAGACTCTTGAGAGTCCCTTGGACTGCAAGGAGATCCAACCAGTCCATCCTAAAGGAGATCAGTCCTGGGTGTTCATTGGAAGGACTGATGTTAAAAGCTGAAACTCCAATACTTTGGCCACCTCACGCGAAGAGCTGACTCATTTGAAAAGACCCTGATGCTGAGAAAGATTGAGGGCAGGAGGAGAAGGGGACGACAGAGGATGAGATGGTTGGATGGCATCACGGACTCGACGGACATGGGTTTGGGTGGATTCCAGGAGTTGGTGATGGACAGGGAGGCCTGGCGTGCTGCGGTTCATGGGACACGACTGAGTAAATGAACTGAACTGAAAACCCAAACACTCCCCCAGCGACAGCGTCTCAACGCTGTCTCTCAAGGAAACCTGCACAGACACGAGGACTGAGAGGCGAGCAGTGCCCAAAAGTGTCCGGACGCCGCCGCCCCACGCGGCCATGGCCACAGCACCTCACCGGGCGCGCCCGCGGCCTCACCTTCCTCGTCGTCCTGGTCAGCGCTGGACCCCGCGCCCGCCCAATCCTGCGCGTCGCCCTCGGCGCCGGCCGCCTCCTCCTCCTCGGAGCCGGAGCCCTGGCTGAAGTCGATCCGCTGAGCCAGGCGCGCCAGGTTCTGAGACATGGACAGAGGCTGCAGGTACGTCTCGGTGCCGTCCAGGCCCACCTCCTGGACCTGCTTCTCGCAGGCCGACTCGATGCTGATCCGCACAGCGCGCACCCCAGACATGCTGGCGGCGTCGGCTCGGCGCCCGCACCAGGCGACAACCGAAGGAAGGAGTTGGAGCGCCTCAGGGCACCCAGGACCGCGGCGCAGGGGAAGCGCGCGAGGAGACCGAGCGCGGCTCCAGGTCTGGAAACAAAGCCCACACCGGACGCTTTCCCACAATGCACCGCAGGCCCCAGCCCTCACCCCGTCCCAGCTCGCAGTCTCGCGGGAGGAAAGCGGCCGCCGCGGGGCCCAGACTTCCGGCCGCGCGCCTGGGTTGAATCCCGCTGCGGCGCGCGGAAGAGCTTCTCGGTCTGTGAAAGGCGTGGCCGGCCGCGGGAAGGCGGGATCCCTGCGGTCTTCCTCCGTTTTAACTGTTGCTTGTTGGAAAGTGATGGAGGAAGGCAGGAAGAAGTCGGCCGAAAACGAATAGGGAAAAGGAGATGAATGGGTCCCTGCATCTTAGCAACGAGAGGCCCTCCGAGAGTGCGGAGATGTGAGGAGAAACGACGGATCTGAAGACTTGTAAAATCTCATCAGACAAGTCTAAAGAGTTATAAAATAAGGGTGTAGTTTGAGGAAAACAATGAATTGTGTTTAAAGCACAGTTATAAAATTTATAAAATTACACTGCATAATTAGTTTATTATCTAAACTCCCGTAGTAGTAAACTCTAGGATGGCAACAATCTCAGGCATGTAATATGCGCATAATATTAATTTTATGCCTGACTGAAAGTAATATATGTACGGTTAAAGAGCAGTGATGTAACTTAAGTCTCCGAGTTCCTAAGAAAGTGTCTCATCAGTAGTATTTCCACTGGGAATTATGAAGGGGGACAAGGAATTCTTTCGTTACAAAACTATTTAACTGAAGGAATTATGTATATCATTTATCACGGGCCTTTCCAAGTTTTGTGCTAAGTTTAAGTGTTTAAGTTTTAAACTTTTTCTAAGGTACTTAGGAAAATATGGTTGCCATGGTATCAGTCTGCTTAAGTAATACATGTGTGTGTTGGGGGGTTCTGTGAATTTTCAAGGGAGGAACCTATTTTTGCAAGCTCAACTGATATTGCTGGACAATCATGTTTGAGAATTACTGTGCTTACTCTTTATACATAAGTTTGTAAAAGGTTTTAATACCTTGTTTCAAAATTTGATTAATATTTATCATGGAGTCTATTTGTGCCAGTAACTGCTAAGTGTGTTAAACATTTTTCATTTAATCTTTATAAGGTGCTCATACTTCTGCAGTTTGGCTGGGGCAACTGCTGTCTCAGCTGGACTGGACCTGAGGGTCCCTTGGTCTAGGCTGGGCTCAGCTGGTTGATTCTGTTAGGGGAAACACACTCATTGAAACCGCCCACCCTGGCCAGGCACCATAGTAACAATTGCATACATTATTTTAGGACAGGAGGTCCTGCTAAGGAACAGGGAACTAATAAGCCACCACCCACAGGAAAAGTTTGGAAAAGTTCAAAAGGAGATACCACATGTCCAACCACCTCCCAGAATCCTCTCTGGCATCCATCTTGGCAGAACAAGGCGTGCACCACCAGGAAGGACTCTGAGTCAGAATGATTGGCTAAGGACAACCCAGAAATTAATCCCATCACCATAAAACCCGAGACTGCAAGCCATGCGGCAGAGCTGTTCTCCTAGGTTCCCATACCCTACTGCTCTCCACCTGGGTCCCCTTTCCCAATAAAATCTCTTGCTTTGTCAGCAAGTGTGTCTCCTTGGACAATTCATTTCTGAGTGTTAGACAAGAGCCCAGTTTCGGGCCCTGGAAGGGATCCCCATTCCTGCAACAGTTCTAATTCCAGTTATAGATCTACAGATTATTCGGAAGGCTTTGTGCCATATCGCTCATTGTACTAGCAAGCTGGTCAGGATATGTTCTTTCCATGGAAACAGTAGAGATACAAGATCTAAGCCTTGCTTCCATTATATATCCAAAATCCACAAGTACTATGGCCAAACCCAAACGTCAAAGATGGAAGAGGACTTATATTCAGCCTTTTTAGTTGCAGAAGCTGAAGACTTGCAAAGAAAAGGGTGTGGATAATGGGAGGAACAGGGCCAACAACCTATCACATATGGAAAATAATACAGTTGCACCCTTATGTCAAATCCTAAATAAAAATAAGTTCCAAATGGATTAATGAGCTAAGTGTGAAAAACGGTGAAGTCTTGGAACTTCCCTGGTGATGCAATGCTTAAGAATCCTCCTGCCAATGCAGGGGTCATGAGTTTGATCCCTGGTTCAGGAAGATTCTACATGCCACGGAGCAACTAAGTCCATGCTTCACAACTACTGAGCCTGTGCTCTAGAGCCCGAGAGCCACAACTACTGAACCCCCAAATTGCAATTGCTGAAGCCCACGCCCTAGAGCCTGTGCTCTGCAAAAAGAGAAGCCACAACAATGAGAAGCCCACACACCACAGCTAGAGAGTAGCCCCCAGTCTCTGAAGCAGGGAAGCCCAATAGCAGCAAGGAAGACCTAGTGCAAACCAAATTATAATTAAGTTAAACACACACACACACAGTGACGTGTTCTGCACATTTGGATACATATGAAACTAAGATCTGCCTAGAGGGAAGTATATTTGTCAGATTTTGAGGGTTCATGGAACTCAGATCTCCCAAAGGGAAGAACTGCACCCCCTACCATCTTTTAGGACCTAAGAGGGAGAGCTTGCATTCAGATGTGGCCTGAATTTTATTTAAAAGGAAACCCGGCCCCACCCCAGCTGGATCTCTGATTACAATCAGTCTTTCCTCGGCCTAACAAAAGTGGAAATCCTCACTGCTGGAAGATTAATTTAGTAGTAGTAGTATTAAGTCGTGAAATAGTGGCTGAAACCAAAAACAAAAACCCATAGTCAGGAACATATTCATGGATGATCAAAACATTGGAGATGGGAGGCAAGGACTTTAACAGATTAGTATGTTAAAGAAAATAGAGGAAAATGGACAAGATGAATGAAAAGATGGGGTTTCAATAGAAAAATTTGTCTATTAAAAAGAGAATCAAAATATACATTCTAGACTAAAAGTAATGTTTTTTATTTTTTATTTTTTTTGCTATGGATCATTTTAAAAGTCTTTATTGATTTTGTTACAATATTGCTTCTGTTTTTATCTTCTGATTTTTTGGCCAAGATTACGTTCTGGTTTTTTGGTCATGAGGCATGTGAGATTTTAGCTCCCCAACTTGGGGCTGAACCCACACCCCTCTGCACTGGAACGTGAAGACTCAACCATTGGACCACGAGGGACATCCCCAAAGTAACCGAAATTAATGGTTTATAAGGTGGCACTTTGGTAAAGAACCCACCTGCCAAATACCGGAGACCTAAAAAGACTTGGGGAGAAGGCAATGGCACCCCACTCCAGTACCCTTGCCTGGAAAATCCCATGGACAGAGGAGCCTGGTGCGTTGCAGTCCATGGGGTCCCTAGGAGTCAGACACGACTGAGTGACTTCACTTTTACTTTTCACTTTCCTGCATTGGAGAAGGAAACGGCAACCCACTCCAGTGTTCTTGCCTGGAGAATCCCAGGGACGGGGGAGCCTGGTGGGCTGCCGTCTATGGGGTCACACAGAGTCGAACATGACTGAAGTGACTTAGCAGCAGCAGCAGCAGCAAAAAGACTTGAATTCGATCCCTGGGTCATGAAATCCCCTGGAGGAGGGCATGGCAACCCACTCCAGTATTCTTGCCTGGAGAATCCCATGGACAGAAGAGCTTGGTGGTGCATCCATGGGGTTGCAAAGAATTGGACACGACTGAAGTGACTTAGCACAAGATAAGTTTACTAGGAGATCTGACATAGCACAGAACAAGATTAGTGAACTCATAGTTTGGTCAATGAAAAAACCCAAAACATAGAACAGAACAGATTGTAAGATAACTTGGGATACACTTTCAAAATTCTTACAGACATTAAAAGGCTAATGTAAAAAAAAAAAAAAGCTAATAAAGGGAATATTGTGAATAGCACCCCTTTTCCTGCTTCTTGCCACAAATACCAGTTTTTCTTAGTTTTGCTGCTAAGTCACTTCAGTCGTGTCCGACTCTGTGTGACCCCATAGACGGCAGCCCATCAGGCTCCCCCGTCCCTGGGATTCTCCAGGCAAGAACACTGGAGTGGGTTGCCATTTCCTTCTCCAATGCATGAAAGTGAAAAGTGAAAGTGAAGTCGCTCAGTCATGTCTGACTCTTAGCGACCCCATGGACTGCAGCCTACTAGGCTCCTCCATCCGTGGAATTTTCCAGGCAAGAGTACTGGAGTGGGGTGCCATTGCCTTCTCCATTCTTAGTTTTAGTGCCCTCTTAATATCCCAGGCTGTAATGTAGTTCTTCACAACTGGGGCCACCCTCCAGTTATGAAGAACTACATTTCTCTTGAAGCACCAAGAGAAAAGAGACAGAAAAACGCGACCCCAAGAAGTCCATTTCCTGACTCCTCTGGGATCATTTTTCTCTTGCTCTTTTAGGTAACAGCTCCACTAAAACCACCGATGCAGCGGTGCTGCTCTGACTGCACCGGGGTAAAGCCTTTGGGCAGAGCCAAGAGATAGAAAAAGAACAAGAGAAAAATGGAGACTTTCACACTGTGGCCTGCTGGGACCCCCTTTCCTGCTTCTCTAGCCAAAATGAACTGTCTCTTGGGAGTTTTTGGACTTCCCTGGTGGCTCAGACGGTAAAGCGTCTGTCTATGATGTTGGAGACCTGGGTTTGATCCCTGGGTTGCGAAGATCCCCTGGAGAAGGAAATGGCAATCCACTCCAGTACTATTGCCTGGAAAATCCCATGAACAGAGGAGCCTGGTAGGCTATAGTCCATGGGGTAGTAAAGAGTCGGACACGACTGAGCAACTTCATGTTCATGTTGGGAGTTTTTGCTGTCCATGCCCCTTGCATTGTTCTGTGACCCAGTCTGCCTTGGATAAAAGAGGAGAGAAAAATCAGGAAACTCATCATCAGTATTGTTCATTTTTCAAGTTTGGACTTCCTTCTTCAACCATTCAGTCAAAATGGTTTAATTTTCAACAGTCTTCTGGGAGTTGCTGTCTGCATTTTGTTCAAAGTTTTGTATTTTGTAATTGTTGAAGAAATAGGCTGCTGTGGGCTTATTCCATCTTGGCCAGCACCAGAAATTCATGTGTTCTTTAGTAAATTTATTTTTGTGTTTGTGAGATGAAGTTTCCTCTATAATGTACAATACATTACAGAGTAATACTAATAGGACTTACCGTATTGTAACTATTTGTTCATATGTCAGTCAGTGTCTGATCCTGCATCCCTGGTACAGTGCTTTGGCATGTGGATGATGTTCATAAAATTGACATTGAATGAGCAATAGAACATGACATACAGAGGCTTCACAGAGAATCTAAAAGGAAGCTGGGCTTTTAAAACCAGAAGGAAATGAGTGTCTGCTTTTAGGTATCTGTTCTAGTGGCACATGTTAGAGTGTTAATGTAACTAACCTAAGCATTGCTTGCATGCTAAGTCACTTCAGTTGTGTCCAACTCTGCAGCCCCATGGACTGTAGCCCACCAGGCTCCTCTGTCCATGGGGATGTTCCTGGCAAGAGTACTGGAGTTAGTTGCCATGACCTCCTCCAGGGCATCTTCCCTGGAGTGTAAGTTTAAACCTAGGGATCGAACCCACGTCTCCTGCATGTCAGGCAGATTCTTTACCACTGAGCCACTGGGGAAGCCCAACCCAAGCATTATTGTAAACTTAAATTAGTTTTTCTTGCCACACTTAATACACTTCAGGAAAACACAATGTTTCAGACAAATGGGACATATCAAGAGAAATGGGCCATAGGTAGAAGTTCCAGGAATACTAACCATGTATTTGACCAATGAATGAATATACCAGATTTTCTGTAGAAAACTCAGTATTTAATGTTTTATTACTTTAGTCACATAATTGCCTTTGTAGTGTCAGATTGTGTTCTTATTTTAGGTTTGGAAAGGTGATGTAAATGTATCTGATCTCCAAGCTCTTTGAACTGAAAATCACAAAACTTTTTAGCTGAAACCCCTAACAGAATGTAACTTCAGAAATGTATGCAAAAATAGAAATTAAAAGGATGAAATAAAATATGTAAAGGCATTCTAATATTCCTGCACCACTTGGAATGTCCTTTGCAGTTGCCGTGGTTCTTGCACCCCTCTTTGGAGAGCACTGATGGAGAGGGAAAGGCGGTTTTCACACACTCATCAGGGGAAGAGGCTCCAGACCCTTTCAGAGGACAACTCCCTGCTCCCGCCCCCATGCCATAAGAAATCTGATGAGAAGCAGCTTGCGAGTAGGACTGCAGCTAATTCACTCTAGAACTGCTTTAATGTTGCAGGGGTTCTCAGCTCAGGTCCTTAAGGCAAATCTAGAACTCCCCACCAGGCAGGTTTGTAGGACAGTTCACTTCTCCCAAGGGCTGTAATGCCTCAGTAACTCAATCCCCCTCACAGCTTTGTTAGAACAGGTTCTTAGTGGCTGTGCTGTTTCACACTCCACTGTTCTCACTCACTGCATATAGAACCCCCTGCTTATTTTATTTTTTTACCCCCTGCTTTATTAATCCTCTTCTTTCAGGGCCAAATCCTCTTCACCCTTTATCTACACTTCTTTTGAGTTTTTATGTCACCGCATCAGGACAGACACTTAAAAAGCTGACTTGTCATTTCATTCATAATTTGTCCCATAGGAATTCACTAATATCTAAGATCCATTGGTATATCATGACCCATTCTTTCTTAAAACAGATATTCCAGTACATTTCATAGGAAAACATCACATAGTATATTGCCATTGATATTTTATCAGTCTTTCCAAAGGCAAATAAAATATTCTTACCCAGCATAGTCCTCTCTCTATTACTGTCCACCACTTCCCACATGTCATAAATGCAGGCCACTGAACATGCAAAGGATAACTCCTTCAGGAAAAAAGTCATATATAAGAATAGGATAGCAATGTGTCAGAAAAAAGTCTAATCCAGTCAAGAAAACAAAAGGGAAGTATTTAATTTGAAAATAATTGAATATTAATTACCAAGTCACCATAATTCTTTAGTATAAACTGAAAAATATTTTAAGAAAATGCATGAAAAATTAAGTACAAAAGAAAATACTTTTAAAACAGAGATTCACAATACTATGTCCTTAACTTTATATTTGTCAAAAAGAAGATAACAACAAACACCTGTGTTTTCACACCCAGCTTAATAACGACTACTGATATAGCTGAAGCTCCTTTGTGCTCTTCCTAGCTCACTTCTCCCTTCCTCCTAGAAATAACCACTCCTTGTCATTTCTTTGTATTTATTTTTAAAGTTAGCCACCTACTGCTGTGTAACAAAGCATCCCCAAAGTCACAGGCTTACAACAGTAATCACTCATACTTGAAGATTCTTTATGTCCTGAAGGTTAGCTGGGCTTCCATCCTCTTGGCCTTTCTTGTTAACTCTTCAGTACCTTCAAGAAGATATGTTTTATGTTTTGAAGCTTTTAAAATTATCTTTAGTGAGATGATTCATCTGAATTATTTAATCTATTATTACTGGAAATAGAAATCTTAAATTTAACAGTGACCCCTGGGGACTTCCCTGGTGGTGCAGTGCTAAAACTCTGCACTCCCAGTGCAGGAGGCCAGGGTTTGATGCCTGGTTGGGTAACTGGATCCCACATGCATGCCACCGCAAATAAGACGGAGTGCAGCCAGTAGCCATTGGTTTTTCTGCCAAATACCAGTTCATAATTTCAGCCTATTTTTCTACTAGAAGTTCCTCTTTTTCTTATTGACTTGTAGATGTTAATGCATCCTGAATAGTTCAGTTCAGTTCAGTCACTCAGTTAAGTCTGACTCTTTGTGACCCCATCATGTCCATCGAGTCAGTGATGCCATCCAACTATCTCATCCTCTGTCGTCCCCTTCTCCTCCTGCCTTCAATCTTTCCTGCTGCTGCTGCTAAGTCGCTTCAGTCATGTCCGACTCTGTGCGACCCCATAGACGGCAGCCCACCAGGCTCCCTGTCCCTGGGATTCTCCAGGCCAGAACACTGGAGTGGGTTGCCATTTCCTTCTCCAGTGCAGGAAAGTAAAAAGTGAAAGTGAAGTCGCTCAGTCGTGTCCGACTCTTATCGACCCCATGGACTGCAGCCTACCAGGCTCCTCCATCCATGGGATTTTCCAGGCAAGAGTACTGGCATGGGGTGCCATTGCCTCCTCCGCAATCTTTCCTAGCATCAGGGTCTTCTCCAAGGAGTCAGTTCTTCACATCATGAATTTAATCAGCTATATTTTGAAAATATATTCTCCTAGTCTGTGGTTTGTTTTCTTCCTAAGTTATCATTTGACCAACAAGTGTTACATTTTAATGTTGTCAGATCAGATTTATTTATATTTTATATAGTCTGTGCCTTATGTTGTTTAGAAAATCTTTTCATGCCCTTAGGTCATAAAGATACCTCCCATATTTTCTTCTAAAACTTTAAAAGTTTTCTTGTTCACCTGTAGGTCTTTAATTTGCCAGGCATTGAGTTCAATCCGGTTTGGTTTCTCCACATTAATGACTGGGTGTGCCAGCACTCTGTGGACACATTCTCCTTTCCCTATCGATCTGCTGCATCAGAAAAATCAAGCATCTGCACATGTGAGGACCTGCTTTTGCTCTTGGTTTGACTGTCCTCACTGTACCGAAACCACACTGTCTTACTTAAATAGTAAGTTTAAAGATGTTGCTATCTTTCAAATATCCCTGATCTTGCTATCTTGAAAATCGTCTTTGCTTATCTTGGCCCTTTGCTTTCCCATATATTTTTAAATGAAGTGGTGAGGTTCTATCAAAAGCCCTACTGGGACTAGACTGACATTGAATTTATAGATTTGAGAAGAACTGATACTTCTAGAGATTACGTCTTCCTAGATGTAACTGTTTTTATTTCTTTGCATTTTCAACAATTTTATAATTTTCTCCATAAAGGTTATATGTAATTTTTGTTAAAAATACTGCTGTGTACTTTTAGTAACATGTAATTGGTATCTTTTTCAAATTTACTTTTTTGTTTTGGCTGCACCACTGCCGGATCTTAGTTCTTCAACTAGGGATCAAATCTGGGCCATTGGCACTGAGAGCACGGAGTCTTAACCACTGGACTGCCGGGGAATTCCTTCCAAATTTTATTTTTAACCATTTTTTTTTGTTGGTATGCAGAAATACAACTCATTACTGTATATTGATTTTTACATTTAGAAACTTTATTTCTATTGAAGTATAGATACAATATTGTATTAGTTTCAGGTGTACAGCAAAGTGATTGAGTTATATACATTTTTTTCTCAGATTATTGTCCATTATAGTTCCCTTTGTTATACAGTAAATTCTTGTTGCTCATCTATTTTATGTGTGTGTGCTAAGTCATTTCAGTCCTGACTGACTTTGTGCAATGCTGTGGAATGTAGCCTGCCAGGCTCCTCTGTCCATGGGATACTCCAGGCAAGAATACTGGAGTGGATTGCCATTTCCTCTGCCAGGGATGCCATGCTCTTCCCCACCCAGGGATCGAACCTGTCTCTTACATCTTCTGCATTGGCAAGTGGGTTCTTTACTATTAGTACCACCTGGGAAGCCCATATCTGTTCCCACACGCCCACACTCCCACACTCCCCCACCCCACCCCCACTCCCTTTCCCCTTTGGTAAATAACTGTATGTTTTCTGTCTATGAGTCTGTCCCTGTTTTGTATATAGATTTTTCGTATTACTTTTTAGATTCCACATTTAAGTGGTATTTAATATTTGTCTTTCTCTGACTTATTTTACATACTATGATATTCTCTAGGTCTATCCATGTTGCTGCAAATGGTAATATTTCATCTTTTTTATGGCTGAATAATATTTTTATTTGGACTTCCCTGGTGGCTCAGTGGTAAAGAATCTACCTGCCAATGCAGAAGCCATGGGTTCAGTCTCTGGATCAGGAAGATCCCCTGGAGAAGGAAATGGCAACCCACTCCAGTACTCTTGCCTGGAAATCTCCATGGACAGAGGCGCCTGGCAGGCTACAGTCCATAGGGTTACAAAGAATCAGACATGACTTAGCGACTGAACAACAATAATATTTATATTCAGGAAACTCTTTGAACTCAGTCTGATAATATAACTATAGATTCTCTTGGGTTTTTCAAGAGGTCAACCATGTTTTCTGCTGAAAAATTGATTTTTTGCTTCCTTTTCAGTTGTTATACCTCTTCTTGTCTTTTTTTCCTGGTTGAAACTCCAATAGTTAATGATATTGGGCATCCTTGTCACATTCCTAAAGTGAATATGGTATTAACATAATTTTGCAAATACCTATATCTAGCTAGCATTTAAAAAATTGCTTCTCAGAATATGCACTCGATGTTAGCTTCATGGAGTTCAGGTGATCCTACTTTGTTCACAATGGCCTCTTTGCTGTTTCTTGAAACTACCAAGCTCTCTTCTGGCTGAACCTTTAAATCTGCCAGAAAGGATGTTTCTCCAAATAACCTCATGGCTCACTCTCTCATTTTTTCAGGACTTGGCTCAAACGTCTCTTTATCGGCAGCTTTCCCTGATCTCTCTCTATAAAATGTGTAACAGTCTGATTCCACTTCTGATGTTTGACTGCTGACAGATATTAAGCCTTACCCCTATCCTTCCTCCCCTTCTGCCCCCACGTTTGTGTGATAAGAAAGCCTGGCTGTGGGCTTCCCCGAGTGGCTCAGTGATAAAGAATCCTCCTGCCAATGCAGGAGACACGAGTTCGATCCCTGGTCTGGGAAGATCCCACATGCCGCAGAACAACTAAGCCTGTGCACTGCAACTATTGAGCCTGTGCTCTAGGGCCCTGCAGCTGCAACTTCTGAGCTCACGTGCGGCAACTACGGAAGCCTGTGTGCCCCAGAGCCTGTGCGCCACAACAAGAGAAGCCACCGCGATGAGAAGCCAGACACTGCAACTGGAGAGTAGCCCCCGCTCGCTAGCGCAGCAATGAAGATCCAGCACAGCCAAAACTAAATAAATAGAACAAATAAAATTATTATTAAAAAAAAAAAGCCTGACTCCTTCTTGCTTTGACACCTGTGGAAAATTCAAACTGCATGCACAACCATCACCCTGAACTGACCTGCTAACCATTATAAAACCCCCAAGCCAGTCTTCTCTCCCTGTTCTCACAGGCCGTTTTTGGACTTGCTTGGGAGCTGCCCTGCTACTCCAGAAAGCCTCATTATGGGAATCATGAAGTCTTTTGGACCCCCTTGGTGTGTGTGTGACTTTGTCATTCTCAACGACTGAGCTGGGTGTGGAGTCCACCTTTTCTCAGCGTGGGATGCCCATAACAAAACAGATCCTCCTTCAGAGCACGAATACCACCTGATATAATATGTATTTGCTTATTTGCCTTCTCCTACCATGTAAAGGACTGAATGATCGATCCCAGTATCTAGTAAAGTATCTGTCATAATCATTCATCTGTTCATTCATCCAACAAATATTTACTGAGTGTCTACTTTAGGCAGATTCTGTTAAAGGCACGGTCTATAGTGGAGATCAAAGCCCCTGCCATGGAGCCTACGTTTCCAGAGGATAGGCTATGTTGTTCATTCAGTATGTATTTGTTAAATGAAAGAATACTAATATTATTTTTGTCTGGAGGTAAGAGATGGAAATACCAGACCACCTGACCTGCCTCTTGAGAAATCTGTATGCAGGTCAGGAAGCAACAGTTAGAACTGGACATGGAACAACAGACTGGTTCCAAATAGGAAAAGGGGTACATCAAGACTGTATATTGTCACCCTGCTTATTTAACGTATATGCAGAGTACATTATAAGAAACACTGGGCTGGAAGAAGCACAGGCTGGAATCAAGATTGCCGGGAGAAATATCAATAACATCAGATATGCAGATGACACCACCTTTATGGCAGAAAGTGAAGAGAAACTGAAAAGCCTCTTGATGAAAGTGAAACAGGAGAGTGAAAAAGTTGGCTTAAAGCTCAACATTCAGAAAACGAAGATCATGGCATTTGGGCCCATCACTTCATGGCAAATAGATGGGGAAACAGTAGAAACAGTGTCAGACTTTATTTTTCTCGGCTCCAAAATCACTACAGATGGTGACTGCAGCCATGAAATTAAGACACTTACTCCTTGGAAGGAAAGTTATGACCAACCTAGGTAGCATATTAAAAAGCAGAGACATTACTTTGCCAACAAACGTCCGTCTAGTCAAGGCTATGGTTTTTCCAGTGGTCATATATGGATGTGAGAGTTGGACTGTGAAGAAAGCTGAGCGCCGAAGAATTGATGCTATTGAACTGTGGTGTTGGAGAAGACTCTTGAGGGTCCCTCGGACTGCAAGAAGATCCAACCAGTCCATCTTAAAGGAGATCAGTCCTGGGTGTTCATTGGAAGGACTGATGGCTAGAGCTGAAACTCCAATACTTTGGCTACCTGGTGCGAAGAGTTGAGTCATTGGAAATGACCCTGATGCTGGGAGGGATTGGCGGCAGGAGGAGAAGGGGACGACAGAGGATGAGATGGCTGGATGGCATCACCGACTTGATGGACATGAGTTTGAGTAGACTCCAGGAGTTGGTGATGGACAGGGAGGCCTGACGTGCTGCGATTCATAGGGTCACAAAGAGTCGGACATGACTGAGCAACTGAACTGAAGATATTAATATGAAACACAAGGAGTCTCTGGTGGTGCATTGGCTAAGATTCCAGGCTCCCAGTGCAGGGGGCCTGGGTTGGATCCCTAGTGGAGGAACCATATTCCATATGCCACAGCCCAGAGTTCTCATGCTGCAACCAAAGATCTGCCATGCCACAATGAAGATTGATCTCCAGTGCCTCAACTAAGACAACACAGCCAAATACACAAATAAAAATTAAAAAATAGAAACACAGTATCATATTATGAATATAACATTTTTATTCATTTTTTTGTTACAGACTAGTGTTTACTTAAAAGTAATATTTAGGGATTTATACTCATAGGACACATTATAGTTAACATCCAAAGACAATCAAAACATATTTCCTGATGATTTATTATATGCTTAGTACTAAAAAGCCCCTAAATCTGTAGTGTTGGTATTGTAAGATTAGAGAGTTGTTTTTGGTAAATGATTATTATAGAAAAACACTGAGGAAAATCTCAACCATTATAACTGGTAAAGTATGATTTTATATTTCACAAAGGACAGTAACAGCCTCACTTTATAGCAACAGCCTCACTTATAAATTATATACACTTCAAAGTCATATTTTGATACTTTTTTTTCCCCTTCTCTTCTTGCAAATAACCAACAAGATACAAACGGCTTCCAACTGACATTTGTGAAAGGCAAACTGCAAACTTCTAATTATGGTTCAACTTCACCAAAAGAAGTAAAGGTGCTCCCTCTGACCACCTATTCCATGAAAAAAAAGTGTACTCTGACTTCTAAAATGGATTTTAAAAATTCAGTAGAAAGATTTAGCAATAATCAATATTCCAACACTGATCTTTCTAATACCCAGAAACATCCACTTGGCAGTTGTGAGACTAAAAATTGAGTAATGTTATACAAATGTAAATTACCATTAGCTAGGAGAAGGCAATGGCACCCCACTCCAGTACTCTTGCCTGGAAAATCCCATGGACAGGGGAGCCTGGTAGCCTGCAGTCCATGGGGTTGCTAGGAGTTGGACACGACTGAGCAACTTCACTTTCACTTTTCACTTTCCTGCATTGGAGAAGGAAATGGCAACCCACTCCAGTGTTCTTGCCAGGAGAATCCCAGGGATGGGGAAGCCTGGTGGGCTGCCGTCTATGGGGTCACACAGAGTCGGACACGACTGAAGCGACTTAGCAGTAGGAATAATCACTTAATTCTTAATCATGTTTATACTTAATTATAAACATAAGAATGATTTTTAGATTAAAAATAATGAAGAACATCTCCATCATGTGTATTGTGTTCCCAATAGTCCCTTTCAGATAGATCTGTGAAATAACACAGAACCCAATGTTAACATAACTTTCATTTTAAAGGCCCCCAAAAATAGGGCTTAAGTAGTGAGATCATTTCTATTAGACTTTATATTAGTATCAATTAATGAGTTAATCAATCAATTAACCTTAGTTAATTATTACTTTTTCTAAACAAGTACCAGATGATTTAATCTCGCCCAAATGAATGGGTCTCTTTTGGTTGATCAATGCGATAGAGAAACTCGGCAGGTAAGAAGTATCCGAGGTACTCCACTATATCTGGGGTGGTGTCATAATGGTAGTGTCCACCTTCTCCATGATGACTGAAACAATGAGTGTGCTCCAACCGCAAATCAAACCCCTAGAATGACAGAGGAGCCATCTGTTAGTCTTCCAATTAGAACTTAGGGGATAGGAGACCTTTTAAATTTAGGCTACAGTAATTTTTTGGGATAGGTAATACAGACACATGAATCAAAATTCAGAGGGTGCAAAAGTTTATATTCAGTAAAATTCATCTTTCCAACTCCTGCCATTACCACTCCTTTCCTTAAAGGCAGCCACAGTAAGCAGTATCTCCTATATCCTTCCAGAAAGATCTATTTTTTTAATTACTCATATCTAGTATTCTGCAACTACTATGCTGTATGTTGTTTTTCTTAAATTACAATATAGCTTTCAGATCATGAGAGCTTCCTAATTCTTTCCAAATGTGATTTAGATTATTTCCAGCTCTTCTGCTATTACAACAATGATGTCATGAATAACCCTTTTCACTAATCATTTTATCATGTAAGCATATATTTAATGATTAATTCCTAAACATGTAATCACTAGATCAAAAGATATAACTAGTCAGTACAGTGGTAGATATTTGGTTTGAATTAGTCTATATTATTATTTTTCAAGGGTAGAAAACTAGAATATGATGAATAGTATGAAGAACAGCAAATAGATCTGAATCCTGTCCTGATTCTACTGTTTAATAACATAACTTTGGATGCTATTTAAAATGTTTGGTGCCTTCAATTCTCCAAAGGTAAAATCTACTTTGCCTAGATCTTAAGTAGTCAGCTACTTGCTTCCTTACCTTTCAAGGTAATTCTAGAAACTATCCCAGTTCTTAATTAAGAACAAAAAGTGCTTAATTATTCTAAACGAATATTCTAAAAATCAAGCATTACCACTGTAATATCTTTCAATGTAAAAGACAGACATAGACTTACGGGGTCTCTGGAGACAAAAACTGGCAGACAAACCAAAGGAGCCTTCATCTCATAAAAATGCAACCATTTATTCACGTCTTCGTCAGAGTTCAATGGACAGGAAGAAAATTCTGCAGGCTACAGTAAGAGGACATTAAACATGTAAACATACTGAATATTTCTGAGCTAAAAATTTACATATAATTTCATTGTTAAAAGCTTTAAGCTTTCTTATACATTCTACTGCTATTTTTGGCACCAGGAGATTCATATACCCTAGTTTTCAAAAGGACCGCCAACCAGTGTGTACACACTGAAAGATACGACTGAATAAATAAAGGAGTCTATTGCTGTATTTTTATTTTTCATAGCTTATCAGCTTTCATATGAGCATATCCTCATCCCAGTTTTAAATGTTATTATTGCTATTGCTAGATGGAAAAAAAAAAGCAAGGCATTGAAAGTGGAGTAGAAGCATCAAAAAGAATAAAGTATTGAGGAGGAATACACTTAAGGAGGCTAAAGACTTGTACATTGAAAAGTGCAAAGCATTGCTGAAATGAATTTTAAAAGACTCTAATAAATGGAAAGGCATCTTGTGCTCATGGATTGGACAATTTAATATTGTTGACATGTCAGTACTATCAAATATGATCTACAGATTCACTGCAATTCCTATCAAAATCCCAATGGTGTTTTTGCAGAAACAGAAAAATTCATCGAAAATTCATATGGAATCTCAAGGGGCCCCAAATCGTCAAAACAATCTTGAAAAAGAAGAAAGTTGGAAGTCTCACACTTCCTGATATCAAGCTTACTACAAAGCTGTAGTAATCAAAACAGTGTGATACTAGCATAAAGACAGGTATACAGATCAATGGAACAGAAGAGATCCCAGAAGTACATCCTTGCATATATTCTGACAAGGATGCCATGACCATTCAATGGGAAAGGACTATCTTTTTAACAAACAAAACTTGGAAAACTGATGTCCATATGCAAAAAAATGAAGTTAGACCCTTACTTCATACCAGATACAAAAGCTAAAAATGGATAAAACACCTAAATATAAGAGCTAAAGCTATAAAGACTTTTAGAAGAAAACATCAGGAGAAAGTTTTAAGACATTGGACTTGACTTTTTAGACTTGGCATCAAAAGTACAGGTAACAAAAGGAAAACAAGTGGGATTACATTAAGCTAAAAAGCTTTTGTACAGCAAAGAAAAGAAAAGTCAACAAAATGAAAAGGCAACCTATGGAATGGGAGAAAATATCTGCAAACCATATATCTGATAAGGGGTTAATACCTAAAATACATAAGGAATTCATGAGCAAAAAAAAATTTTTTAATGATCAAAGAACTGAATTAGACATTTTTTCCAAAGAAGACATACAAATGGGCAACACGTATATGAAGAAGCACTCAATATCACTATTCATTTGGTAAATGCAAATCAAAACCATGAGACATCAGCTCATTTTAGTGAAGATGGCTGTTACCAAAAAGACAAGAGATAAAGTGTTGGTGAGGATGTAGAGAAAAGACAACCCTTGTACACTGCTAGTGGGAATGTAAACTGGTACAACCATTATGGAAGTTCCTCAAAAAATTAAAAATAAAACTACCATATGATCTAGCAATTCTACTTCTAGGTATATATCCAAAGTAAATGAAATCACCATCTTGAAGAGATATCTGGACTCCTATGTTCACTGCAGCAGTATTCATGATAGCCAAGACTGGGAAACACAACCTAAGTGTCTGTCAATGGATGAAAACAGCCAGGAAATTAAAAGACGCTTGCTCCTTGAAAGAAAAGCTATGACCAACCTAGACAGCGCATTAAAAAGCAGAGATAGTACCTTGCCGACAAAAATCCATATAGCCAAAGCTATGGTTTTTCCAGTAGTCATCTATGGATGTGAGAATTGGACCATAAAGAAGGCTGAACACTGAAGAATCAATGCTTTTGAACTGTGGTGTTGGAGAAGACTCTTGAGAGTCCCTTGGACTGCAAGGAGATCAAATCAGTCAATCCTAAAGGAAATCAACCCTGAATATTCATTGGAAGGACTGACGCTGAAGCTGAAGCTCCAATACTTTGGCTACCTCGTACGAAGAGACAACTCATTGGAAAAGACCCTGATGCTGGGAAAGACTGAGGGAAGGAGGAGAAGGGGGCGACAGATACTGAGATGGTTGGATGGCATCACCAACTCAATGGACATGAATTGGAGCAAATTCTGGGAGACAGTGGAGGACAGAGGAGCCTGGTATGCTGCAGTCCATGGGGTGCCAAAGAGTCAGACACTTAGCAACTAAACAATAACAACAATAATGGATGAAGGGACAAAGAAATTATTACCTATCTTTCTAGTTGCGATATACATATATATGAAATATCATTCAGGCTTTAAAAAGCAGGAAATCCCACCATTTGTAACAATGTAGATGAACTTGGAAGATACTATACTGAGTGAAATAAGCCAGTCGCAGACAAATATTGGGTGATATCACTTGTATGTGGAATCTAAAAAAGTCCAGTTTAGAGAAACAGTAGAGTGGTGGTTGTCAGAGGCTGAGGCAGGATGGGAGTGAAATGAGGAGATGCTGATCAAAGGGTACAAAATTCAGTTGTAAGATGAATAAGTTTAAAGATCTAATGTACATCATGTTAACTACAGTTTGTAATGAAGTATTATTTATTTGATTTTTTAAAAATCCTATAATCATTTGGTATTTACAAATGGATTGACCTTTAATTTTGTTGTAAATAATTTGGAAAAGTAATTAAGTAGTTTCATAATATGTATTTATATGTGAGATCAGCTGGTTTGCCATTTAAAATTATCAGACTAAAAATTTTAAAACAATATATTTTGTGACAGCTTCATTGTTAAAACAAAACAACATTAAAGTGTAACACTTTTACATTTTGTTCATCATTGACTCAATGGACATGAATTTGAGCAAACTCTGGGAAATAGAGGACAGAGGAGCCTAGCGTCCTGCAGTCCATGGGATCACAAAGAGTCTGAAATGACTTGGGAATGAACAATGACACTTCATTCACTCACCTACCAAAAATTATTATTTTTTTAAATAATTTTTTTGTTTATTTTATTTTTGGCTTGTTGGGTCTTTGTTGCTACATGAGGGCTTTCTCTAGTTGCTGAAAGCAAGGGCCACTCTCCAGCTGTGGTACGTGGGCCTCTCATTTGCAATGGCTTCTCTTGTAGCAGAGCATGGGCTCTAGAGTGTGTGGGCTCAGTAGTTGTGGCTCGTGGACTTAGCTGCCCTGTGGCATCTTCCAGGACCAGGGATCAAACTTGTGTCCCCTGAAATGGCGGGTGTATACTTAACCACTGGACCACCAGGGAAGTCCCAAAAATTATTTGTGAAATCCTAGATGACCTGGTTTGTCCATCATTAATATCTTATAAATATATTCTTTTTTTTTTTTTTTTTTTACAGTTAGTCCAGTTCAATTCAGTTTAGTCACTCAGTTGTGTCCGACTCTTTGCGACCCCATGGTCTATAGCACAACAGGCCTCTCTGTCCATCACCAACTTCCAGAGTTTACTCAATCTCATGTCCATTGAGTCAGTGATGCCATCCAACCATCTCATCCTCTGTTATCCCCTTCTCCTCCTGCCTTCAATCTTTCCCAGCATCAGGGTCTTTTCTAATGAGTTAGTTCTTTGCATCAGGTGGCCTTCAGCCACCTGGAGCTTCAGCTTCAGCATCAGTCCTTCCAATGAATATTCAGGGACTGATTTCCTTTAGGATGGACTGCTTGGATCTCCTTGCAGTCCAGGGGACTCTCAAGAGTCTTTTCCAACACCACAGTTTAAAAGCATCAATTCTTCGGCACTCAGCTTTCTTTATAGTCCAACTCTCCCATCCATACAAGACTACTCAAAAAACCGTAGCTTTGACTAGACGGACCTTTGCTGGCAAAATAATGTCTCTGCTTTTTAATATGCTGTCTAGGTTGGTCATAACTTTTCTTCCAAGGAGCAAGCATCTTTTAATTTCATGGCTGCAGTCACCATCTGCAGTGATTTTGGAGCCCAAACAAGTAGTCTCTCACTGTTTCCACTGTTTCCCCATCTATTTGCCATGAAGTGATGGGACCAGATGCCATGATCTTCATTTTCTGAATGTTGAGCTTCAAGCCAACTTTTTCACTCTCCTCTTTAACTTTCATCAAGAGGCTCTTTAGTTCTTCACTTTCTGCCATAAAGGTGGTATCATCCGCATATCTGAGGTTATTGATATTTCTCCCAGAAATCTTGATTCCAGCTTGTGCTTCATCCAGCCCAGCATTTGTCATGATGTACTCTGCATATAAGTCAAATAAGCAGGGTGACAATATACAGCCTTGACATAGTCCTTTCTCGATTTGGAACCAATTTGTTGTTCCATGTCCAGTTCTAATTGTTGCTTCCTGACCTGCATAGAGATTTCTCAAGAGGCAGGTCAAGTGGTCAGGTATTCCCATCTTTTTAAGAATTTTCCACAGATTGTTCTGGTCCACACAGTCAAAGGCTTTGGCATAGTCAACAAAGCAGAAATAGATGTTTTTCTGGAACTCTCTTGCTTTTTCGATGATCCAACAGATGTTGGCAATTTGATCTCTGGTTCCTCTGCCTTTTCTAAATCCAGCTTGAAATTTGAAGTTCACGGTTCATGTACTGTCAAAGCCTGGCTTGGAGAATTTTGAGCATTACTTTGCTAGCGTGTCAGATGAGTGCAATTGTGCAGTAGTTTGAGCATTCTTTGGCATTGCCTTTCTTTGGGATTGGAATGAAACATGACCTTTTCCAATCCTGTGGCCACTGCTGAGTCTTCCAAATTTGCTGACCTGCAGCACTTTCACAGTATCATATAAGATTATAATTTTCATAATGAATTTTTTCCCTAAACCACAACCATCTTTTTTTTGACAACCACCTTAACAGTAAACTCAATATACTGAGGTTGGGATTCTGGCAATGGAAATGATCAGTTTCTAAGGCTGGGGTGCCGTCAGGGCAGGAGAGCCTGACTCCAAATTAACTTTGGGCTTCCCTGATAACTCAGTTGGTAAAGAATCCGCCTGCAATGCAGGAGACCCCGGTCTGATTCCTGGGTTGGGAAAATCTCCTGGAGAAGGGAAAGGCTACCCACTCCAGTATTCTTGGGCTTCCCTTGTGGCTCAGCTAGTGAAGAATCCACCTGCAATGCAGGAGACCTGGGTTCAATCCCTGGGTTTGGAAGATCCCCTGGAGAAGGGAAAGGCTACCCTCTCCAGTATTCTGGCCTAGAGAATTCCATGGACTGAACTGTATAATCCATGGGGTCGCAAAGAGTCAGACACAACTGATCAACTTTCACTTGCACTTTCAAGGCTTATACTCAGAGCTATCTTGATCTTTGAAACTAACTAAGAAGAAAGTTCTATTATTATTAACATGAAGAAAGCACTCTAGCAGGACCTTATCATATAACATGCTTTACGGTATTCTTTGTCATTTAAATTTTAAGGTAATACGATCATAGTAAAAGGATTTGTTCAGAACGTCTTTAAAGGTTAAATTCTCAATGTATATTAAAATCTCCTACAATCTTAAGCACATGCGCACACACACACACACACACACATGTGAAGAGGCCTTTACCATAATATGAGTCTTCACTTTTCCCTTCTGAATTATGAAAGCACCTCCCATTCCTACAGGCTTATCTCCATAATGTTTTTCAAGAGTCTGCCTCATACATGTCACAAAGTTAAGTTTTCCAGTTCTTCTTTTGACTTTCACCTCAATGACCTAGAGAGAACATAAATGTACATACCATTGTTCTAAGCTGCAAAATATTATGCAAATAACTACCAAAGTGAAACATTATATAATTCAGTGCCATCAAGCAAATATTCAATTGTTTGTTTTGAGCACCCAGATATTAGCAGAAGTGTCTCAGTCCTCTAAGTCTTTTTTTTTTTTTTCTAAGTCTTAATTATACATATATATATATATATAAATATATATAAGATACATCATTTACTCTAATAATGTCTTATTCATGCTTTCTTGGACTGAGAAAGAGAGTTATAGCTTAATTTTATAAATTTATAGCTAAATTCAACACTGAACTCTTGAGATTCTTACTATATGTCAATATGGTATAAGATTGAGAATTCTTTGATTTAAGGGATTAATTTCTGATAACTAGAGAGGAGAAATGACTATATTTTCTCATTTCCTTTAAAATTCTGGACTTCTATTACTCCCACTTTAGTAGGTATTTTTGCTTCACCACCTCATTTCTCAAAGTGGCTGAAGTAGTTATTTTTGTATAAAATCTGAGAGTTCTCACTACTGCTAAAACTGAAATCACCTTAAAAAAAACCAGCTTTACTGGGGATACAATTCACATACCATACAATCCATCTATTTAAAGTAAACAATTCAATGGCTTTCAGTATATTTATAGAGTTGTGTGACCATCATTACAATTTTGGAATATGAAATCATCTTTTTTTTTTGGTACTAACAGGAAATAAATATGAAGTGGGGCATTAATTCTCCTTCTCTCTTCTTTCTATAATTTCTACAATCTATAATATAATCCCATTATTTATAGCTATCTCAATCAATGTCTGATCAGTCAGGAATGAGCAAGTTATATATGTACTAACTGTAGGTAGACATTATCTACTTCAGCTGCATGGTTCATCTATTTGACTAACTCAAGAATATCCTATTACCTTTTAGTTCCTTGGAAAAAGGCTATTGTTTACTAGTATTATTCTTAACCTTAGTTTTAAATGATACTTTCACTCTGCCTGCAGTACTTTCTGAATCTTTCATAACTGGATTATTTAAAGAGCTTTGACTTGGGTAGCTTTGGATTTTCTTAAGAAAATTACAGTAGCAATAAGCACTCAGATTTTTAGCTCTCTGAGAAATTTTGGAGAATACTGCATTTTTATGAACAAAATCACCTTCCCAGGTTGGCCTTCACTGGCAAAAAGATTAGCCAGTAATGCACACCCAAAATCATGATATTTCTCACTGTATTTCTCTAGTAGACACCCTCCATCTGCAGGGTTAACCCGAGCAAAGTAACTTCCATTCACAGGAGGTCTGTGTTCACTTTCTGTTTGAACAAGTAGCATAAACTGAAAAGAAAAGTAAATAAGGTACTTAGTCAATCCTAGAATCTCTATGCAAAACAGAATACCTTGAAAATGTGACAAAATATTTTGCCCTAGACTGTAAGACATTTTATTTCAAGATCTAATAATAAAACATGAAAATAGAATATTTAATGTTAGATTAAAATGTTAAAGATTTACAAATCTCAAAAAGCTGGAAAAAACATTTTATAAAATGTTTACAGTATTATGGTGTTTCTATGAGATTGTGACATTTGCTTTAAATTTTCCCATTTTAAATTTTTAACTTTTTCTATCTTGAACACTAGGCAATTTATATTAATGTTTCTGTAAAAGGGCTTGTATGATTATTGACTAACGGTCACAGCTGTAAGAGGCAGTGAGAGAGAATATGCAAACTGAGGAGGTTATTCACTTTCTGTTCATGAGATGTGAAGAAGCACTGACATTTTTATGTTGGAAATGTATTGACATACACACTGATGGATATTACCTTTCATAAATAATAATCATACTACTGGGCTAGATCCCTACTATTAGTCTGAAAGAGGGAGTTGACTAGATCATTAAACATTTCATGCATCTTCTGATTGAAAGCTAGCTGTCTTTGAACTAGCCAAGGTCAGAATAGCTAGGAATCCTCTGATGTGTATGGACCAAAATCTTTAACAGTCCAGAGTCCTCGACAAACCACAGCAGGACCTTTGATAGACTCATCTATGACTGAATGTATGTCTTAAGAAAATATAAATTAGAGATTAGTGCTCCATTTCAGTTCGACTAACTGGAGCATGTTCTATACTTTAAGTCAGTATCAAATCTGCAGAGACGTATGATATCAACCACTTACAATTCATTCAGATGACAGGATTTCTGATAAGGCAGTAAAAGGAAAAAGGCAAACTAAGTCTCAAATCAATAAATTAAAATAATTATATTAATATATAATATATATTACATATTATATATAACATATGATAATATGCTGACCTCAGAATTGAATCCAAGAGTCTGAAATGGGCCTGCTCCTGCTCCAAGAACAAAAGCTCCAGGAAGCTGGATGTCTTTTGCAATCTTATTTAAATCATAAACCTAAGTAAGAGAAAAAGCATATTATTTAAAACTGACTTACATAAATTCCCAGGTTTACTTTTTGTTATTGAGTCCATTAACATTTGCCTGTCACATTGGTCAGTGGATCTTCTAAGAATAAAAATAGGAATCAATTTCCATAATCTTCATGTGAATGTGAAAAGTAAAAATACACTTACTTTTTTTTCATTTACAAGAGGCAGTAAGTAAGGCACACCTCCTACTTCTGCAATTCTAGTTTTTCCACAGATGCCTAAAAAGAAAATACACCTTAAAAATAGGTGAACATCTACATCTAAGTATAGAATACCAGAAGACACTTATTAAGAGTATATATCTTTTAGAAGAATTGACACTTTCAAAGTATAGTGCTGGAGAAGACTCCTGAGAGTCCCTTGGACAGCAAGGAGATCAAAGTAGTCAATCCTAAAGGAAATCAACCCTTAATATTCATTGGAAGGACTGATGCTGAAGCTCCAATACTTTGGCCAGTTGATGTGAAGACCCAATTCAATGGAAAAGACCCTGATGCTGGGAAAGATTGAGGGCAGGAGAAGGGGACGACAGAGGGTGAGATGGTTGGATGGCATCACCAACTCAATGGACATGAGTCTGAGTCAACTCCGGGAGATAGTGATGGACAAGGAAGCCTGGCATGCTGTATAAGGTCCATAGGATTGCCAAGAGTCGGATACAACTGAGCGACTGAACAACAATAACTTTTGGGGCTTCCCTGGTGATCCAGTGGCTAAGATTCTGAGCTCCCAATGCAAGGGGCCTGAGTTCAATCCTTGGTCAGGGAACTAGATCCCATATGCTGCAACTAAAGATTCTGCATGCCACAACTAAGACCAGGTGCAGAGAAATAAATGAATCAATAAATAAGTATTTTTAAGAGAGTATACACATTTTACTCTATATCCTGTGATAAACCATAATGGAAAATATAAAAAAAGAAGGTATATATGTGTATAACTGATCACTCTGCTGTACAGCAGAGATTGTCACAACATTGTAAATCAACTATACTTCAATGTTTTTTAAAAAAAGAGTATATAAGTTTTCCATTCTCATCATTTTACAAATAGCAGGGGTCAGAATCTGTATTGTGTTGGCCAAAAATTTCCTTCAGTTTTTAAAGTAAAAATAAAACACACATTTTTCGTTGAACAAAGTATTCACTATTTTGTTCCACTGCCTTCTGCCATTTTTCAGGTAACTTCATAATTCCATCTTCCCAACACTTTCTACCTTTTTGAGCAAAGAACTGTTCTCAGTGCCTTTAACAGTCTTTTAGGGAACTGAAATTCTTTCCATGAAGAAAATCTTGTAAAGACCGAAATAAATGGACATCCAAAGGTACAATGTCTGGTGAATATGGCAGATGAATTAGAATTTCCCAGTCAAGCTATAACAGATTTTGCCTGGTCATCAAAGAAACATGTGGCCTTGCATTATGGAGGATTATGCATTTTCTGTTGACTAATTCTGGACACTTTTTGTTAAGTGCTGCTTTCAGTTGTTCTAATTGGGAACAGTACTTTTTGGAATTAACTTGTTTGATTTTCCAGAAGGTGCTCATAGTAGAATGGACTCCCTTCCAAATCTCTCCATTTTCACAACATCACCTTCTTTGGATGAAGACCAGCCTTTGGTGTGGTTGGCGGTGGTTCATTTCACTTACTCCACAATCTCTTCCATTCCACATTATTGTACAGTATTCACTTTTCATCGCCCATCACAATTTTTTTTTTTAAAGAATGTTTTCATGTCATTTAAGTAGAAAATCGCATGTGGTAATATAGTCAAGAAGGTTTTCTCTGCTTAACTTATGTGGAACCCAAATGTCAAAGCAATGAATATAACCAAGCTGCTGCAAATGATTTTCAGCACTGGATATTTTGAGTGTGTCAGCAATCTCTTGCATGGTATAAGTCGATTATTCTCAATTAATGTCTCAATTTGATAACTATCAATTTCAACTGGTCTACTTGACCATGGAGCATCATCCAGTGTATCTTCAGCAGAAAACTTCACAAACCACTTCAGACACATTTTTTCAGTCACAGCACCTTTTCCATACATTGCACAAATCTTTTTTGGGGTTTCAGTTGTGTTTTTACCTTTCTTCAAGTAATAAAGCATAATATGCTGAAAATGTTGCTTTTTTTCTTCTATCTTCAATACTAAAATGGTTACACAAAACTTATCCATTTTGATAAGTTTTTTAAAAATGTATGCTGATATGACAGCTGTCACAATATAATCTAACAAAACTGTCTGAATGAAGCTAAATGCAACTAAGTGCTATTAGAGCCATCTTAAGGAAAAAAACAAACGAATCTTTTGGCCAACCTAAAAGTAGCTAGGACCCCTGTCCTACCTGTGTTTTTTTTCTTTTTTGTTGTTTTTCTGGCTGGGCCACTTGCCTTATGGTATCTGAGTTCCCTGACTAGGAGTCCTAACCACTGAATTGCTGAGGAGTTCCCCACTTGTGTTTCTAATACTGTCATAACCAAGTGTGACTTGATATAGTTAGTAACATAAAGGCAATGGAGTTGATGGTAAGGCAAGGGCTAGAACTGGGGCCAGTGTCTGGATTGGATGAAGTTTCTATATTAGTCTATAATGACTTAGCCCTTTAAAAATCTTTTTTTTGTGGGGGTGGAGGGCTTTAGCTAAAGTTATATTTTAAGGGGACTTCCCTTGTGGTCCAGTGGTGAAGACTCCACATTCCCAATGCACGGGACCCAGGTTCAATCCATGGTCGGGGATCTGTATGTATTCCACAACCAAGAGTCCTCACGCCATGGTGATGATCCCACGAGCCACAACTAAGGCCAAGAGTAGCCAAAATAAATAGTGTAGCCTTGGGGCAGGTTTTTCCTTAAGTGATACCAGTTCAGTTCAGTCGCTCAGTCGTGTTTGACTCTTTGTGACCCCTTGGACTGCAGCACGCCAGGTCTTCCTGTCCATCACCAACTCCCGGAACTTACTCAAACTCATGTCCATTGAGTCAGTGATGCCATCCAACCATCTCATCCTCTGTCATCCCCTTCTCCTCCCGCCTTCAATCTTTCCCAGCATCAGGGTCTTTTCGAATGGGTCCTTCCAGTAAGGACATACAGAACAGTATTCTTGAGCTCTTCTGCAGAACTAAAACCCCCGTCAAATGGAAGATGTTAACTACTTGATGAAACATTCTTCATTCCAAAGAGAAAGTTACAGTTCAATAACCTTGAGAACCACAGATCATAGGACCACCTGAGACGATCTCTATACTGAACAAATGCAAGCCTTGAGAGCACCCTGATCCTTATGAGAAACCCCTCCCCATGACTAACCCCTCCCTAAGACTCCCCACAACCCCCACTTCAGTTTGGGACCCATAGTTTTGAGAGCATTAGTCTGCTATGTCCCTTTTTGCCTGGCAAAGTAATAAAGCTATTCTTTTCTACTTCACGGAAAACTCTTTGTCTCTGAGAGTCAGTTCGACACTGCTACACAGAGTCTGTTTCAGTATCAATATTAATGTCCCTCCTCACTTTGAACATTGGTAACCAGTTGACAAATTTGTTAAAGGGATGTAAATATTTAATAGATGATTCAAATAAATACAAGGCTTTTAAGATCCCTTCTGATATTGAATAAATAAAACATAAAAATTATAATAAGTTTCCATAACAGTTACTTGAACAATTAAAAATAAAATTTTCATGTGATATTCATATGCTAGCCTACTGGATAGCTATTATATAACCTATGAAAGTTACAAAAGTACATAAAACACCATATTTTCCTACAAGGGTATAAAATGAAATTTGACGAATATTAGAAATCACAGAAATGAAGCACAATTTAATCTAAAAGTTGGGGCAATATCCTTTATCTGGAGATAATTTAAGATAATCCTTAAAAATAATTTTGGTTTCAGGAAAAGATTTGGTCTGAAAAGGAAAAGCTAATTGCAAAGATTGCTTACCTTTTATAGGAAAGGTAAATGGCTCCTTAGTTAAATCAGGGCAATCAACTACAGAGACCTGGACTTCAGCAAAGTTATCCGTTAGCCCCTTCTGCAAGACTAATGAAGACAAGAAAAAGGGTTATCATTAGGTAGAAATTTGCCATCACAGATCGTCTTCCCTTGATTGTTTTGTGTGTCCTATTTCCAACCTAAACTTGTGTAATTTTTTTTTTTTTTTCTGGCTGCAGCACCCAGCATGTGGGATCTTAGTTCCCAGAACAGGGATGGAATTTTTGCCACCTGCAGTGGAAGCAAGGAGTCTTACCCTCTGGAGTGCCAGGAAGTCCCTAAACTTGAGTAATTTAAAAGGAGCCTAGGGGGCCAGCAGTTAGGACCCCATGCTTCTACTGAAGGAGGTACTCCCGCATGCTGTGCTGCCAAAAAAAGTCATATAAACAAACAAAAAGAGGGGGGAACAATCTTGTTAATGAACTTATTTAGATACTAGACACATAATTAATCACAAGATATGCATACTAATATACATAAATACTTCCATAAATACCACTGTAAGCTATAGTGATTATAAACCCCTGAAGATAAACACTGCACTCATTTTCTTTTAGGGAAAGGATTCCAGGAATTGAAACGTAAATATTTAAACTGCTAGAAAGTAAGCAATTACATGCAACACCTTCATTAATGTTTACAGGCAAAATGTTTAGCAAAAGAGGACATGAAAGTATGTGCTATATGACTTCACTTATCTGTATGTCAAACAAAGGCAACTAATCTAAGGTCACAGAAGTCACAACAATGGTCACTTCCTGGGAAAGTGATATTGACTAAGAAAGTGTGAGGAGTCTTCTGGGATACTGGAAACAGTTTATACCTTTTTTTTTAAACTTGATTATTTGGCCATGCTGGGTGGTATGTGGGATCTTAGTTCCCCGAACAAGGATTTGTGCACCCCTCCAGAATCTTTTTTGTTTTTAATATTTATTTATTTGACTGCTACAGGTCTTGGTTGAGGCATGTTGGATCTATTTTTTAATTGGAAGAAAATTGCTTTACAATGTTGTGTTGGTTTCTGCCCAATATCAACTTGCCATGCTATGCTAAGTCGCTTCAGTAGTGTCCGACTCTATGCGACCCCATAGACAGCAGGCCACCAGGCTCCCCCATCCCTGGGATTCTCCAGGCAAGAACACTGGTGTGGGTTGCCATTTCTTTCTCCAATGCATGAAAGTGAAGTCGCTCAGTCGTGTCCAACTCTTAGTGACCCCATGGACTGCAGCCTACCAGGCTCCTCTGCCCAGGGGATTTTCCAAGCAAGAGTACTGGAGTGGGGTGCCATTGCCTTGAATCTGTCATAATTATATATATATATATATATATATATATTCCTTCTCTCTCCTGGCTTCACTTTCTTTTTCTTACCTATTAATAGATCCCTTCCCTCGAATTAATCCTGTGACACTACCTTAAATTCTTGTTCAAATAAGGTGAGATACCTAAAAATATACACAGAAAAACCTAAGCAAGGTTCACTGGCAGTCTGTCGTATCAGGAGAGGGGGAAAAAGTAGTAGATTGGAAACATGATTAATGTATCACAGTAGATTATTTTAAGAGTACTGCAACTGGTAAAAAGTTAATAAAGCAAAACTGTGTACTCTTTGGGCACCACACACATTTAAATCTTGGATTATCATATTCATTTTCATTCTGTAAAGTTAGTATTTCATCAAGACTATTTGAATGGTGAATTTAGGTTTTTTTGAGAGGTAGAGATTTGGACTCTCCTATCTTGGAATGTTTTATTTTTATTTTTTTCCCTTAGGATAATAAAAAAGACTCAATATAGTATTTACCTCCAACAAGCTCCTCTAGACTTGGCACATGAAAAGAATATTCAGCACAAGCCATCTTCTTTCTTCCTTAGGGGACAAGGCACAACCTTTAAAAGAATAACATAGCTATTGGGGAAAAACTAGTCTGAACCAACTAAGTCCAAGATGGCAAAAGATTCAACTTCCAGTAGACCTTGAGCATTAGTTGTAAAGCATTAGCATCTAAATGGCACACCCATAAGCACCATAACCACAGAAGGCCAAAAAGTGGGTGGTGGCCCAATTCCCGAAAATCTCTGCCCCAAATAGTTGGAATAATCCTCCCACTTGTTAGCCTATGAAGTTACCCAGCCCATAAAAACTAACCACCCTACATTTTGGGACCTCTAGCTTTCTGAGCTGGCCCACACTGTCCATCTTTCTTCCAAGGCCATCTTGCTTTTTGAGACAGATGGCATTCTGTTTATGAAATTAGTTCAGTTCAGTTGCTCAGTCGTGTCTGACTCTGCAACCCCATGGACTGGAGCACGCCAGGCTTCCCTGTCCATCAATGAATGTTGAGTTTTAAGCCAACTTTTTTCCTCTCCTCTTTCACTTTTATCAAAAGGCTCTTTAGTTCTTCTTCGCTTTCTGCCATAAGGGTGGTGTCATCTGCATATCTGAGGTTATTGATATTTCTCCCAGCAATCTTGATTCCAGCTTCTCCTTCATCCAGCCCAGCATTTCGCATGATGTATTCTGCATATGAGTTAAATAGCAGGGTGACAGTAAACAGCCTTGATGTACTACTTTCCCAATTTGGAACCAGTCTATTGTTCCATGTCCAGTTCTAACTGTTGCTTCTTGACCTGCATACGGATTTCTCAAGAGGCAGGTCAGGTGGTCTGATATTCCCATCTTTTGAAGAATTTTCTACAGTTTGTTGTGATCCACAGTCAAAGGCTTTGGCATAGTCAATAAAGCAAAATTAGATGTTTTTCTCAAACTCTTGCTTTTTCAATGATCCAATGGATGTTGGCAATTTGATCTCTGGTTCCTCTGCGTTTTCTAAATCCAGCTTGAACATCTGGAAGTTCACGGTTCATGTACTGTTGAAGCCTCACTTGGAGAATTTTGAGAGTTACTTTGCCAGCGTAGAGTATGAGATGAGTGCAATTGTGCAGTAGTTTGAACATTCTTTGGCATTGCCTTTCTTTGGGATTGGAATGAAAACTGACCTTTTCCAGTGCTGTGGCCACTGCTGAGTTTTCCAAATTTGCTGGCATATTGAGTGCAGCACTTTCACAGCATCGCCTTTTAGGATTTGAAATAGTTCAACTGGAATTCCATCATCTTCACTAGCTTTGTTTGCAGTGATGCTTCCTAAGGCCCACTTGACTTCACATTCCAGGATGTCTGGCTTTAGGTGAGTGATCACATCATTGTGGTTATCTGGGTCATGAAGATCTTTTTTGTGCAGTTCTTCTGTGTATTTTTGAAATGTCTCTGTAAATAAATCTACTTCCTATCACTTTGTCTCTCACTGAGTACTTTCTTTAGATAAGACCTAAAGACTTGAGCTTCATTAAGTCCTGAGTGTGTGATCTCAAAAGACAGTGGGTTGAAGTCCCAACCTGAGTTGTGAGAATTCATGAGGATTTACAAAATAAAGCAAGTGTAGATTAATGATTGCAAGAGTTCACATTGCACCAAGCATGAACATCTAAAGCTCTGGAAATGAAAGAGTTCAGTTATATAAGGAAGGCAAAAGGGCATTTAGGTGTCTGTCCTCACAGAAAGGCAACCACAGCTTTTAGTATTTAATAACTGGAATGAGAAATGTCCAAGTAACCTCTTTTAATACTAACACCTTAAATAGCTGACATTTAAATAGACAAAAGGAATACCAAATCAAGAGGGCACATGATTCATTTTTCTCCAGTCATGTACCTGGACTGAACATGCATCTTTCTAACAGTTGGTTCAAGGAAGATAGATGCTGAAGCAAAGGTAGGTAGTTGCTAAGGTTTATGAGTAAGTGTTTAAGTGGTTGTAGAATAAGAGATGGTTGTAGGATGTTCAGGTACTTCTATAATAGATCATTTACTTGTGTTTTCTATTTTGTATTTGACAATTAGGCTAAAAATTAAATGAGTTTCTTACACTATCACTTTTACAAGAGAAAATTTAAATTACTAAGAAAAATGGCAATTTCTACAAATGATTAGCTTTTGACATTCGAATCATTTCATTTACAAATAAACTTTTTTTTTGGTAAACAGCTTTAATGTTCAATTATTCTGATAACTAATGAAGTATAATTTGATTTTTTAAAAATATATGCTAAGTATTTTACAATAATTAGACATTTATGCAGAGATTAGTATCTTACCTCAAGTGTACAGGTGATGAGGTGAGCAAGCAGAGTTAAATAAAATGTGAGCCAAAAAGCACAAACAAACAAAAGTAATACTAGGTGGGTGGAGAAATCCCACTCTAGGCCAATCACAGCAAGGAATAAAGACAAAATTCTTAAGGGTGTTTCTAAGAACACTGTTGGATTTCTCATTAAAATTGTTAATGAATACCTCATTAATCTGAATACTGTCTGACATATCATTACTGATAAGTCGCTTCAGTCGTGTCCGACTCTGTGTGACCCCATAGATGGCAGCCCACCAGGCTCTTCCGTCCCTGGGATTCTCCAGGCAAGAATACTTTAGTGGGTTGCCATTTCCTTCTACAACGCATGCATGCATGCATGCTAAGTCGCTTCAGTCGTGTCTGACTCTATGAGACCCTATGGACAGCAGCCCACCAGGCTCCTCTGTCCACAGGATTCTCTAGGCAAGAATACTGGAGTGGGTTGCCATTTCCTTCTCCAGACATATCATTACTTACTAAGTAAAAGGTGGTCCTTTGGCAACATTTGAAATACTCTTCCAAATTTTTTTTTAATTTTCAAGATTCATAATTTTCTTAGAAACTGGATTTCTAATTTTGACAATAGTTTCAAACAACACATCCTTCACAAACATATATTTAAGACCTGACACTTCTTTAGTACTTGATTAAATACCAAAATTTATTACCCTGTTCCTCTGTCCATGGGATTCTCCAGGCAAGAATACTGGAGTGGGTTGATCCCCTTCTTCAGGGGATCTTCCTGACCCAGGGAAGGAACCTGGTCTCTCACACTGTAGGCAGATTCTTTACTGAGTTACCAGGGAAGCCCTTTATTTACTTAATATGCATAATTTGGTCTCCCAAATAAAATGTAAACTCTTGATACTGGGCCCCAAACCCTATATCATCATATTTTAATTACTTCAAATATATTTTCTTTTTGGCAGCAACATGCCACTTGCAGAATCTTAGTTCCCTGACCAGGGCATCAAACCTGAGCCCTCAGCAGTGAAAGTGAAGCTTGGAGTCCTAACCACTGGACCTCCAGGGTGGTGGTTAGGTGCATGCATGCTCAGTCGTGTTTGACTCTTTTGTGACCCTGTGGACTGTAGCCCACTAGGCTCTTCTGTCCATGGAATTTTCCAGGCTAGAATACTGGAGTGGGTTGCCATTTCCTCCTTCAGAGGAATCTTTCAGAACCAGGGATCAAACTTGAATCTCTGGTGTTTCCTGCATTGGCAGGTGAATTCTTTACCTCTAGTGCCACCTGGGAAGCCTGTGGACCTCCAGGGAATTCCCTAAAATATATTTTCAAATTGAAATAAACTATAATTGTTTAGGAATAAGCCATTTTAACTTTTGAAATAATTTCAGATGGACAGAAAATACATACAAAGAAAGAAGTACATACAATCTTGTATACACTTCATGCAAGGGCTTCCCAGGTGGTGCTAGTGGTAAAGAACCTGCCTGTCAATAAATGCAGGAGACACAAGAGACATGGGTTCAATCCCTGGGTTGGGAAGATCACCTGGAGAAGTGCATGGCAACCCACTCCAGTATTCTTGCCTGGAGAATTCCATGGACAGAGGAGCCTGCAAGGCTATAGTCCATGGGGTCACAAAGAGTCAGACATGACTTAAGTGACTTAGCACACATGAACAAGCCACAGAATCTTAGTTCCCTGACCAGGGATAGAACCCAAACCCCCTACAGGGTAAGCATGGACTCTTAACCACTATACCTCCAGGGAAGTCCCATCATCTTACATACATTAAAAAAAAATTTTGTTTTTCTTTTGTTTTGCAAATTATTTTTCTCTGTGTAATAGGCTCCAGTTTCATCCACCTCAGTAGAATTGATACAAATGTGTTCTTTTTAATAGCCAAGTAACATTCCATTGTGTATATGTACCACAACTTTCTTATCCATTCGTCTGCCAATGGATATCTAGGTTGCTTCTATGTCTTAACTATTATAAACAGTGCTGCAATGAACAATGGGGTACACATGAAGTAAGTCAGAAAGAAAAACACCAAAACAGTATATTAATGCATATATATGGAATTTAGAAAGATGGTAACAACAACCCTATATGTGA
This sequence comes from Bos taurus, assembly GCF_002263795.3. Classification (NCBI taxonomy): domain Eukaryota; kingdom Metazoa; phylum Chordata; class Mammalia; order Artiodactyla; family Bovidae; genus Bos; species Bos taurus. The sequence continues at coordinate 1,077,192 of NC_037356.1, forward strand.
GACAGCAAAAGAGACACAGATATAAAGAACAGACTTTTGGACTCTGTGGGAGAAGGCAAGGGTGGGATGATTTGAGAGAATAGCACGGAAACATGTATATTATTATGTGTGAAACAGATCACCAGTCCAAGTTCCATGCATGAAATAGGGCACTCAAAGCCGGTGCACTAGGACAACCCTGAGGGATGGGATGGGGAGGGAAGTGGGAGGGGGGTTCTGGATGAGGGACACATGTACACCCATGGCTGATTCATGTCACTGTGTGGCAAAAACTACCACAACACTGTAAATTAATTAGCTTCCAATTAAAATAAACTAAAAAATAAATAAATAAGAAAATTTTAAAAGTGCAAAAAAAATTTTTTTTCTTGCCCATCATTTATTTTTTAACATTGTTTCCTTTCACAATATAGAATATTTATACATACACATTAAGATACTTATACATACTTGGAAACAAGATATAGTGACATTTAAATATTTTAATTTAAATTTAACTTTATTTAGCAAATATAGCATTATTAAATATGAATATATATATATATATATATATCTCTCTCTCTCTCTCTCTCTCTCAGATGATAGCCAAAACTTTAACTCTCTGTATCCAGGAGCAGTTTACTTGGTGATAATAATTAAAATAAATGGCTACCATACAGAATTAAAAGATTTATTCTAAAATGGAAAGCAAATGTCATTTTTATTTTTTTCTAAAATATTTATTTGGATGAGTTGGTTCTCAGTTGCATACACCCTAATCTTGTCAGGAACCCCACCCTTTTTGAAATTTTGCAGAAGAATGCAAGACTGCTATTGCCATGACATAACAAGTCACATGCTCCTGACTTGACTACATTGTGTGTTAGTCGCTCAATCAGACTCACTGCAACCCCATGACTGTAGCCCACTCAGCTCCTCTGTCCATGGAATTCTCTAGGCAAGAATACTGGAGTGGGTTGCCATTCCCTTCTCCAGGGGATCTTGCATAACCTCTCCCTAATACCCAGGGAGAGGATCACAGGTCTTGAGGCACTAGCCTACTGTGTTCCCTCTATGCCTGCCAAAGAAAGCAAGCCTCCATTTCCTTCGCCATAACTGTCTCCGTGTTTCTGGTTGGCATCAATGCACAGAGAGTCAAGATTTTGGCAACAAATTCTTGCTTCCCATTCACATAAATCATTTAAGTCCTTTGGCATCAGTGCACAGAGAGTCAAGATTTTGGCAACAAATCCTTGCTTCCCATTCACATAAATCATTTAAGTCCTGTGAATGTAAAATGCTGTTGGACCCACAATCCAAGAGAGTTCACTGAGAATCAAATTCCCTGGATTCCATGGAGTTGGTAGAATGAGCAGGCATCAAGAAGTAAATCAAGAAGTGAAATAAAGACAGGGGTGTTAGTTTTGTTCAGTGTTAGAGTGAGAACAAAATACATAAGCCTAATTTCAGTGATTCTGCATATAAGCTAAATCTTATGTTTGTATTTAAAACTGGTATTACACAATATAGAGTGGTAAATCTCGTGCTAATGAATTAACCTTTTAATTTCTCTTGACAATAAAGAGCAAATTAATGCTATTATTAATAATATAGTGATTAATAATCAATAAAATAGCATGATTAATAATGCCCTTGATAATAATAGCAAATTAATGCTATTAGTTAAAACATCATGACAAGTTGAAAGAGATACTACGGAAGAAATGAGACAGCTTATATCTTAGTAGCTTTAATGGCACTCTCCCATTGAATTTTGAACAAGGGACACTGCATTTTCATTTTGTACTGAGCTTCACAAATTACAGAGGCAAGTGCACTCTGGAAATATGGCAGGGGATAAGGCATGCAATCCCTGTTCTGGAACTTACTGTGCTTCACAAACCCTACAAGAGTTGACTATCTGTGCCTGGAATTGTTCAACATTTAGAGCAAAATTGAGTAAAGAGGCTAGATTACTTTTCAGATCAATTCAATCCTAACATGATACTATCCACAAAATAAGACTAAACTGCTTTCCTGGTTTTATTATATGATACAAGAAGCTGAGGATTTGATTCCTGGGTCAGGAAGATACCCTGGAGGAGGAAATGGCAACCCACTCCAGTTTTCTTGCCTGGAAAATCCCACGGACAGAGGAGCCTGGTGCTACACAGTCCGTGGGTTCGCAAAGAGTTGGACTAGAGATCAAGCCAAATCATTCCTTTTTTTTTTTTTTTAATTTTTTTTTTCAGCTCATTCCTTTTTGTAAGTACTTTGGGAAAAACAAAAAACATCAAAACTAAACTAGTTTAAACTTTTAGCTTTTTAACACAGTAACCATTCAGGAAACAGTGGAAACAGTGGCTGACTTTGTTTTTCTGGGCTCCAAAATCTCTGCAGATGGTGATTGCAGCCATGAAATTAAAAGACGCTTACTCCTTGGAAGGAAAGTTATGACCAACCTAGAGAGCATATTCAAAAGCAGAGACATTACTTTGCCAACAAAGGTCCGTCTAGTGAAGGCTATGGTTTTTCCAGTGGTCATGTACGGATGTGAGAGTTGGACTATAAAGAAAGCTGAGTGCTGAAGAATTGATGCTTTTGAACTGTGGTGTTGGAGAAGACTCTTGAGAGTCCCCTGGACTGCAAGGAGATCCAACCAGCCCATACTAAAGGAGATCAGTCTTGGGTGTTCATTGGAAGGACTGATGCTGAAGCTGAAACTCCCATACTTTGGCCACCTGATGCGAAGAGCTGACTCATTTGAAAAGACCCTGATGCTGGGAAAGATTGAAGGCAGGAGAAGAGGACGACAGAGGATGAGATGGTCAGATGGCATCACCAACTCGATGGACATAGGTTTGGGTGAACTCCAGGAGTTGGTGATGGACAGGGAGGCCTGGCCTGCTGCGGTTCATGGGGTCACAAAGAGTCGGACACGACTGAGCGACTGAACTGAACCATTTAGGGAACTGAGAAAACGAACAACAAAAATCCGTCGCGGGTGTCTGCTGTGATCTGTTAAGCAACTCCTGTAGATAACAACACGAGTTCGAAGGTGGAGCAGGGAGCTGGGAGTGCTTGCGTAACAGAGGCTTCCAGTACAAAGGTTACACATTTTGAGTCACGGTCAAGGTACGATCCTCTCACAATTTAACGGAGAAGCGATTTCTGAAGGCAAAAGCGGACACAACACGACAAAACACACCTGGCCAGAGACACACACTCGCACATCCCCCACAAGACCCGCAGTGACTCTGGACAGTTATAGGAAACCTCAGCAGAGGTGAGGCCACTGGGAGCAAGTCAGGCGGAGTGCCTGTTTCCTTGCAGTTCACGTGCATTCCACCCGCCTGACCCCACAATTTATTCCCGAAACGTTGGCCTAAACGTCCTAGGCTATTCCACTTACCTAGTCTGTTAGAGAAGCCTACATCAGACGCCTGCTCTTACCTCATTCAACTCCGCCTCTTCAGGATTAGGGCGTCCAAGGCTCCGCCCACTGGAATCGGCCCTCCCAACGCGGGGATAAACATGGCGCCCGCGTCGTGCCACCTCCCAGCTCTCCCGTTCATCCCGGAGTCTAGTTGTTATCGCGAGACTTCCGCCCCACTATTAACTTGGGCGCGCGGCGCGCCCAGCCTTTCCTCCCGCGCGACGGCGGAGGTTGCCTACAGTGTGCCTTTCGGAGTGCTATGGTCGGTAGGTTGCTGTTCGCAGCAGAGGCCCGTACCACGAGCCAGCGCAGGTTGGTATGCACCATCCGTCTCTGGAGAGGTCGGAAAGAGGACACTGGCGTCTGGGCCTTGCAGGCGGCGGAGGGGTCGCTCTTGTGGCTTTTCGCGGGGCGGGGCGGGGTGGGGTCCAGCCGCGTGAGTTGGGCCCTAATGGCGGAGGGCCCGCGGTGGTTGTGGACTGCAGGCCTAGGGCTGCGCTGCTACCGTGGCCCGAGCGTGGCCCGTGAATTGGATGTTAAAATGGAGCATAAACAATGCTTATTCTCTAAATGGCGGTTGAGTGCGAGGTAGCCATTGCTGACGCATTCTCGCCCGAAGTGGGCGCCTCCTGGAGACGCTTGCCCCAGGATCGCGCAAGGCGCTGAGGGGAAGTTGTTCGCGGCCGCGTGGTTTGGTCAGCAGAGTTACCGACTAGAAAGCAGCACTTCCACAGGATTGCTTTCCAGATTTCCCCAAAGATTGTGTTAACTTTAATTTTGATAGTGCGCTCAGGTACACCATCGCTGCCATTGGCTCCACTTAAGTATCTGCCTATAAAGCCGGAGACCCGGGTTCAATCCCTGGGTTGGGAAGATCTCCTGGAGAAGGAAATGGCAACCCAATCCAGTATTCTTGCCTGGAAAATCCTATGGACGGAGGAGCCTGGGAGGCTGCAGTCCATGGGGTGGCAAAGAGTCAGACACGACTGAGCGACTTCACTTCATGACTTAGATTTTGCAAAGCTTGAGATCTCTGTGACCTATTGTTTTCCTGTATTTGAAATATATCGCTCTTAAAATGCTAAAAACTAAGAACAGTGGGAGAATGATGGTATCCTCTATAAGGGAGGTTGAGAAGACTCTGAGGGATGGTATGAGGTGGGAGGGGGGTTCAGGATGGGGAACACGTGTACACCTGTGGCGGATTCATGTCGATGTATGGCAAAACCAATACAATATTGTAATTAGCCTCCAATTAAAATAAATTTAAAAGAAATAATTTTGCCCTAAATACTGTATCCAAGGAAGTGAAAAAAAGACAAAGGGCATTGTCTGCAAGCCTTTTATTGAGAACTTGGAGAGTTCAGAATTTTTAATACCCCAATAGTAAATCCCAGACCAGGAGTTTGGATTTTTTTCCTTGCTATACTGGGCCACACATAGTAGTTAACTTACGCTGTTGAACACTGATACTCTTCATTGTACATTACTATGGCTAAGGGTTAAAATTACATTTTGGGAAAGTTCCTTGATACTGTTGGAAATTACCTATTCTTCCGGAATCTTATTCCATTGGACAGATGAAGGAGGCAAAACTGAAACAGAACCCGTGAATCAAATCTCTAGATTTTAGAATTGATCTGAATTTACAGTTACTACCAGAAAATATTAAAGGCTTTGTAAGTGATATGGCCTTAATTTACATATTATTTACATAACTCACAGCTACATCAAAATTTGCATTACTCTGATTACTAACTGTTGGCATTAATTTGTTCAGGGAAACTACACCACTACACTAAAATTTACCATATTTTATATGGTCAGAAATCTGTTCAAAGCAAAAGATAATTTGAGAGGGACTTGGATCAAGAATGGATTCTCTTAACTATACAACAGCATGTGATTCAGCTGTGGAAACTGAGAATCAAAGGTAAGTGCCTTTTAAAAAAAAGATTTTTCCTGGATAAGAGACTGGATGCTAATATTTACTGTATTTGAATTACTGGGAGGGCATAAATCATTGTCAGTAATGAGTGGTGGTAAATGTAATTTTCAAGAATTGAAACAGAAAAGGAAAACTTGGTTTGGACAGGCCTTTGAAGTTTTTGAACTAAGAAGATGGGTATTAGTCTTGCTTTAAAATCAACTTGTTCTCATTATTTCACATTAGCAAGGATGCTGGCTTATGTATTACGATGAAATGTGTCTAGTCTAAATCATTGATCTCACTGGGAAATCAAAGCATTTCTAGTATATTCACATCAGATACCTCTCTACTAAGATACTCTTGTTTTATTTAGAGGAGGCTTTGTCCTATTTCGTTTAGGATCTAGCAGTGGACAGAATACCTTTATGGAACTTACATAAAGGAAGATCACCATGGCAGTGGCATTATGGCCCACTTTAGCAGTTTGTTAGTACTGAGCCCATCTTTTAAGAAATTATTCTAAGCGTGTTTTCCTGCTTTGATTTTAAAAACGTATATTATTGGTAATAAATATTCAGTAATTTGAGAGGGTGTGATTAATCTTTCCCTGTTTTCTAGTGACAACTCTTCCTCTGGTAGCAGCTTATTTAAAACTCAGTGTGTTCCTGTCCCACCTAAACGGAGGCAAAGAAACACTATTAGAAAATTCGTTCACATACCCAAAAATACTCAAGCAACAGAGTCATCTAGTGACTCATCTATAGAGCCAAGACCACTGACTTTAAAGGCTATTTTTGAAAGATTCAAAAATAAGAAACGTAAACGTAAAAAGAAGAAATACAAGCCAACGGGAAGATCAGTGGGAAGACCAAAAGGAAGGAGAACCACTAGATACTCACAGATTACTGAGAAACAATTTAAAGACAAAAGACCTGGTTTCCCATTTTTAGAATCAGAAAATGGAAGAAAACCATTACCTTGGAGAAAAATTTTAACCTTTGAGGTGAGTCATTATATATGCTCATACACAGCTTAAATGTGTGAAATGAACTGTTGGTCACTTTCAGAATTTAGTTAACACCTGGAGCATGCAATTTGTAACTTTGTTAATACTTCTTTATCCTGACTATACTGCCACTTAAATGCCACCTCCGTCCTTCAGTTCAAAGTTGACTTGGGCTTCTGGAGGTAATCTTCACTGGTTTGGGTGGATATATCTGCATGTAAAGTGCTCCAAGGATGTTTTTATACCTTGCTCTTACCAAACAGGTTTTAAACATCATTCCTAAAACTCAAATAATGCTTCGTTGTTTTACTATAACCTAAGTCAAACCCACACCTGACTTTCGTGTTCAGTGGCTTTAGTAGATTTCATTTCTGAAAGAATCACCTGACAGGTCAGCCAGTTCATAGCAGTAGACTCAAATATTTGAATTTTAAGTGACTACATAATTTGTCAGACACAATTGAGCAACTTCACTTTCACCTTTCACTTTCATACATTGGAGAAGGAAATGGCAACCCACTCCAGTGTTTTTGCCTGAAGAATCCCAGGGACGGGGGAGCCTGGTGGGCTGCTGACTGTGGGGTCGCACAGAGTCTGATGACTCTAGCAACTTAGCAGCAGCAGCATAATTTGATGTCACTTGTTCTAAAATCTGATTTATTGGAAAGGATTAGTAATTATTAACCTTTTATGTTTAAAGTGACTAAAAAAGATCTTTCAATTTGCATTAAAAAATAAGTCTTTAGAAGCATCCAAACCATATAGAAGATTTGTGCTTGTTTTTCTTGGTGTACCAACTTTGGTAACTCGCTCGGTAGAACAGTGAATTCTTTTTATAAGCAGTGTTTGATAGGGGTGATCACCATATGGCAGAGTTAGAGCTTCCTTGTTATAGAACATAAGCATCTATCTGCTAAGCTGTGGCAGAAAAATTTTTTTTTTCCAAGTCTGTGACTGACAACAGGATGTTCTGGTATATAGCAAGCAGTGGCAAGAGGATTTTTTAACTACCTTGAAAAACTGAAGTATGAATACTACCTCAAGGAATCCTTGAAACAGATGAATGTTGCTGAAGATTTAGAAAAAGACGACCTCGATAGTCGAAGATACAGATACTTGGATGATGACGGATCTCTCTCTCCTATTGAAGAGTCAGCGTAAGTTCAGACATTGGAACAATTTTAAACGTTGTGCTTTTAAATTTTTATGTTGCTCCACATTATACTATCAGTTTAGATTTTGATTTAATAGTTTAAAATTCATATTAAATGTTCAGTTCAGTCGCTCAGTCATGGCTGACTCTTTGGGATTCCATGGACTGCAGCATGCCAGGCTTCCCTGTCCATCACCAGCTCCCAGAGCTTGCTTAAACTGTCCATCCAGTTGGTGATGCCATCCAACCATCTCATCCTCTGTTGTCCCCTTATCCTGCCTTTAGTCTTTCTCAGCATCAGGGTCTTGTCCAAGGAGTTGGTTCTTTACATCAGGTGGCCAAAGTATTGGAATTTCAGCTTGAGCATCAGTCCTTCCAAGGAATATTTAGGACTGATTTCTTTCAGGATTCACTGGTTGGATCTCCTTGCAGTCTAAGGGACTCTTAAGAGTCTTCTCTAACACAACAGTTCAAAAGCATCATTTCTTCAGTGTGCAGCTTTCTTTATGGTCCAACACTCATATCCATACATGACTATTGGAACAACCATAGCTTTGACTAGACTGACCTTTATCAACAAAGTAATGTCTGCTTTTCAATATGCTCTCTAGGTTGGTCATGGCTTTTCTTCCAAGGAGCAAGCATCTATTAATTTCCTGACTGCAGTCACCATCTGCAGTGATTTTGGAGCCCAAGAGAATAGTCTGTCACTGTTTCCATGTTTCGTCATCTGTTTGCCATGAAGTGATGGGACCAGATGCCATGATCTTAGTTTTCTGAATGTTGAGTTTTAAGCCAACTCTTTTCTACTCTCTTTCACTTTCAAGAGGCTCTTTAGTTCTTCTTCACTCTCTGCCATAATGGTGGTGTCATCTGCGTATCTGAGGTTATTGATATTTCTCCTGGCAATCTTGATTCTAGCTTATGCTTCTTCCAGCCTGGCATTTCTCATGATGTACTCTGCATATAAGTTAAATAAGCAGGGTGACAGTATACAGCCTTGACACACTCCTTTCCCAATTTGGAACCAGTCTTGTTCCATGTCCAGTTCTAACTGTTGCTTCTTGACCTGCATACAGGTTTCTCGGGAGAAATTCATTAATTCTTTAAGGATTAAATGTTACTTAATAAGTATTCATACTTAAATTTAATAGTGATAATCAACTGGTATTGCGGGTTCAGTTGTATGTCATAACAGTATGCTATGAATTTATTGTCATCTGAGTGATAATGTTTTTAATATTGCAGAGCAGAGGAGGAGACTGCAGCAAACCTTGAACATGATGAATGTGATATTAAGTTGGTGGTAAGTGACATTTTTATTCCATTTTGTTTTGGGAGGGCAGGAGTTGACAAAGGGAGATTTTCATCCTGTAGTGTTAACTGTCTAATTTTAGAAAGCCTCAAAGCCCTTGGTGCAAGAAATGTGAGGATAAAAATGAGAATTTTATAGATAATTGAGAACATCAATTAGCAGTACTGTGTCAATAAGTGTCAAGAGTATTGTAAGTCTTCATGTGTTTTATTGTTACTAGGATATCAAATAAGAAAGAAAAAAATCCAAATGTAATTTTCAAGTTATTTTAAGTAACCTAGTTGTATGTAATTACTAGTGCAGTGAAATTGGTTATATGTCTTACCAATACTTCTTATGCAGGAGAACAGTTATTTCATAATAAGTTCTGAATTTCCAAAGAAGAAGCAGAATGTACATTTGGATCAAGAAGAATATACTGAAGAAACTGCTTTGCTTAAAAAGAGAACATCAAAATCTAAACACTGGATAGAGGACAAAATGGCCTGAAGAGAGATAAGATTATAGAGGACAAAATGGCCTGAAGAGAGATAAGATTATAAATACCAGACAAGGTAAACAGAATAAAAGCAAAGATAAGTGTATATATATATATATGCCAGCCTTAGAAAAAAACCCTGTAAGAAAATAAAGAATACTTAAACAGATTTGTGAAACTCCTGAAGTAGTTATTATAAGAAAAATTATGTAGAAAAAAATTGAGGCTGTTACTGCAGAGATTGACTTGACAAATAATAAACAAAAGTCCTACTGTTTTTGCCTATTATGGTTTATTTCTAGGTAAGAGAACTTAAAGGTACCATTTTAACACTGAATCAAATAACAGATTGTAATCTTGAAAAGTTTGCATAAACAATGATTTTTTTTTCCACCTACCCTCCTGAGGTAGGGTATCTACAATTTCCTGTTTTTGTTTTCTTTAGACAAGTTTAGTGTGAAATGCTGAGTACTGTAATAACTTAATTTTCCCTTCCTAATTACCTGTATTTCAAATATCCTTTTCATCACCACATATATAATGCATTTTACAGTAGCACTTGTGTTTGTTTTTGTTTAATTTGTGGACAAAGACTTACAGACAAGTGCGAAAGTAAATCCTCTTTTGCAACCCACAACTCATTGTTCAGTATGAGTTTTGATACAGATAAGAAGGAACATGATCCATAAAATGGATGTGTATTGATGAGCATAAAGATTGCTTCCAGGACTGTAAAGCTAAATAAGCTTCTAAATTACCAGCTATATTGATCCTAGTACTCAGTTTTAATGTTGACATAAAACAAAGATGGACTTCTTTTTTTAGGCTTTTATCTTCGGAATACAGTATCTGGATTTTGCAAAGATATGTCTAATGCTTTAGGTAAGTTTTGTTCAGATTTGTGTAAATATGATACATTGTCAGAACTTCTCCAGAGGTTTAATTTTTGAAAGCCATTTTTGCCAACTTTAAATTTCTATTCATCATGTAATTTCAGAAAATGCATCTCAGGATTGGCATGTTTTATAGTGACATTGTGCCAGGATTTGCTTGCAGGAAGGGGTCCCAGAACTATAAGCTATCAGAATCTTGGATATTCCCTCTTCAAGCATATGAATTTTTAATCTTCTAATACCCCCTGTACATTTTAAAAATTGAAGCATAGTTGATTTACAATGCTAATTTCTGCTGTACAGCAAAGTGACTCAGTTATATAATTTTTCTCTTATGATCTATCACAGCATATTAATTCCCTGTGCTATATAGTAAGCCCTTGTTTATCTTATGAATTTGTATCTGCTAATCCCAAGTTCCCAGTCTGTGGCTCCCCCACACCCCCACCTCTTGTCCAACCACAAGTCCATATCTGTTTGTTTCATAGATCTGTTCATTTGGGTGGTAGTTTAGATTCCACATGTAAGTGATACCTATTTCTGACTTAGTTTGCTTTCTGTATCGCTAGATCCATGTTGCTGCAAATGGCATCATTTTCATATTAATGGCTGAGTAAAATACACACCCCTCCCACACATCTTTATCAGTTCATCTCTCAGTGGACATTTATGTTGGTTCCATATCTTGGAACAGTGCTGTAGTGAACACAGGTACACGTATCCTTTCCAACCATGTTTTTCTTTGCGTGGGATTGCTCATCATATGGTAGCTCTCGTGTTTTCTGTAGTGGCAATACCAATCTACATTCTCACCAACAATGTAGGAGAAGGTTCCTTTTTTTTTCTCCAACACCCTGTCTGGCATTTATTATTTGTAGACTTTACGATGGCCATTCTCACCAATGTGAGATGGTACTTGATTATAGTTTTGATTTGCATTTCTCTGTAGTGATGAGCATAGAACCCACACCCCCTGCAGTGGAAGTGCTAAGTCTTAACCAGTAAACCACCAGGGAAGTCCCACAATATTTTGATGCATATACTAAAATGAAGTAGAAGATTATATAGTGTAATGTTAGAAATGACTACACAGGACACATAATTTCATAAATCTGAATGATATACAAATGCCAAATTTGTCCTCAGGGATCCCCAAATGGTCAGAACATCAGGCATATTAACATTTTTCTGTATTTTCATAATTGTTATCAATGAGAAAATATTTTACATTTTAGTTCTCAATTTAAAGGCAAAAATTCATTTAAATAGTTTTGCAGTAATCTGGTAATGAAGTTGTTAATAATAAAGCTTAAATTTACATATGTAATTTTTTGGTTCAGCTGTAATAGCTACTTAGTATCTTTCCTAAGGATTGACTTTAAAATACATGTCGTGATTAATTCATTGTATGATTTCTTTAAATTACTTAATTTAAAATTAATTAAACAATGATTAAGCATTGAGGTCTATCCCGATGGGGCTTTTTCTATAAACCTACATCGTTGGAAACGCCTCATAGAGTAACTATGTAGTTTCCTTTACTCATAGAACTACCTGTTAGATCTGTGGGAAAAAACTACAAGACAAAGCTGCCAATTAAACTATGAAAAACCTAACAGTTTTTTTTTTAATCTTAGGTATTGGCATATCCCAATGATCTGTGTCAAGTTTTAGGGTGGGATAACTTAGGTGAGTTTTAGTTAGTGACTATAATTTGGGGGGAGGGGTTACCATTCCAGTTCAGATGATGAATTTAATGTTCAACTGCTGAATGATACAGATATGAACTAAAACTTAATTCTGATAGAGCTGAGTATAACAAAATATTTAAATAAGCATATATTTAAGTTTTTTAATCATGAGTAAGTAACCCATAATCTATTATTTGGTATCCACAGGAATTAATATGATTTGAACTTGGTAAGTTTTTGGTAAGTAGAATATTTAATTTCTATTCAAATAGGATTCAGAAGTTCTGAAAACAATGAAATTTTGAGTATGGTATTCCATTACTATTGTGACTGCTAGTTATTTAGGTGTAAAACAGAATTATCAAGATTTTGGCCAAAAATTTGGCCAAAAATTTGCTGTAATACTTGTACTCATTGGAAAAAAAGGAAGACACAGCATATGTAGGGCATGAAATGCCCTGGTCCCTTGTATACTTTATTAAACTAGTATGTAAATAGCAAGTATGATTGGATAGTTTCCTACGTAAGTTTTATAGGTATAAAGAGGGTAAAAAGGTAATGAGTTAAGTTTATAAGAGTTAATGTAGTTGGTTGCTTACTGGAATGACAAGAAAAAATTATTTCACATGTTAAATAGAGGTGTGTGTGAAAGTAAATTTCTCAGATAGTATCATTACAGAATGAGGTTGGAGTGGTTCCAGTTCAATCATAATTGCACTGCATGGTATCTGCATTCAGCAGTTTGTTCCTGCTGGCTGTTCAAAAGACAGTGCGATATAAATTCAGTATCTGGCATCGTTGGTTTTTTTGCTTTGTGCATATTAGACCTGGTATTTCTACTGATACAAGTATCCTTTTAGTTTCTTATACTGGTCAGTTTGACAGAATCTTCAAAAGTAACTAATACTTTTTTTTCCTATGGTTGTCATTAAGAACTAGACAGATCCCATCTCCTGACCCTAAACAGGTATTTTGCTTTTCACTTTCTGTTGCTTTTAGCAGCTTTCCTTTGCTGATAGCATGCTTAACAAAGCGGAACTTCTATACAGGTGCTGCTGCTAAGTCGCTTCAGTCATGTCTGACTCTGTGCGACCCCATAGATGGCAGCCCACCAGGCTCCCCTAGGCAACAACACTGGAGTGGGTTGCCATTTCCTTCTTCAGTGCATGAAAATGAAAAGTGTGCTCAGTTGTGTCCAACTCTTAGCAACCCCATGGACTGTAGCCTGCCAGCCTTCTCTGTCCATGGGATTTTCCAGGCAAGAGTACTGGAGCTGTACAGGTGCAGAAGAAGCTTTTTGCACATTGTCTTAAGCTTGGGAAACTTATTTACAAAGCCTCATTCTACTGAAAATGGGCACTTGTTCATGGTGTCCATAAAACTGTTAATGTGGCTACATTGAGAACACAGGTTTTGCTTCCATCACTGTAATTTTATTGCAGTGGTGACAATGAGACCTGTAACATTTTTTTTTTTTTTTGACTAGGCTCATGAGTAAAAATTGGATATAATATGGCTTTTCAATATTAGGAAAGATGAAGGAATAAACACAATTGTACTTGCTATATTTAACTTCTAGGATCCTACAGTAAACTGCTTGAGGAAATTGGGTCTTTGAAGATTACAGGTAAGATTTTCGTTTTTTCCCCCTTGTATTTAATGCAAAAAACTAGACGTTAAACAGCCCATTACGTGTTCTACTGTTTTTTCAGGGATGTTATGATGATGGGCAAAATTGTTCAACTGCTCTGAATGGGCTGAGTGAAAATAGCCTTTCTGAACATCCACATTAAACTATATTTTAAAACATGACAGCTCTAAGATTAAAGTTGCCTGAGGACATTTATATTTTGCAACAAAGTTTAGGTATGAATGAAAATGGAACCGAATCAGTCCCAGTTATTGTTCAAATCCTTTTCTGTAGGTGGCAAACTTTGAAGTGAACTCCACTGAAGATCTAAGAGGCCCAACTAAAACAACGTGGCAGGTAATTATTATCTGTCAGATTTTGATGGTCATTACCAAGGCTTTTAGAACGCAGTTTCTAATTTGCTGTGGACATGACCGTAAAACAAAATCCCAACTAGGTTTTTCTTCCTGCTACTTTGTTAGCATACAGCCTGTTGGGAACATTTTATTAGCCTTAATTAACTACTTGTGAAAGTCAGCACTGTTCTAGTATAAATAGAACACAGCCATTTTTCTAATTAGCTTTTATAATACCCAGACATTGCTAGTCTATGCCTAGCATTGAAGAGTCTATGCCTAGATTGCTGGACTTGTTTTCTAGTTTATTACTGGGGTAGTTGGCTTCAGAACTTTATAGGACCATCTCTGAAAATGAAACCTTTAATATTTCTGTTATACAGGCATCACAGCTGTGGATTGAGCAGAACTTTTTGAAAGGTATGTACACATTAGAGAAATAGTTTTTGTAGGTCATTTCAAAGAGGGCTGATGGGACCAAATCCTGGAGCCCTTAACGCTGTGACCAAAGACTGAATTCTCCATTGGATATAATAGTCACTTGATAGTGCTATGTTTTCCTGATGGAGATACAAGCCACTCATATCCATGACAGGTGATGTGGGAGAGTGTAAATACAGTCTTCAAAATTTAACCAGTATCTACTCTCCTTCAGGGCTACCTTGAAGATGACAACCCTGGAGGAGCTATGGTGATTGGCAGTGGAAAGAATCAGGACGTGTGAAAAATCCTTAAAAATTTATTGACTTAAATAACTTTGCCTATGTTAATGAATAAAAAGAAACCTTTTGTGCAGAAAGTCAGCATATATTTCTGGCTCGAAGCTTCTCTAATGTTTTCTGTGGAGGAAATAGTATCAGTTATTATTAGTATCAGGCTCCGATGTGCCTTAGACATGAAAAGTTGGGGGTATGTATGGGATGCTGCTTACCTTATGAAATTCTTTTGTCCTTGCTCTGTTTTGGGCATGTGCATCTTGCTTTGCTTTGTCTTCCTTCTGCTTTCTCATTTCAGCTAATTGAAGGTATAATCTATAAGAAATTTGTATGGAATTAAAGAAAGATACTTCAGATACATGTATAGTCACTGACTATGCAACCCTATGAACAAGGGACATGGAGTGGGTTGCCATTCCTTTGTCTATCATATATATGTAAATCCATATACATATACATACCCTACTGCCCTTTCGTGCGTATGGGGTTGTGCAGTCTTTTTATCTTCAGGAAGCGACACCCTAACTTTACTCATACCCTTTAGGTCACTCACAAAGGAACCTGAGTGGAAAACAAGCCACTGAGTAAAATACATAATGCCACTGAATAAAACCACTAAGTAAATACATAATTCTCTTTGATAACAGATACCTGTAGTTTTCTCTGTTATTGTTTTGGTTTGAGAATATCCAGAGGCATGAACTTTGTCCTTTATCTCTTTCTGTCTCTGTGAGGATCTCTCTATAAATGCCTTTTTTCTTTTTATGAATGCTTCTTGTAAGCTCTCTGGTGCAGCTGTACACCTTGAAAAGGTTTCTGTTTAAAAAAGTTTTTTTTTTTTTTTTAAATATGTCAGCAAGTCACAAATTCAAGTTTTCATGAATGGGTGTGGGTTCACCAATCTGATGCACATACCTCCACACACAGTTGGTCTCTCCAGTGGATGTTCTGACATGGCTGGATAATCTGAGTTTTCTGTTTCTGACAGAAGAGGCAGAAATTCACTCACCTAATGGCAAGAAAGTCATAGAAGACTTTACCACTTCAGAGAAGACTTTTACAGACTTTACCCTAGTTCTTTTGGAACTGCCTTTCTAGAAAATTCAGTCCTAAAGTTATTCAGAGTTAACCACAGCAGACGACCTTCAAAAATTGAAAGGATGAGTCAAGCAAGAACTGAAAAATGTAAAGGCAAACTTAATTTAGCCACTAACTCACTCACATGGACCACAGCCTTGTGAGAATGAAAAGCTCAATGAAACTGGACAGTTTTCCTCAGACATGACCTCAATGGACAGGTCATGGTGGACAGTTCTGAGGAAACTTGGTCCACTGGAGAAGCTTTGAGAACCCCATAAACAGTATGAAAAGACAAAACAATACAACACTGAAAGATGGAACTCCTCAGGTCAGCAAAAGAGATGGAGCCAAAGTGAAAACAATTCCCAGTTGTAGGATGTGGCTGGTGATGGTCCACTGCGGTAAAGAACAATACTGCAGAGGAACCTGGAATGTTAGGTGCATGAATCAAGATAAATTGAAAGTGGTCAAACAGGAGATAGCAGGAGTGAACATCAACATTTTAGGAATCTAAATGGATTAAAATGGACTGGAATGGATGAATTTAACTTAGATGACCATTAAATAGCTTAGAAGAAGCCCTCATAGTCAACAAGAGTCCAAAATGCAGTATTTGGGTGCAGTTTCAAACGACAGTGATCTCTACTTGTTTCCAAAGAACCATTGACTGTCACAGTAATCCAAGTCTATGCCCCAAACAGCAATGCCAAAGAAGCTGAAGTTGAACAGTTGTATGACTTACAAGACCTTCTAGAACTAACACCCAAAAAAGATGTCCTTTTTATCATAAGGGACTGGAATGCAAAAGTAGGAAGTCAAGAGATATGTGGAGTAATGGGCAAGTTTCATTTTGGAATACCAAATGAAGTAGGGCAAAGTTTTGTGAGTACACAGGAAACTTCCCTCATAGCTCCTGCAGTGCAGGAGACCTGGGTTCAATTCCTGGGTTGGGAAGATCCCCTGGAGAAGGAAATGCAACCCATTCCAGTTCTTGCCTGGAGAATCCCATGGATAGAGGAGCCTGGCAGGCTATGGGGTCGCCAGAGTTGGACATGACTTAGTAACTAAGTCATGTCTTAGTAACTAACCTCTGGCTTCTCTGGTGGCTCAGAAGTTAAAGTGTCTGCCTCCAATGCAGGCGACTTGGGTTTGACCCCTGGGTCGGAAAGACCCCCTGGAGAAGGAAATGCAACCCATTCCAGTTCTTGCCTGGAGAATCCCATGGATAGAGGAGCCTGGCAGGCTATGGGGTCGCCAGAGTTGGACATGACTTAGTAACTAAGTCATGTCTTAGTAACTAACCTCTGGCTTCTCTGGTGGCTCAGAAGTTAAAGTGTCTGCCTCCAATGCAGGAGACTTGGGTTTGACCCCTGGGTCGGAAAGACCCCCTCGAGAAGGAAATGGCAACCCACTCCAGTATTCTTGCCTGGAGAAGCCCATGGATGGAGGAGCCTGGTAGGCTACAGTCCATGGGGTCGCAAAGAGTCAGACACAACTGAGCGACTTCACTTTCTTGAAACTAAACCACCACCACCACACAGCAAACACACTCTTCCAACCCTGACTCTACACAGGAGATGACTCTACACATGGACATCGCCAGATGGTCAATACCAAAATCAGACTGATTATATTCTTTGCAGCGGAAGATGGAGCAGCTCTATACAGTCAGCAAAAACAAAGACAGGAGCTGACTGTGGCTCAGATCATGAACTCCTTATTGCCAAATTCAGACTTAAATTGAAGGAAGTATGAAAAATAACCAGAAACCACTAAATAAAATCCCTTAACAATTATACAGCAGAAGTGACAAATAGATTCAAGGGATTAGATCCGATAGAGTGCCTAAAAAACTATAGGACCATCAAGTGATCAAGACCATCCCCAAGAAAAATGCAAAAAAAGCAAAATGGCTGTCTGAGGGGGCCTTACAGAGATAGCTGAGAAGAAAACAGAAAGGCAAAGGAGAAAAGGAAAAATATAGTCATCTGAATGCAGAGTTCCAAAGACTAGCAAGGAGAGAGAAAGCCTTCCTAACAGATCAAAGAAACAGGATTAAAGATCTAAACATAAGACCAGAAACTATAAAACTCCTAGAGGAGAACATAGGCAAAACAGTCTCTGACATACATCACAGCAGGATCCTCTATGACCCACTTCCCAGAATATTGGAAATAAAATCAAAAATAAACAAATGGGACCTAATTAACCTTAAAAGCTTCTGCACATCAAAGGAAACTATTAGCAAGGTGAAAAGACAGCCTTCAGAATGGGAGAAAATAATAGCAAATGAAGCAACTGACAAACAACTAATCTCAAAAATATACAAGCAACTCCTACAGCTCATCTCCAGAAAAATAAACGGCCCAATCAAAAAATGGGCCAAAGAACTAAATAGACATTTCTCCAAAGAAGACATACAGATGGCTAACAAACACATGAAAAGATGCTCAACATCACTCATTATCAGAGAAATGCAAATCAAAACCACTATGAGGTACCATTTCACACCAGTCAGAATGGCTGCGATCCAAAAGTCTACAAATAATAAATGCTGGAGAGGGTGTGGAGAAAAGGGAACCCTCTTACACTGTTGGTGAAAATGCAAACTAGTACAGCCACTACGGAGAACAGTGTGGAGATTCCTTAAAAAACTGGAAATAGAACTGCCTTATGATCCAGCAATCCCACTGCTGGGCATACACACTGAGGAAACCAGAAGGGAAAGAGACACGTGTACCCCAATGTTCATCGCAGCACTGTTTATAACAGCCAGGACATGGAGCAACCTAGATGTCCATCAGCAGATGAATGGATAAGAAAGCTATGGTACATATACACAATGGAGTATTACTCAGCCATTAAAAAGAATACATTTGAATGAGTTCTAATGAGGTGGATGAAACTGGAGCCTATTATACAGAGTGAAGTAAGCCAGAAGGAAAAACATAAATACAGTATACTAACACATATATATGGAATTTAGAAAGATGGAAACAATAACCCTGTGTATGAGACAGCAAAAGAGACACTGATGTATAGAACAGTCTTATGGACTCTGTGGGAGAGGGAGAGGGTGGGAAGATTTGGGAGAATGACATTGAAACACGTAAAATATCATGTAAGAAACGAGTTGCCAGTACAGTTTCGATGCACGATACTGGATGCTTGGGGCTAGTGCACTGGGATGACCCAGAGGGATGGTATGGGGAGGGAGGAGGGAGGAGGGTTCAGGATGGGGAACACACATGTATACCTGTGGCGGACTCATTTGGATATTTGGCAAAACTAATACAATTATGTAAAGTTTAAAAATAAAAAAAAAAAAGAAACAGATGAAACCAATAGAATGGAAAAGACCAGAGATCTCTTCAAGAAAATTAGAGATACCAAGGGAACATTTCATGCAAAGATAGGCACAATAGAGGACAGAAACAGTATGGAACTAATAGAAGCCGAAGATACTAAGAAAAGTTGGCAAGGATACATAAAATAACTCTACGAAATAGATCATGATCCAGATAATCACGATAGTGTGATCACTCACCTACAGCCAACGATCCTGGAGTGCAAAGTCAAGTGGGCCATAGGAAGCATCACAAACAAAGCTAGTAGAGGTGGTGGAATTCCACGCTGAGCTATTTCAAATCCTAAAAGATGATGCTGTTAAAGTGCTGCACTCAATACACCAGCAAACTGGGAAACTCAGCAGTGGACACAGGACTGGAAATGGTCAATTTTCATTCCAATTCCAAAGAAAGGCAATGCCAAAGAATGTTCAAACTACAGCACAATTGCACTCATCTCATGCTAGCAAAGTAATGCTCAAAATTCTCCAAGCAAGGCTTCAACAGGACATGAACAGAGAACTTCCAGATGTTTAAGCTGGATTTAGAAAAGGCAGAGGAGCCAAAGGTCGAATTGCCAACATCCACTGGAGAAGGAAATGACAACCCACTCCGGTATTCTTGCCTGGAAAATCCCATGGACAGAGAAGCCTGACAGGCTACAGTTCATGGAGTTGCAAAGAATTGGACACGACTGAGCGACTTCATCATGGAGTTGCAAAGAATTGGACACGACTGAGCGACTTCACTTCATTGAATCATAGAAAAATCAGAGTTCCAGAAAAATATCTGCTTTATTGACTATGCCAAAGCCTTTGACTGTGTGGATCGCAACAAACTTGTGTAAAATTCTTCAAGAGATGGGAATAACACACCACCTAATCTGCCTCCTGAGAATCAAGTTAGAATTGGACATGGAACAATGGACTGGTTCCAATTTGGGAAAGGAGTACGTCAAGGCTGTATATTGTCACCCTGCTTGTTTAACTTATATGCAGAGTACATCATGTGAAATGCCAGTCTAGATGAAGGACAAGCTGGAATCAAGGATTGCCGGGAGAAATATCAGTAATTTCAGATGTGCAGATACCCTTATGGCAGAAAGTGAAGAGGATATGAAGAGCTTCTTGATGAAGGTGAAAGAGGGGAGTGAAAAAGCTGTTTTAAAACTCAACATTCAAAAAACAAAGATCATGGCATCCAGTCCTATCACTTGATGGGAAATAGATGGGGAAACAATGTAAACAGACTATTTTCTTGGGCTCCAAAATCCCTGTGGATGGTAACTGCAGCCATGAAATTAAAAGACGCTTGCTCCTTGGAAGAAAAGCTTTGGCCAATATAGACAGCATATTAAAAGCAGAGACATTATTTTGCCAACAAAGGCCTGTCTAGTCAAAGCTATGGTTTTTTCCGTTAATGTATGGATGTGAGAGTTGGACTATAAAGAAAGCTGAAGAATTGATGCTTTTGTACTGTGGTGTTGGAGAAGAGTCTTGAGAGTCCCTTCAACTGCAAGGAGATCCAACCAGTCCATCCTAAAGGAAATCAGTCCTGAATATTCATTGGAAGGACTGATGCTGAAGCTCCACTACTTTGGCCACCTGATGCAAAGAACAGACTAGCTGGAAAAGACTGATGCTGGGAAAGACTGAAGGCTGGAGAAGGGGACAACTGAGGACAAGTTGGTTTTATGGCATCACCAACTCAATGGGCATGAGTTTGAGCAAGCTCCAGGAGTTGGTGATGGACAAGGAAGCCTGGCATGCTGCAGTCCATGGGGTCACAAGGTCAGACATGACTGAGTGACTAAACTGAATAGCACTTTGTTAGCACTGTTTTGTACCATGTAATTGTGCTTCCCTGATAGCTCAGCTGGTGAAGAATCTGCCTGCAATGCAGGAGACCCTGGTTCGATTCCTGGGTTAGGAAGTTTACACGGAGATGGGATAGGCTACCCACTCCAGTATTCTTGTCTGGACAGAAGAGTTTGTCCTCAAGGACAGAGGAGCCTGGTGGGAGTCGCTCGGAAGCAGACATGACTGAAGGACTAAGCACCAGCAGCAGTAGCCCTATCAGCTTACCCACTGTCAGTTTTCTACTGTTAGCACATTCATACAGTGATACTTTAAGAAGAAATGCCATGTACAAAGCAAAGTAAAAATACCCTTATCCCCTAAATTTCAACGAGTTGCTATATAATTGAGGTTTATTAATGAGAGCTGTGAAATTTACCTGAAAACAGCTCTTTGCCTCATTTTCTCTCTTTTCTTCTAGGGTTAAGTTTGCAAAATCCATTTCAGCAATACTGATATCACTGGTGCTTGTCAATGTAAGTTCTGGTTCTTCCATTATACCATGGCCAGATTCTGTTTCCTGTGTAACAAAAGGGAAACCACATTCAGAAGGGAAAAAATAATGTACGTTATGGAGGAAGAACAGGTTGTTCAACTATGGACACCAGAGAAGATCTACTCTGTGCATTACAAAACGCTTACAAGCCTAGGCGGCCAGACTGGGTAGGGGCTGTACAACATCAGAGTCTGCACTCTATCTAAATGGAGCAGTGGCTGGCTACTGGGCTGCAGCCAAATGTCACTGCTGCTACAGCACCGTTTGTAAGTGAACAACCTTTAAATACTTAACAAGAATACAAGAAAATCCAAAAGGTGACCAAAACATCTTATTTTCTGCTTACCTGTGGCAGGACAAACAGTACTAGAAGGTAAAAGCTATGTTCAGGTGACTGCTGAAGCATAGGCTTAGCTACCATTTTTCAGGTAAGCTGGAGATGAGAAATGTACATTGGAAAGAAAGATATGTAAAATTCAGAGGGAGGTCAAGTTAAAAAATTTGTCATTTCTGCATTTTATTGGAGATTTCCAATGATTATGAGACTGTCTCAGATAGGAATGTGAACAAGTAGCTTTGTTGCACGTCCTGCAATCTTGTTTTCAGAGTCTTTCCTGAAAATGAATTTAAGTATACAGCACAGATTTCACTTACCCAGACTGGAATAGATCTCTGTAATGAAAATGATCCAGAATTTACAAAGAGCTCTGATTGTGCAAGTTGAGATGGGTTTCCTACGATTGTTGGAATTCCTGCCATAGTTGAGTCCTGAAGACATTTTTCATTCTGAACAGTGAGTGAATATGGTATCTGAATTGAAGTTCCCATCTCTACTGTCCTTACACATAAATGAGAATCAGTTTCCTCTATGTGTGGATTTAAATCACAGGTTTCTTTTTTATCATCAGTGAGTCCTTGACCTTGTAACACTGTATCAAGTCTTTCTGATAGTTTTTCAAAACCCAGTCTTTCTTTTCTGCCTTCTGGTTGGTCTTTTATTGACCACTCACTAGAGGTAGAACCACATGTAGTGCCATGCTGTAGATTTAACTGATGAAATACATTAGCCTCACCAGATGAATTGAAGACTGAACTTTGCAAATTTCCTACTGAGAGTTGGAAATGAACACTTTTTTGCTTGTTTTGTAATAGTTCATGTTCAGAGGAACAGTTCTGATTTTCCACATCTTGGGAAGAAGCTCTCGCTTCAATGCTAAAAATGCTTGGTAGATCGGCATGCTGGCTCCCTTCCTGTGAAGAATATTCTGGTCGAAGTTGTCGAAAAGATTGTTCAGACCCTGTAAGAGATCAGTTGATCATAATTAGGTGTTGTAAAACTTGGATATAGTCGCTAACAATTTCTGAGAAAATTATAAATAAAGCCAGGTTACTTATAAAGTTCAGGAACAAAAACTGATGTACACAAACAAGAATAGGAAGCTAAAGGACGGTCACAGTGATTTTAAATAATTACTGCACACACCATGTATTTTCTCCTATAATATTTAATAAAGGAAATACAGCTATTAGAGGCAATGAGGACTTTTCCCCCCATAACTGAATATTGACTTTTAAAAACTAAAACATTCATGTCTCACAGATGGGTATGCTGTGATGTGTATACACACACACACACACACACACAATTTGTATAAAAAATTTTAGAAGGATACTTTAAGTGCTGAGGTAAGGAAGCTGAACAAGAGGCAGCACTTACTACCCTCAAAAGGAATAAGGGTATGAGTAGAGAGAAACCAAGAGCTATTGGGTGCAATTTCCAAGGAAAAATGATATAAACAACCATGAGAAACTATTGAGCTTTATTTAACTTTTCCGAACTTCTGCATACCCTCAATATCTTCTACAGCAAAACTCTGAGCTGTGTCACAAGCCAAGTTAGGGTCAGGCTGCTGGTTCAGACTGGTGTTAGAAGAATGCAGGCTGGCCCTCCTCAGTGCTGTAAAAGAAGCCATACTTTTGGGGGATGGAGTAGCACGGAGGCTTTCACAGGAAGAACCTGACCTCTGACGGGAAACAGGAAAAGGCTGTGTTACCAGTTGCATCAACAAATCCTCATGTTTCTTTGCTATTGCGCTTCCGTAATTACCACTTTACTATCACATTAACAACTTGCTTATTCAAACCCAATTCTTTCACTTTAGGAAATACAAAGGAGACTTTTTATTTAGAAAACAAACTGTATTAACTAACAAGACACAGTTCAGAACATGACTAAATCATTTTCTGATAAGCAGGAACTATGTAGACCTGCCTGGAAACAGAAACACCCAGGTTTGAATCTTAGCTCCTTTACTCTGTAGGAGGAGACTTTCAAAATTTTGCAACATTCTATTTACCTGACTATTTAAGACTAAATTCCATCAAAGTAACCCCTGCCCCAAAACCCTGAAAACTAACGATAAAAATGTTCTCAAGTTTTTATGGAGTGACCCATAAAAAATACCTAGAAATAAAGCTGTTGGGACCAAATTCTAATGCACCTATTTTCAATCTTGGTTCCACATTGTAACCATTTTATCTGACTATTCCTAGATTTTCTGATTTAATTGGTCAGAGGTACAGTCTGGGCCTGGCAGGCTACAGTCCACTGGGTCGCAAGAGTCGGACACGACTTAGCAACCAAACCACCACCACCACAGTCTGGGCATTGGTAGCTAAAAGCTCACCAGATGATTTTAGTTGGCAGCCAAGGCTAAGAATCATTCTTCTGTTCTAACAGAAGAAAAGACAGATTGCAAAGAAGCATCTACTTTACCTGGTTAAAGTCTTTACTGTCTTGAGAAATCCCAGAGAAACATGATAACAAATCAAAATCTGGATGTGGTTCTAAGGGTTTAAATAGCTGACGATGCAAATTTGGAAAATTGTGCTCCAATTCTGGAAAGTCAAAGTCAACTGTTGGAATTTTAAGGGAAAAAAAAAAAAGACATTTATCTTAAAAGTAAAGCCTAGAAAAGTAGTACTAAGAACATATTCATAAAGGTTATTTTAAGGTAACTGCAACTCAACAAAATTACTTCCATTCCTCTCATTACCAGCAGACGCTTTCAAATCAAGCCCTATCATTTCTGATGCAAAAGTGGGGGGTGGGGGGCGGTTTCCAAACCCTTTGACAAATTTAAGTTTCCATTTCTACTAGCCTGAACATCTTTATGGGGTTAATTAGGAATAAGATGCCATTACGGTCACGGCTTTGCTACAATAAGCTTTGTTACTCTCAGGTCATTTGGGGATCAATTACTTAAGAAAAGCTCACTATACTATAGAGTGCTACCATGGGCCAGACACTGTACTTCATGTGTATTATTTCACTTTATGTGTATTATTTCCAACACCTCTTCTACAGAAGATGAAGAGTAAGCTGCCTGTGGTCTCAGGAAACAGTCATAGGGTCTGTATGACTTAAGTTTATGTGCTCAATACAGGCAGTACTGCCTCTGTTGCTATAGGTAACTTTGCAAAGGTAAAGGAAGACCTGCTCATCTCTTCTACATGGTCTTCAGTCTGATTCCAGAGCTCCTTTCACTAAGTGCCCTCCTCAGTGTTTTCCATGTTACAATTGCTACAGCAAGCCATCAAAACACAAAGCTCAAACAATCACTACTTCTAACTAAAAAGGATGATAGGTTAAAAATGAACACTTAGTTTACATAGACGTATTTATTAAAAAAGTCTTACTTTTAAATAAAACTTACCCCGAAAGTCTGTTTTTTCAGTCATCAAATTTGTTTCATTAATGTAATTGTCTCTCATCTGTTGAATGTGTGTCTGACCAGATGTCAATGTTTCCACTGCACATAAAAGAGGTTTATGGACGTCCTGAGAGTCCTGTCTTTGATAAATATCTTGTGTTGAAGGAACTCTAGAACTTAAAACATTTGTTTCCTCTTCTTTACCGGCAGGAGGTTCTTGTTCCCTATGGTCCACATGCTCTGGGAATGACTCTGAAAATGGGGTTTAATGAAAATACTTAATGGCTGGGTACTTCCTTTGAGACAGACTTTAGCAGACAGACATAGCAACATACATTGATAAAGAATCAGCACAACCAAGAAAAGTGCTTGGTAGTTCCCACTGATATTAGCAGACCCTACTCAATGTGCTATGGAGATTGATAGAGCATCACTGTGACTTCCAAACATGTTCAGAAGATCATACTGTCCAATATTCTAAAGACATGATTACTTTACTTTTGAGACTTAAAGAACAATCCCTCTCAGCACATTCTGAAAAACAAGGTTAGCTCTCATCACTGTACTGCAACTCAACTGGTGCTTGACTTTCAATTTGTTTATAAACGTTTTGATACTCGTACCTGGCTCTGTAAGGCTCAAATCTATGTTTTCGTAACTTAAAAAACTCCCAGTGGAAACAGTTATTGAAGATAGTGGCTCATGATAAATTTCTTGTGTTTCAGCCTAAAAATGAAGGAGAACATTAGGCCACTGTGTAGGAAGAAATAGCTAGAAAAAACCCAAATTGCCAACAGTAGCAGTTATTAATTCTGAGCTCAGATCAAGTGTAGAAACCTTCATAGTTATATAAAGTTCTGCAGTAAAATCTTTTCATCATTGCTCAGAATTGATCAGCCTTTCATACAAGCACACCCACAACCAACTCTCACTTACCCACCAATAAGCCCCTTAATTATCCAGTCACCTACACACACACACACACACACACACGCACGCACCCACCCCTTCATACCCCTTATTTTAAATTATTCTTTTGCTTCTCAGAACTACAGAGATCATGCATCAGATACACTGGGTGGTCTTCTGATGCTCAGATTTGGCTACTTTCATCACTGATCCACTTCAGTAAGAGCAGATCTCAGAGAACACAGATGAAGCCAAGCAGCTCTAATGATGCAGGGCACATCAAGACATTACTAACCTTAACATCTAACTTCACATTTGGATCCAGGTACGTATGGCCTTCTCTCTCCACAGCATAGCTTAATACTGCATAATTCTCAACCACAGCCTCCTTGACTTTGACTAAAAGGGGGAGGGAGGAGGAAGGACTGGATTATGACAAATCAAATTCTTAGCACCAGAGGGCATAATTTCCTGCTTTCCTACAATTTTCTTTTTTTGACTACGAAGAAAAAATAATTCATGTTATTATTCATTAATAATATTCATAGTTAGCACATTATACTTTTTCATGGAAAACTGTGGTTGTCATTATTATTCTATGAATAAAAACCCTTTAGAAAACAGCCAGTGTGACTGGAAATGCTTCTATCATCATTTTAAGTGAAGAAGCAAGAATATTCAATCATAAGTACAGTGTGATCTCAAAGTTGAGAAAAATGTACATAATAAAGAAAGTGCAACCAGTGGCAGGACAAGGAGAAATTTGACTTCTTTATAACTTGCAGTGCTGTCTAAAATCACAGGAGCATGTACTGCTTTTACTATGAAATTATCATTCCTAATTACATTTGACATACTAAAAACACATACAAATTATACTATCTCACTATTAGTAATTTGGGTATTCTCAGTTAGTTTTTTTCTTACTCTCAATAGCCAACATTTGTGAGAACGCTGGCCAAAGCATATGTCATCTGTGGCTCTGAAACAGAATAAAATTAAAACTGTTCCACCAAATATAAAATAAAATTTTCATCTCATTATCACCATGATATTAAGAGATAATGCTAATTAAATGTTTCTTAAGTGTTTATGTAAGAAATGTTTTCTAAGAGGTCACATATTGCAGGCACATATGTATCTATATGTATGTAGATACATATTCATAAAATGATATCTATATTATGGATAATTAAGTAAAACTACAAAAAGTATTATATTTAAATATAATTTGTTTTTAAATACATTTTTTGACTCCTAGTTGAATTAAAAATATTGCGACATAATTTAACCATTAAACTGTTACTTGGTTGCTTCTATATACACTAAGATTTTAAGTGAAGAAAGTAAGAAACTTAATATTGAGTTATTTTTTTTTTAAGCAGCTCATCTCAAAAGTCAGTTTTGAGATGAGAAGTTAGGGATTTTTCATTTCAGAATCACAATTCTGTAACTGTTATTATCTATAACAAACCAAAGATTCCCCCAGAGGTGGGTGGCCCAGGGTAGCATTTGGGCAGGGGTAAGAATTGAAAAATAAAAATGAGAGAGAGAAGCAAGGTCAAGTTACTTAAGATGTTGAAGAATTCAATGGATAGGTCCCTGAAAGTAACTGGAAGAGAAGTATCACTGGTTTGAAAACAGCTCATTGATAATAGGGACACAGTGGGAGGTTCCTAAAAAGGGGAAGTTACATCATTAAAGCAATGCCTTAGAGACAGTAATCTTCCCATATTGCTACAGGAAGGCAACATTTTCTGCTTTCCTGAGAAGCAAAGCACCATTTCCTGCTTTCCTACAAAAGCAAAGGGTACAGAGTGCAAAGCTAGGGAGTACCACCTAAAAAGCTGAGGAACCAAGGTGAGGTGATGACCTAAATCAAGCGTAGGGAGGGAAAAGACAGTAACAACACTTAGACCCTCCCTTCCAAAGTAGAAACAATACCACTCCAGGATAATTGTGAGAAAGAGACAAGCAGCCTCTGACAGCCAGGGGCAGACCTGGCACTACTGGCTTTGCCTTGGAGTTCTCCTGGTAAACAGGTACAGTGTTACAGAATACAAATATTGGAGAAGGCCACTCTGTGACTATGATGGGTCAAAACAAAATCAGACCATCAGTTCTCATGTCTGAACATAGACAAAACCATGAATACTGTCCAAACCACAAAAACAACCATCTCCTTATCCTGGCTGACATGAGTGACTGCTGTTTAACCAATTACAGCTTTACTTAGCCTAACTCCATTATTCCTACCTCCTAGATAAGAATTTTGTAGGTATTCAATAATAGAATCACACTTGCTTCCAGTACTAATAAGCAAAGCCCTATTTCCTTGAACCCTCCCCAAAATCACCTAATAAAAGCCCAAGTCTAACAGTAACTCCTTTCTGATACCCTGTCACTAACTCACTTTCGGTTCTCCATGATGTGCATGCTCTCTCACTGCAGCAAGTCAAAGCACACAGCTTTCTTGTGTAGAGATGTGTTCTCTGGTAGTCTTTGGCTAGAGGACACTGACAGGTAGAATGAAAAGGAATGCAAGTATTCACTGAGTGAGTGAAAGTCGCTCAGTCATGTCCAACTGTGCGATCTGATGGACTATATGGTCCATAGAATTCTCCAGGCCAGAATACGGCAGTGAGTAGCCTTTCCCTTCTCCAGGGGATCTTCCCAACCCAGGGACTGAACCCAGGTCTCCCGCATTGCAGGCAGATTCTTTACCAGCTGAGCCACCAGGGAAGCAAAGAATACCAGAGTGGGTAGCCTATCCCTTCTCCAGTGGATCTTCCAGACCCAGGAATCAAACCCGGGTCTCCTGCATTACAGGTGGATTCTTTACCAATTGAGTTATCAGGGAAGCCCTTAAGTATTCACTGGCTAAATCTAAAAAAAATGCTAATAGTTTTATTTTAAAATTTCAAAAACTATAATTAATTGGAAGTTATATCTGTAGTTATTTCAGTCTCCAATTTAAAAAGGAGATGCTGAAGTCAATTTCTCTATAAACTCCCATATAGAAAACAGGTCTTGCTCTTTTCTCATTCTATTAAACACCAGATACAACTAAGATAACAGTTATCCAAGTGTAAGTGATAGCTAAAATAAGAAGAAATCTGCTTAGAAAAAGGCAACTTTTAAAAAGATAGCTTTAGAAGTAATGAAGCAGTACTGGACCTATGCTTTGTAGGGTCAATATTACACATAAAAAACAGCCTGTTATAAACATGCATAAATTCAAAAGCAAGAAAATTAACATCAGTTGTCTTTGAGTGGCAGATTTTAGTCATTTAAAGTTTTTTCTTTGTAACTTGTTCTTTAATACTTTCCAACATTTAAAACTAAACATAAAACAGCTCATTTAGAATGCCACAGATGTGAAATTACTTATTATCTAAATAAACTTCACTTTCCTTATTCAACTTTTTGAATATGGAATACAGGCTTCTTATGGGAAAAAATTTTACAGTATGTAAACATAAGAAATAGACAGTGAAACCCAATCTCCAACAAGGGTTAACCTGTACCAACATGTTGATTCTTATTTCAGACAGTTTTCAAATGCACGAACAGACTTTTCTCCTCTCATTTAACACTTTCACAAAACTGCAGTTTTACTGAAGTTATTTACTATTTTGCATTACAAGCAATGCTACAATAATTATCTTCTGCCCACATACTCTTGTGTACAGTAATTCCACTTCTGATTCCTTTTTCTCTCACCTGCTTTATCAGAGTCATCACCACAGATGTTCTCCTGAGCAACTGGGTGAAGATGACCAAATGGATCACGGTCCAGAGGGCTCCCAAGAAAACTTTGTTCTCGGCTTATTGAGACCCTTAGGGGGTCTCTGTCTTGATAAAAATCAGGTTTACCTGGGAGGAAAAAAAACTGACTTACTGGATGTTAGAAACTTTGTTTCTTCTTGAAAGTAAAAAGGGTAAAAATCTAAACTCTTAAAAGTTTGATCAATGTATCAAGAAAAAGTAACTGCTTAACTTTCACACAGCCTTTACATTGTTTTACTTCAATTTTACTAAGTTTTTTAATATGCCTGGAGAACTTACTAACCATTAATATTGTAAGGTATAATATGTATTCATAATGTAAAATTCATAAACAGTCACAGCTAATCTGTGGTATAAGGGACCAATTCAGGTGTTTACCCTGGGGAGAAGAGAAAGAAGAGTTAATATCAAGTGTACAAAGGAAGAGTTTATGGAGTTCTCTTACATTCCAATTCCGGAGCTGGATGGTGTGTACCTGAGGGTGATTTTCAAAGTACTTATTTCTATAAGTAAAATAAATAATTATGATTGAAATAAACACTTATGAAACAAAGGAATGGGAGACACTCAGAAGTAGAAGCTAATTTACTGGGGGCAACTCGAGAAAAACTTGAGAATTAAGAGGCAAAGTGTATTACAAAATGAAGGTGTGTATTAGGGAACTGAAAACAGGTAGAAGGTTTAAAAACATGTACTTGGAAAAGAGCCCTCCCATCACTTTAGATTCCTGTCTCTCAACATCATCCCCAGAGAAGACTAAAGGTTTATTCTCTGGAGAAATGGAATCCTATACACTGTGATCAATTTTATGGCAGACTCTCAAATTGGAGAAGTGTCAAAGGTCACCTTCTAAGGGGAAAAGCGCCAGCGCCACAGCTGACAGGGTTCAAGCCTGTGTGGAGAGACCCTGATGGACTTCCAGTCTATCCTCTTAGCCATGTGGCCACAGCTTCACTCTGAAACCAGGGGGATCGGGCACAGAATGAGGCAAGGGTGCAGGGAAGAAAAAGAATGGCATAAGGAAATCAGGGGTATTGAAAGAAGTCTACATCCTCTACCCTCAGGTCTGCCTCCAGACAGCACCAACAGCCAGGCTTGTATCAAAGCTGGAGGATCTTTCTTTGAAGAAACTAAACAGTAAATTGCTCAGGTAAAAGAACCACAGGTACTAAGTTGACAGTCCTCAATGCAAAGCCACCTTTTCCAATGAAATCCAGAAGTAAATAAGGTCCCCACCTATAAAATTTCCAATTAGCCATTCAGTGTTCCACTGAAATATGCAAGATTTTAGATTTTAAAAATTCTAAACTTTCACACAGGAGGAAAAAAAACAAACAAGGAAGGACCTAGACAGAAAATACAGGAAACTGAACAAACAAAAACCTATAAATATTCAGTGTAGGTAGTATCTTGCGTCCATAAAACAAGAGCAAGATGCTATGAAAAGAAACAATCAGAAAAGAGGACAAGCTTTTAGAAACTATACTTTGAGAGCCAAAATAAAAATTTCTAAGAATGTTAGAAGAAAAAGCTGAGACAATGCTCCTAAAAGGTAAAGCCAAAATAAATAAACTACAGAGAAGAAATTTAGCTCAGATTTTCTCAACTTCATCATCACCCACCTAAGGAGCCTTTTAAAGACTTTTCCCCTAATGGCTTCCCAACTCTATGAAATTTAATAACTATATATATCCTGTATATCTTTTTTTGTGGGGGAAGAGTAAGCATTTGGAAACTTTAATACCAGGATAACATTGCTTTGACATTCAACTACATGGTCTGTAATTTAACAAAATATTGGTCTGAAAGGATTGGAGAACACCCTGGTCCTTCAAAGACAGTTTCAGAAACTCTGTTTTCAAAGACAAGGCATAGTATTCACAAAGTATGAAACTACAAAAGGTGAAAAATAACATATGAAACTATTTTTACAAATACATGCATTATCTACAAATAAAAGTAGAGACATATTAACCAAAAAGAGAAGATTAAGTAAATAATTATACCATATATCACTTTATGTACATTTGTACTTTGATACATAAAAAGTAAGACTTTTTCATCTCCCCCAAAACCAATTTTCACCCCTTTTGGAGGCAATAATAGCCTTGTCAAGAATGTATCATTCATCTCAATGGTGAAAAACTGAAAGCATGCCCCCTATCAGGAACAAGACAAGGGTGCCCACTTTCCCCACTATTGTTCAACATAGTTCTGGAAGTCCTAGCTACAGCAATCAGAGAAGAAAAAGAAATAAAATGAATCCAGATTGGAAAAGAAGAAGTAAAGTTCTCAGTCTGCAGATGACATGATATTGTACATAGAAAACCCTAAAGATATTATCAGAAAATTACTAGAGCTAATCAGTGAATTTAGCAAAGTTTCAGGATACAAAATCAATACACAGAAATCACTTGCATTTCTATATACTAACAATGAAAAATCAGTAAGAGAAACTAAGGAATCAATCCCATTCACCACTGCAACAAAAGAATTAAATATCTAGGAATAAACTTACCTAAGGAGACAAAAGAAATGTACACAGAAAATTATAAGACACTAATGAAAGATTTCAAAGATGGCATAAACAGATGGAGAGATATTCCATGTTCCTGGGTAGGAAGAATCTATGTTGTGAAAATGACTATACTACCAAATACAATCTATAGATTCAATGCACTCCCTATCAAATTACCAATGGCATTTTCCACAGAACTAGAACAGAAAATTTCACAATTCATATGGAAACACAAAAGGCCCTGAAGAGCCAAAGCAGTCTTGAGAAAGATGAATGGAGCTAAAGGATCCAACCTTCCTGACTTCAGGTTATACTACAAAGCTACAGTTATCAAGACAGTATGGTACTGGCCCAAAAACAGAAACATAGACCAACGGAAAAAGATAGAAAGCCCAGAAATAAACCCATGAACCTATGGGTACCTTATATTTGACAAAGGAGACAAGAATATACAATGGGGCAAAGACAGCCTCTTCAATAAATGGTGCCTGGAAAACTGGACAGCTACATATAAAAGAATGAAATAAGAACACTTCCTACACCATACACAAAGATAAACTCAAAATGGATTAAAGACCTAAATGTAAGACCAGAAACTGTAAAACTCTTACAGGAAAACATAGGCAGAGCACTTGGTGACATAAATCAAAGCAAGATCCTCTATGACCAACCCATCTCCTAGAGTAATGGAAATAAAAACAAAAGTAAACAAGTGGGACCTGATTAAACTTAAAAGCTTTTGCACAGCAAAGGAAACTATAGGCAAAGTGAAAAGACAACCCTCAGAATGGGAGAAATTAACAACAAATGAAACAACTGACAAAGGATTAATTTCCAAAATATACAAGCAGCTCATATAACTCACTACCAGAAAAACAAATAACCCAATCAAAAAGTGGGAAAAAGACCTAAACAGAAATTTCTCCAAAGAAGACATACAGATGGCTAACAAACACATGAAAAGATGCTCAATATCACTCATTATTAGAGAAATGCAAATTAAAACAAGAAGATACCACCTCACACCAGGCAGAATGGCCATCATCAAAAAGTCTACAAACAATAAATGTTGGAGAGGGTGTGGAGAAAAGGGAATGCTCTTGCACTGTTGGTGGGGATTAAATTGTACAGTCATTATGGAAGACAGTATGGAGATTCCTTAAAGAACAAGGAATAAAACTGCCAATGACCCAGCAATCCCACTCCTAGGCATATACCCTGAGGAAACCAAAATTTAAAAAGACGTATGTATCCCATTTTTCATGGCAGCACTATTTTCAATAGCTAGAACATGGAAGCAACCTAGTTGTCCATCAACAGATGAATGGATAAAGAAGTTGTGGTACATATACACAATGGAATATTACTCAGCCATAAAAAGGAATGCCTTCGGGTCAGTTCTAATGACACGGATGAACCTAGAACCTATTATACAGAGTGAAGTAAGTCAGAAAGAGAAAGATAAATATCATATTCTAATGCATATATATGGAATCTAGAAAAATGGTACTGAAGAATTTACTTATAGGGCAGCAATGGAGAAACAGACATAGAGAATAGACTTATGGACATGGGGAGAGGGGAGGAGAGGGTGAGATGTATGCAAAGAGAAATATGGAAACTTACATTACCATATGTGGGGTGGATGGCCAACAGGAATTTGCTGTATGGCTAAGAAACAAACAGGGGCTCTGTGTCAACCTGGAGGCGTGGGATGTGGGGGAAGGTGGGGGGAAGTTCAGGGGAGGGGATATATGTGTGCCTATGGCTGATTCAGGTTGAGGTTTGACAGAAAACAACAAAATTCTGTAAAGCAATTATCTTTCAATTAAAAAAAAAAGAATGTATCATTCAATTTCCAACTAAAAGGTGTTCCCACAAATAGAGAAAATGATGTGATCTGAAATTATTTTAGTGGTGTTTAGTATTTGGCTTAGTTTTTACTAAAATCCACTGCCAACTACAGAAGCAAATACAAGAAGAAGCACGAAGGAGGCTTGAAAAGTGACTGTGTCTGGTGAGTAGGATTAAGGGGTGAGGGGTGTGTAGGGGCAAGAAGAAATACTGTTTCATGCTGTAATCTTTTAGCACTAGTTGCCTTTAATTATCTGATTAAATTACTGCCCAAAGAAGTGTGATAAAGGCTATGACGAAAGCTCCCAAAGAGCACACGAGAAGGACACATGATAGTCCAGGCAAAGTTTATGCCACAAAGTGGCACCAAACTCAACCCTGAAGGGAGAGAGCAAGATCATGAAGGCCCTGGTGGATGAAGTTAGGGACTTAAGACTTAGTTTAGACTTACCCTCCAGTCAAGGGGAAACTACCAAAGAGTTTTAAACACAGGGCAATAGAGGCAAATTACTCTGAGTACACCATGGAAAAATGAATGAAAGTAATGCTAGGCTGGAAACAGGGAGACATGGGGGTTTGTAACTATAAGCAAGGTGAAAAGACAGCCTTCAGAATCGGAGAAAATAATAGCAAATGAAGCAACCGACAAACAACTAATCTCAAAAACATACAAGCAACTCCTATAGCTCAATTCCAGAAAAACAAATGACCCAATCAAAAAATGGGCCAAAGAACTAAACAGACATTTCTCCAAAGAAGACATACAGATGGCTAACAAACACATGAAAAGATGCTCAACATCACTCATTATTAGAAAAATGCAAATCAAAACCACTATAAGGTACCATTTCACGCCAGTCAGAATGGCTGCGATCCAAAAGTCTACAAGCAATAAGTGCCGGAGAGGACGTGGAGAAAAGGGAACCCTCTTACACTGTTGGTGGGAATGCAAACTAGTACAGCCACTATGGAGAACAGTGTGGAGATTACTTAAAAAACTGGAAATAGAACTGCCATACGACCCAGCAATCCCACTGCTGGGCATACACACCAAGGAAACCAGAATTGAAAGAGACACGTGTACCCCAATGTTCACTGCAGCACTGTTTATAATAGCCAGGACATGGAAGCAACCTAGGTGTCCATCAGCAGATGAATGGATAAGAAAGCTATGGTTCATAGACACAATGGAGTATTACTCAGCCATTAAAAAGAATACATTTGAATCATTGCTAATGAGGTGGACGAAACTGGAGCTGATTATACAGAGTGAAGTAAGCCAGAAAGAAAAACACCAATACAGGATACTAAGGCATATGTATGGAATTTAGAAAGGTGGTAATAATAACCCTGTATGCGAGACAGCAAAAGAGACACAGATGTATAGATCAGTCTTTTGGACTCTGTGGGAGAGGGAGGGGGGATGATTTGGGAGAATGGCATTGAAACATGTGTAATATCATACAAGAAATGAATCGCCATCCAGGTTCGATGCAGGATACAGGATGCTTGGGGCTGGTGCACTGGGATGACCCAGAGGGATGGTATGGGGAGGGAGGTGGGAGCGGGGTTCAGGATTGGGAACACATGTACACCTGTGGCGGATTCATGTTGATGTATGGCAAAACCAATACAATATTGTAAAGTAATTAGCCTCTAATTAAAATAAATAAATTTAAATTAAAAAAATAATAAATTAAAAAAAAAAAGAAAGAAATGACAGCCTGAATTAAAAGGGTAGTAGTGGGAATGGAAACAAGTGAATCAACTAGAAACGGTAGTGGGAATGGAAACAGAGTGGATCATCTAGAACTGAAAAGAGCTGGTAATCTGTTGGGTGTTGGAGAGGTACAGACAAGGAAACTGTTAAGACTTACATCGGGTACTTTTCATTGAAAAAGGGCTAAAGGATAAGGAGGTGTAGGTGAAGGAATATATAGCATTCCCTTCTAAGCAAGAGGACATTTTTGCAATCTCAAACACAACTCATTAATTTACAGGAATCAATGGTGAGAAATTCCCAATGCTCAATCTGAATCAGGGCAATCACCATTCTATTCCTGAATAGTTTTGTTTACCAAATAGTGCAAAATGAAGCAAAACTTCCAAAGCCTAGTAATGAACAGAATACTTACTTTATGTTATAATTTCCATAAGACATTAAGAAGAAAACAAAATGTGGAATGACTCAAGAGTTATTCAGAATCTCTACCTTCTTAAACTCTTTTAGCCAGAAACAAAAGTACAATATTTTATGGCCTAAGACCTAAATGGGCTTCCCTTGTGGCTCAGCTGGTAAAGAATCTGCCTGCAATGGAGGAGACCTGGGTTCAATCCCTGGGTTGGGAAAATCCCCTGGAGAAGGGAAAGGCTACCCACTCCAGTATTCTGGCCTGGAGAATTTCAGGGACTATACAGTCCATGGGGTTGCAAAGAGTCAGACATGACTGAGCAACTTTCACAAGACCTAAATAGCTAGTATCAATAGTAAACTTCCATGCACCCTTCTATTAACAAAGCTTATTTTCCCCCTTCAAAGAGTCTGCTTTGATAAATTTGATCAATAAAACTATCTGGTTGAGTATAAAATCTAAAAACAATTATAAAATGAAAATAAAGCTTTTATTAAGGATCACCAGAAGAAATTTTTCCAGATAACTGGATCTCTGAAGAAGCACAGAAAAGAAATATACATGTTCTTAGAGCCAGGATTTTAAGCACCATAATTATCCTGTGAAAGATACAGGAAAAGAGCAGTGAAGGTACTGAGGTGAAACAGCAGCACGGGAAAAGAGAGAGAGAAAAAAAAAAAAGAAAAAAGAGTTATGTCCTAAAGAAACCGGTTTAGGAAGGAACCAGAGAAGGAAATGGCAACCCACTCCAGTGTGCTTGCCTGGAGAATCCCAGGGACGGCGGAGCCTGGTGGGCTGCCATATATGGGGTTGCACAGAGTCAGACACAAACTGAAGCAACCTAGCAGCAGCAGAGGGAAGCAAGAATGTCAGAATAAGGAGAACAAAGAATTTTTGTCTACAATAAATTGCTTTCTCCCATATATAAAGAATTTAGTTACCTAATGATGTATTTCTTTAAGTCCACGTTTAAAATACTGTTTATATAAACCACTTTTTCCCCTTCATGAGTACTCACGGTCTACGTTTCTTCAACAGCCACAAAATATTTAGCATCCTGAAATAACTATAGAAAACTAGCAAACTATTAAAAAATCACTTTATCAAACCAACTTTTTACCTAGTATAGAAGTTCTGCCACTTGTTGGTGATTCTACCTCTTGTATGGCACTAAGTTCATGTTGGTTCAAGTCCAATCCACCTCTTATTTTTACTACAGGTGGTTTTGAGGATTTCCTACCCAGTTCTTTGTCCTGATGCACACCTATCAAGTCAAAAGACAAAGTCAGGCACAATACAGATCTGTTAACCCAATGAACTTCTTCAATTAGCAAGTGCAGGAGGTGAAAGCAAAGAATCATCATCAGGATAATGAGTACAACAGAATGCAATTATTAGTATCTTGCCACTTTGCTTGGCATTACTACCTTCTGAAAGGAGCTGATAATCATCACAGTTGCTCCTGTCTGCAGGACCAATGTTTTTTTGATCGTGGAGATGAGGAAGCCATTCTTGGAGCTTCTGGGTTTCAAAATCATTTTCAACTGTGGGCTTACTTTCCTGAAAAAGTAGATAGATGAGGGTGGGGATGACACAGGATGAAGGGTCATGTGAAGAAGTTATTAGATTTGTAACTCCTTCAATTAGTACCTCAAGCAAACAAACAGCTCCAACTACATTATTACAAATTTATCTATAGATTAAAAAAAAAATTAGAAGTACTTCTAATATTGAAAGGGTAGTAATTCCACTGAAAAGAACCACCAGTCACAGCCTTGAACCTCAAAAACAGCCTCCACTGCACCTTTCAAGATTAGATTTGAGTATCCCTAGACCTCACATTCTCATGAATTCAAACTTCTCCTGAGCATCAAAAGAACTATAGAATTCTGTTCAGGCTAACTCATAAATTTAGGAAACAGTCTTTTAAAATACAATAGACACATTCATATATAGGGAGATACCCTGTCTCCCATATAGAGAAACTATGAATAGAAACCAGAGTCCTCTCAACAATTCAGTCACAGCAGCAGGTCCAAATGTCCATGAGCCTAAAATCACACCACTTTTATACCAGGTGTTAGTACTGTCACTTAAAGAAAAAGATGGTACTCATTTTGATTCTATACAAATGTCAACAAAATGCTCTAGAGAAAGCAAAGTCTGCTATTTGCCTAAGAGAAATTCTGCTAACTAGTTATTTTACAATTTAATCTTGTGGTAAGCTCAAAACTCTTTATGACAAAACTTCAAAACACGGCCTACATTTTTAATGATGTTTGCATTTGGTTGTATCAAACTACTGGCTGAAATTAGTTGGGCTTCAAATAACTATTAACCTCATAAACACCATGCAAGGCAGATGAATTTTTATGTTTTAAATCCCATGTTATTTAAGGTAGAAAATTAAAGCACAGTTAAGTTCAAACCACTTATTCTCAATAACTAATAACTTATTATTTCAGCCTAGGAGTAAAATAAGTAGTTTGGCTGAGTTACCTGAGTCATCGGGTTACTGGTGATGTTTCATTCTTAGATATTCAAGTTTAATACATACCTGGCTGTCTTTGAAGAAATCCTTCAGAGTCTCCCGATGTTTGTGTGTCTGTTGCTGCAAGGCTGTCTGTGTTGGTACAAGCAATACTTCTTGGGCTTTCTGACTAAAAGGCAGAACTTCTTTTTGTAGCTCCAACTGCTTCTGAAGTCCCCAGTTATCTTGCTGAGCAAAGATGGGTTGTGAAAAACTCAAAATTCTATCTTGAAGTCTTGGGCTCACAGAAGCACTAGAGGGAGCTGCACATTCAATCTTGGCTGAATACAATTCACGTATGTTTTGAGATTTTACCTCAGCAAAAGGTAGTGGAATAAACGAATGTTCTCTTTCCTTGGGTAGAAACAAAGAGGGCACAGGCTGCCCAGAAGCATCACCTTCAATCAGTTTTGTGTGATTGCCTCTTAGCAGTTCTTCCTGGGCCTTTTCACTAAAACGTAGCACTTCACCCTGAAGGCCCAACTGTGTGGACACATGGTCTTGCTGAGGCAAAACAGCCTGGGATAAATGCAAAGGCCTCTCCTGAGGTCTAAGAATCTCAGGATGACTTGAGGAAACAGCAAGGTCACTTCTGGCTGGAAAACACTTTGGCATTCCTTTAGAGTCAGCAACAGGCAGTGCTACGTGGGATAAGGATGAAGAGGTGGTGGTCTGCTCAGCTGAGACCCCTTTTTCCAATTTACTTAGTGTTTGCAAAAGGAATTCTTCTTGGACTTCCCTCTGTATATCTAACTGCCGTTGATAGGCCTTTAAATCACCATGGTGAGGTTGGACAAAATGCTTAGGTGACTTTCCCTCAAGTGTATATTGTCTGGGCAAAACCAACTCTCTTTGGATTTTCTCGCTACATGGAAGGGGGTTTGTCTGGGCATACAAATGTTCTTGTTGAAATGTGACTGGATAATCTTGTTGAGGCAAAACAGGCTGTGGTAAACCTAAAAGTCTATCAGGCAACCTTGGTATCTCAGAATGACCTGAGGAGACTATATTATCACTCTTAGTTGAACAAGGTTCTTGGATTCTACCAGCTTTACTAGGAGGTAATGGAGCAAGAGGCTGTATGACTTGGGGTAGGAAGGAGGAGGTGCCAACCTGCTCTGGAGACACTCTTCCCTTCCACTCACCCTGTTTGTGCAAAAGAAATTCTTGCTGAGCTTCCTGCCTAGACTGAATGATGGCTTCCCTCTGTGTAGCTAACTGTTCTTGGAGTGACTTCAGGTTATCTTGCTGAGGCTGTATAAGCTGTGATAACTTCCAAAGTCTATCCTGCAACACCGGGATGTGAAAACGGCTTGAAGGAGTTCTACTCTCACTCTCTGCTGAAAGAGGTTCCCGAGATTCAGCAGAAGGCAATGAAGTAAGAGAGAGCTGCCCTAACCGGGGTGTGAACGAGGGGCAAATCTGTCCAGAAGATACATTCCCTTGGGATCTCTGGCTGAACTGAAGGGCCTCCTCTTCTCTGTCTAACTGTTCTTGCTGTCCTTCCAAATTACCTTGCAGAGGTTGTGTATGTCGTGAAAATCCCAGAAGTCTTTCCTGAGATCTTGGGATCTTCCAGTGGCTCAAGGGAACAGTACTGTCACTCCTGAATGACATGTATTCCTGGCATCTTTCAGATTCAGCTCCCTGAGACAAAGAAGTGCCAGTCTGTTCAGAAGGGAAAATTTTTTCTAATTCACTTTGTTTGTGTACAAATTCCTGAGTTTCTTGTTTATCGCCAAGTATTACCCTCTGAACGTGTGACTGATTGTGGAGTGCTGTTAAATTTTCCTGCCGTGGCAGACTATACTGTGGAAAACTAAGAGACGCATCCTGAGATGCTGGCATTACCAAATTATTTGAGGGAATAACACTATCCCTCTCAGAGAAATAAAAGTTCTGAATTCTCCTAGGCTCAGTTTTAGCTGAAACTTGTGAAGCAAGTGAATGTTGAGTGACCACTGGCAGGAACGAAGAACTCATCTGCACAGACTTAGCGTCTTCCAAATCCCTTTGTTTACGTGAAAGTAATTCCACTTGGGCTTCATGCCTGGCCTGGAGAGCATCCCTCTGTGTAATCAGCTGCTCTTGGAGCAACTTCAAACAATCGTGCAAAGGTTGGAACTGTTGTGGGAAACCTAAAGACCCATCCTGAGATGTGGGCATTTCAGTCTGGATTGAGAAATGCTCCTTCTCAGTCTTAGATGAATACTGGTCCTGGATTTTTCCAGACTGAGGACCAGCAGAAGGCAGTGAAGTAAATGTATGCTGAGCTACTTGAGGTGGGAGAGAAGAGGACCCAGTCTGTTCAGCCCATACTCTCCCATCCAACTCATTCTGTTTATGCACACATAATACTTCCTGGGCTTCCCGCCTAGCCTGAAGGCTGTCCCTCTGCGTTTTTAACTGTTCTTGGAAAAATTTTAAATTAAGCCTATCCTGAAGTTGTGGGACCCCAGGATGGCCTGAGGAAACACCAGTCTCTTTATTGGTTGGAGAAGATTCCTGGATTCTCCTTGACTCAGCTTGGGCTGAAGGCAGTGAAGCAAATGAATTCAGAGGTACTAAAGGAAGGAATATAGAAAGGCCAGTTTGCCCTTCCAACTCTTTCTGTTTACACAAAAGCAATTGTTCCTGAGCTTCCTGTCTTGTCCGAAGAACTTCCTTCTGTAGGTCTAACTGTTCTTGGAGAGCCTTCAAATTACTTTGCTGGGCTATGATATTTTCCGAGAATGGCAAAGACTTATCCTGCATTTGGCCAGCTACAGAGTGGCTTACAGAAACTACACCTTTGCTCGCAGTTGAAGAGGGCTGCTGGATTTCTCCAGACTCGACTTTAGTAGGCAGAGAACTAAAAGAATGCTCAGCTACCAATGGTAAGAATGAAGATGGTTCAATTAACTTAGAAGATACACTTTCATTGTTCTCTGAGAACACTTGCTGGGAGTCTAAACTTTGAAAAGCTGTTGCCCCAGATGTTTCAGCTCTTTCTCTAGCATCCTGTACTGTCAGTGGCTTATCATGTGATAAAGCCCTTGAAAGCATTTGAGAATCTTTAGCGACCAATTTGTAGTCTCTCTGTTGTACTTCAGTCTGTGAGAGTTGCTTTTGGTGTTCTTCTGATTCCAAAGCTTGCTTGGCTAAAACATCTGAAGTGACTAATGCTTCAGTTGTTTCTACCTGTCTTTGTGGAAAGCGACTCTGTCTTGAAACCTGAGAATCTTGCTCTAATTTGGAGATCTGTACAGGTTGTTTGTCAGGACTCAGTTTGGGTCTCTGACCTTGATCCTCATGTTCTGATGGAACGCTGGGTCTTTCAGATTTTGGTGGTGGCACTGATGTAACAGAATCAGGTATCACTGGCGTAGCTGACATGGATGGGTACTTTCCTCTTAACATTGTCTGATATTCAAGTAATCGCTTCCTGGCTGTTTCAACAGACTGCTTGTGAAACCTACCCCAAACAAACAAATGTTACTCTTTTTTGATGAAAACAAAAACAACCTACATTCTCAAGTGTTTATACATTACATTCAATCTAGGGATGGCCATAATCAAGGCAGAAATGGAACAATGCTATTAACATTGCTCTTTGAGAAATCTACACGTCATAATTCTAAAGGGAATCCTGGTAAGATCTTCATATACACCAAATAATAAACCCTGAAAATGTAGCCACACAATATCACATAAAAACTGTACCCTAATTAATACCTGTTTTGCTGTAATAGCTGTTGCTGATAAATATGAATCATCTGCCTGTGCCTATCTTCATCAGAACATATGGTGTATGATGTTGGAGCAGTGCTGACCTAGTAAAAGACAAAGCTACTAATCAAAAGGCAAATACAGAAACAAGTACTAGAGTATTTTACATAAACTGAAGTTCTATAATTGTAAACTTCCATATAGCCTTTTTTTTTTTTTTCTTAAAAGAGACTGGCACTTCCATTGTTGAGAAATGAAGTAATCTGTCACTCTCGTTTAGTGTCAAGGAAGTTCAAGAGCTCAACATACCTATTACATACAAGTCACGGTCATTGTATTAGCACTGTCTAGAAACTGAAAGATGAGAGTCATCAGGTCTGTATAAACTTACTTATACACACATATATATATATATCAATCAGGTTTGTATAATCATATACATACATACTTTAAAAAAAGATAATCAAACACAAATTAGAAAGGTGTTTTACTTTTCTGAACACTAAGATTGATTGTTCTTATCCTCCAACAGTCTACACAGGGATGAGATTTCCTGCATCCTACCCCAGTCTGTTGAGTTTTTTTTCTTTTTTCTTCTTCCAGCTGAGCTCTGAAGCAATCAGTTTCTAATCTTAACTTCTGTTGTTCAATCTGTTCAAGCAATTCCAACTGCTTTTGCTTCTGTTCTTCTATTTCCATTATCTAAGTAACAAAAATACTACTGATCTATTAACAACAAACTCATACCAAAGTTTACATGCATTACAATGAAAAGTAATAGGTCTCATCCCCAAGAGTACCAACTCTCCAAGAAGAAAGTGGTGATATTTTATCTGTTCCTGCCACTGCCAGAGGAAGGAAAGGAGTGAGATGGAGAAAGGGGAAAGGAGAAGGGAGAGAACTAAAAATAAACATATTAACTATTTCTATTTCCTGGGAGCACAGGGAAACCTTGACCACCACTGAAGCACCACCTCCAGAGAAGTAGCAAATTCTGTGTTCACATCTTTAGCTCTTATCCTGTTTTCGGTAAGGATAATGCCTAAGAAATTAAATATCAAGACCTCCCACAACACTTTGATTTCTTAGGCATACTCGTAAAAGGGTGCAGTTATCTAGAAGTTAAATAACAGTATAGTGAACAACATTCAGTCTTTACTGTCAGGCATGAAACAGATGGGAAGACAATGGCAGAGGCATGATAAACTCTAAAACTATACCAACACACACACACACACAAATCCAAGAAATAAAAACATCTATGTTAAAGTAACTACGATTCATGAGGACAAGGACTAGTCTAACTGGTTGCCTGCTAAATCCAACACCTTCTAGTCCTTGAAATATACGTAAGAAACAAGGAATGAACAGAAAAGGGAATCTATGTGAAGCTTTATTAAGCGGCACACTTCTGCTAGAAATGATCTAATTTTCAAAATTAAAAATGTCTCAATCTGATACTACCTATTCCTCATCAAGCAAGAGTGACTATAGCTGAGTTCCTGTCTTTACCTTCCTTCAATATGGTAGTCACTAGCTACATGTGACTATTAAAACTTAGAGCAATCCAAAACAAAATTTAAAATTCAGTTTTTTTCAGCTGCTCTACTCATATTCAACAGCCCACATAGCTAACAGTTACCATACTTGACACAGATATGGAATATTTCCATTACTGTAGAAGAATCTATTAGACAATACTGCTTTACAACACAGATTAGAAAGCATTTATCTGAGAAAAAACAATGGCTCATAAGATTATCAACCCTCAGATGTATTTTTTATAAAAGCTATGACTATAAACTGATTGGTTTAGTAACAATTAGCCTCTATCAAGTTAATTTGTATTAAGAAAAATTTTTCATTAAAGTAGAAGGGCCCAATATTACAGTTGTAGAAGCTGAATTAAAATTTTTTCTTTGAAAAACAGCCTTTCAAAAAAACTGTTGGGATCACAAAGTCCAAATGTTTAATATCATGACAGGGACTCAGTTATTCAACAAATATTTATTGAGTACTTACTATATATAAGGCATTGTACAAGAAACTATGTAGGGTAAATTGACTTTTAAAAAAGACAATCTCTGCCTTTATCAAATGAATGTGTAAGGTAGAAGAAATGGTATCAAAAGTAGCTGGATTTTAAGACAAATCTCAATGGTCAAACAAAACTATAGTACCCAGGGGA
The DNA here is from genome assembly GCF_002263795.3 of Bos taurus. Classification (NCBI taxonomy): domain Eukaryota; kingdom Metazoa; phylum Chordata; class Mammalia; order Artiodactyla; family Bovidae; genus Bos; species Bos taurus. Next base: position 1,121,895 of record NC_037356.1, read on the forward strand.
AGAAAGAAACCTTTAAAAATAAAAATTTCAAATTACCTGTTTCTGCCTCGCTGCCATTCTAACTCTGACTGCTTCTTCCTGAGGATGAAGTAGAATTGAACTTGGAGCTATGAGAGGCTGAGTGGTTTTCATTTCTAAGAGAATTCCCAAAGCAAAAATTAGTTTCACTAATTTAATACAACTGTAATGTCCTTTGTTCATTTATTACATGTAATTTTATTAGGAAAAAGATGTAATGAATTAAGTTCGCTTAAGAATGTGAAAAAGAAATACCTTGTTCCTTTTCAGAGTCAGTACTAAATGAAAGTGGTTTATCTTCACTAGTAAGTGGTCCAGAGTCAATTGTTAGCATGTCACTTTCAACAACTGTAACAGATACATTATTAACATAATATCACTGTCAAAATTAAATCTGAACAATGTAACAAAAATCTACATTCAGATTATCACTGGTCCACCTGAATGTCTTATTTAGTTAAGATCCAGCCACCTTCCAGATGATCACATATTTTATCTGATAAATTCAAGTCAAACACAAAAAGAAAATACAGAAGATACAAGAAGATGTAAGACTAAAATTGTAAACAAAAAGGAAAAGATGAAAGACAACTGACTTAAAAGACAGGCTTACAACAGTTTCAAACACAATAGGAAAGCATAAAAAGAATAGAGGAAGTAAGGTACCAAAGTGTAAAAAGAAAAAAGCTGAAGAAATTTAAATGTATCTTCAACATACTTAGATTTTAGGATTTTTATTATTTATGAAACCAGAGCAGAAAGTTAAGGTAAAGCAGTCTACACTGATCATATCAGGGTAGCCAGAAACTGCACAGAGTATCACCCACACATGCATGCAGCACCTACGTACGTGCTGCACGCACATGTACCTGGTCAGGAAGGAAAGGCCTCAAAGTGGGTTTTATGGGGCAGGTGGGAGCAAAACGTTATATAATCATCTTAGAAAAAAATTATAAAATTAGAAACAGTGCTAAGTACTATATAAGAAACAAAAAAAGAGGGGCTATACAAGAGAGTATTTCAGACAAATCTGAATCAGACTAGGAGCTCAGATGAGATTTCCCTTAAGAAATGGCACTTAAGTGGACATTTGAAAGGTAAGGAAGAATCAACCAGGTAAAGAGTGTGAGATGGACAGGAAACCTTTCCAGACAGGTCAGCAGGCATTAAGGACCCTATGAGGATTAAAAAAAAAACAAAAACAAAAAAAACTTGGTTCAGATAAGGGGAAGAACACAGTCAAATGAGGCTAGAGAAAGATTACTACCCAGGCCCTTTTCCAAAATTACTTGGTTATGGATTAAAGATGAAAGTGTCGCCTTGTATTAAATGCCAATGCCATATTCTCTCTCCTACTTCTCACTCCTTTTTACTACTTGCCCCTTCTCTAGACATCTTCTAAATGCCCAAGTTCCTCAGATGTCTTATAAGCCCTTTTCTCATTGAATTCTTTCCACTAAGAGCTCTTCCATGCCCATGTGCTTGAATATCACATGTCTGACTTCCAAACTTAACTCTCTTTGCTTTAACCAGGTCAATTAAGTTAATAAATATGAACTGAGCACTAGTCTAGACTCTGGGGATATAGCAATGAACAGAATCAAGTCCTACATTCCAGGACTGGAGGATGAGCAAGGTGGAGAGGGGTAGGTGTCAAGACAAGAAGCAAATGAGCAAGAAAGAAAATTTACGGTCCATCAGATGCTAAGAGCCATGGAGCAGAGGTGACAGGGAGTGAGGATTATGGGGCTGGGGGAAGGTATAGAAATTTGACATTTTACATAGCGTGGCTGAGAAGGCTTTATTGAGAAAGTGGTATCTGAGCAAGTATTTGAAAGAAGTGACAGAGTAAGCCATAAATATACCCAAGGGCATCCCCCTCCCTACCCAAAACCAGCACTTTCAAAGACCATATGATTTATATTTGCTGTGTTGGAAAATCAGCCAGGAAGCCAGTGCCTACAGTGCAGTGGTTGGGGGAAAAATGAAGTCAGAGCAACAGTGAGTAAGGGAAGTAGTGGGGAGGGGTGTGTGGGGAGATCTGATGCCACTGTAAGAAAAACAGTTTTCCTGAAGGAAATGGGTAGTTGTTGGAGGGTTTCCCCCAAAGGAATGACGTAGCTGACATGTTTTAACAAGATGACTCTGGAAAAAGATTACTGCAGGAAGGTGCAAAAGCTATGCATAGAGAGGAGGTTAGTATAGGCAAGAATCTACACTAGAGAATGAATGTTACTTACACAAGGATGGTAGCTGTAAGAAATGGCTGGACTCTGGATATATTTTGACCATAGGATCAACAGGTTGATGATGATTTGGATGTAGAATACAGAAGAGACAAACCAGAATGACAAGCTTTTTGGCTTAAGCAAGAGAATTTTTTGCCACTTACTGAAATATACGATCATAGGAAAAGCAGGTATAGGGCAGGAGGGGATATCAAAAACTTAGCTCTGGAGAAGTTTAAGATGTGATTCGATACACGAGTGTGTGTGTGTTAGCTGCTTAGTTGTGTTTGACTCTTTGTGACCCCATGGGTTGTAGCCTGCCAGGCTCCTTTGTCCATGGAATTCCCCAGGCTAGAATACAGGAGTGGGTTGCCATTTCCTTCTCCACGGGGATCTTCCTGACCCAGGGTTCAATCCTGCATTGCAGGTGGATTCTTCACCACCTGAGCCACCAAGGGAAAATATCAAATAGACATTTAAATAAAGAAGTGGAGTTCAACGAAGAGGCCAAGTCTGGAAAGACACACCTGGAAGTCACTGGCGTACAGAGTGTAATGTAAAGGCATCACATTTTAGAGACCAACTAGGGAGTATCAATACAAAGAGATGAGATGTGAGAATCAAGTTCTGGGGCAATAACTAGTGGTTGTTGAGATGAGAATAAGCAGCAAAGAAAACAATGACGGAGAAGTCAGCGACGTAGGAAAACCAAGAAAGGGAGGTGTCAAAAGGTCAAGTGCAGAAAGTATTTTCAGAAGGATTCCTGCTGTACTTAGGATCAAATCAAAGACTTAAATAGGAACTACAAGCCACTTCTTTAAGAAGGCTGGCAGCAAAACATTTCCACATAAATCCAATTACTTTGTTTAAAAAAAATCTAGAAGATAAAACTCAAAGAAAAAAGCAAATCAAAGAGTTATATCATGATTCTTGTTTGATAGTATGTAATTCAAGGAAATACTACTGGTTTGACTTTAGTAACTTCTGGGAATATATTTAAATAGCCTATTTATCTACCAAAATTTTTTTTAAAAAATTAACAAGAAACCAAATCTCTGGTGGGAAAGTAAAATAAACACACAATTCTGTACATTCAAAACTGTTAATGTGTTCATATCCTTTGATTCGGGAATTCTTTTCCTTTGTTCCTATGGAAATAATTAAAGATGTAGGCAAAGACTTTGCTAAAATGATGCTCATTACAGTGCAAAAAAGTAATAAGAAACATTAGAAACAGCCTGTACATCTCAACATAAGGAACAGGCTAGTTCTGGTTCATCAATGTCTTTGGAAACATATCTATGAATAATTCACTACACTCAAAGTGCTCTGGAAGAGGATTCAGTAAGGTTTCTAACACTCACTGCCTGTAAGTGGCAGCATTATGGGCTTTGAAACATTTTTCTTCCTTTTGACCTCTGTTCTTTGATTTTTCAGAAATGAGCTTATCTTTGAACAACTTAGAAAGGGTTTATGTACTATAGTATGAGACTGGAGAAAACTACCTTGTTCCTGCCCAGAGGATAATGTTCTGTCTTCACTCACAGTTGCTCCTGATTCAACTGTCAGGGCTTTACTTTCAGCTTCACTGACAGTTGTAATCATTTCACCCTCCTCTTCAGACACGGATTTAATTGTCCAGAGAGATTTTTGGCTTCGGATCTTATTTAATAATTTTTTAAAAAGAATTTTTGAAGGAATCTGGTGGGTCTTCACTGCTGAGGGAACTAAAAGAAAAGGAAATAAAATTTATTCAGCACCTATTACAAATAAAGTAAATTACTCTATCTTTACACTTAGTTACCACAACTACCACTGGTTAAAACAAAAGTACAACTGTATTTTCCTCAGTATTTACAATTAAACGCAATTTTATAACCAGGTATAAATTTTTTCAACTTAAATAAGGACACCAAAATTCAATTACAGCTGACCCGTGAACATGCATGTGAATTGCACGTGCATGCATGCTAGGTCACTGCAGTCATGTCTGACTCTTTGCGACCTTATGGACTGCAGCCCACCAGGCTCCTCTGTCCATGGGACCAGGCAAGAACAGTGGAGTGGGATACCATGTTCTAGGGGATCTTCCCAACCCCGGGACTGAATCCACATCTGTTTCGTCTCCTGCAGTGACATGCAGATTTTTAACCACTAGCACCACCTGGGCTCCACTTATGTGCAGATTATTTTCAAATAAATATGTTATCACAGGACTACATGATCCAGGGTTGGTTGAATCTGCAGATATACTGGGTACTGAGGCCCAAGTTACAAGCAGAGTTTGGACTGTATGGAGGGTTGGCACCCCTAACCCCTTGTTCATGGGTCAACTGTATTTTTCAATGATCGGCATGCAGCAAGCTTAAAAATGTATCAGGAAGATGCTTATTCCACTTGATAAATGATGACAGAATGTGTATCTCTTAATCTGTGGTTAAGACTAGCATTCAAAATATGTGCTATAAGGTTTGCAAGAAAATGAAAGATTCTGCAGAGGCCAGAAATGAAGTTTAAAGGGGAATTCATGGCAATTGAGCCCAGAACCCATTTTTCTGAAATTTATGCCAAATCGTAGTAACCTTATACTTTGTTCGGACAGCAGTGTGAACACAGGAAACAGGGATAATGCCTAGAGCCCTACCCCAAGGAGTCTTAGAGGAGATCCACATAAAATGGGAACCCCCAAGGACTACCTATCCACAGTGTATGGTGAAGATGAAAAGAAAGTCTGAGTGGTTTTGAACAAAGGCAATACTCTTAGGAATGGGGAGAAAAGAAGTTAAAAGGAAGAAGACTTGGTCTCTAAGGAGATGTGTAGTGAGAGACAGCTTTGTCTTTTTAGAGGTATTGATGCCTCTCATAGCTCTGGCCTGGATTACTGCAGACTGTGGTATCATCATTAACATGAGGAAGACAGAAGGACAAGGCAAGAGAAGATGAAAAATGTACTGTTAGACACTGGCAAGTGAAAAAATTCAGAAGGTGGAGAGAGAGATGAAGTTTGGAAGAAACCTAAGTTTGTGCTGTTCATCCTCACATATGAAGTGCCTAGAAGCACAGGAGATTGCACCATAGAAGCACAAAATCTAAAAAGCAAAAACAAAAAAATGCTGACCTTTCAAATGAACTGAGTTTATCAAATAACCTAAGTAACCTAAAAATCTTCAGACTACATATACATATATATATATATATATATATATATATATATATATATATAAACATTCCTCCTATGTATATGAAAAGGATCTTTAGTGACGGAAATCTGAAGTTTCCTCCCCTTATCACTCCCATTAGTATTAGGCACTGTTTGTAGTTAAATTCAGAGAAGGCAATGGCACCCCACTCCAGTACTCTTGCCTGAAAATCCCATGGGCGGAGGAACCTGGTAGGCTGCAGTCCATGGGGTCGCTAAGAGTCGGACACGACTGAGCGACGTCACTTTCACTTTTCACTTTCATGCATTGGAGAAGGAAATGGCAACCCACTCCAGTGTTCTTGCCTGGAGAAGCCCAGGGACGGGGGAGCCTGGTGGGCGGCCGTCTATGGGGTCACACAGAGTCGGACACGACTGAAGCGACTTAGCAGCAGCAGTAGTTAAATCAAACCAGCCTTTCCTAACTGCTGGCAAATGATGAACATTTTTTCCTATAAAATACAGCAATATTCAGGTCAGAAGTTTTTACCGTCTGCTTCACTAGAATGTACTGTTTCAGCTTCTGTCATTGGAATGTTTTCAGTCTCCCCTAAACTTTCATGTTCCATTGAGAGGTCCAGTTCTTCGTCTTGGATCTGATCAATCACAGCAGGCAGAGGCTCTGGTTCAAGGTGCAAAATCAGGTTTCCTTTCACCTCTCAATAAAGAAATGCACAAACATGTTTCCATTCCAAAATGACTAAAAAGAACTTGCACATAAAATTTTAAAGCTCATCACAGTTTCAAGTTTAAAATATGAGCACCTCTTTCAAATGAGAACTCCTTTCAAAACAAAAACTGCTTCATCAAGACAAATGTATTTTCCCACAAAGACATTTAATAAGTAACATTTTAGTGACATTTAATAACATTTCAAAGTAAACTTTGAAAGTTTACTGAAAACATCTTACTTCTGTCTGCATTGTACATGTCTTCAAAGGCAAATTCTAGCTCTCTCTGCCAATCTTCTTTCATTTCACTGCGTTTGTATGGAAGTTCCACTAGTTGTGGCGGCATCCGTGCTACCATCAGTCTCCTGCGTGCCAGGTCCTCTTGCTGGAGCTGCTGGAGTTCTTTCATTAGTTTCTCTTGATTCTTCCAAGGATAAAGAGAAATAATTAACAACTGAGTCACACACTTTGGATAGTAACATTAATAGTGAGGAAATCATGAAGGAAATTAAAAGTGGAGAAATCATGAAGACAGGGGCTGTAGTTCCATCCCCTCCTTTACCATTTGATCAAATGCCACAAGACACTACGAGTTGGCCCTCCATATCCGCAGTTCTTCCAAATCCACAGATTCAACCAACTATGGACCGTGCAGCACCACAGTATTTACCATTGAAAAAATATGCAGGTGTAAGCTGACCCACACACTTCAAGGGTCAACTCTATTATGCTGGCAAGTAATATGAGAAGATGGTTTTGGTTAGGCCACAAAGCTTCAAACGTGTCTGTCAGGTCTTCTTCCTCGGGACAGTCACAAAGCTACACTCTAATTAAGGTGCCACCGCTCCTGCAATGTACTTTTTTCAGTTCTCCATGCTGCCAGCAGCAGATACCATTCTCAAGTGAGCACCAAGACTCAGGGAGATTGTGCCTTAACAAATATTTCCTGTTATTCCACACTATGCTTATGATTAAACAGCTAAGTAGTGAAGAAGGGAGGAAAACCCTGGGAAGACTGACTGTGAAGTCCACTTTCTTAACCACTAAACACTACTAATTTATACAAGAATGTGCTCAGTTTATATTACTTTTCATGTTTTTTTGCCTGTAGGTTTAAAACTTAGATGAAATTCATCTTTTAGCTTTTATAAACTAGGGGTAAGTTATGATTATCACGATAATCATAACCTGACTGTAGTCTCTCTCCATGGGACTTCCCAGGCAGGATTACTGGAGTGGGTAGCCATTCCCTTCTCCAGGAGATCTGCCTGACTCAGGGATCCAACCCAGGTCTTCGGCACTGCAGACAGATTCTTTACTGTCTGAGCCAACAAGTCCTAGTGATAAAAACTAAAAATTTAAGTCATAATTCAGTTCAAATTATACAAACTAAGGCATCTAATTCTGTGGCATCTAATTACCATAGAAGTGCATAAAAACTCATTCTTCAGATGAATGTTTAAAAATCCAAATGTATTAGTCAAATTCAGAAAAGAAAATCAGACTTCTAAGAAGAGGAATCATTTCTATGCTGTTTCAAGAATAAACATTGAACAATAAGCATGACAGATGCAATGCTATAACTACAAAGCCAGCTTTCATCATACATATTTTACATCTCTGCAACAAAGTTCAATGCTTCTTGACAGCAAGGATTGTGACTATTTTTGAACAATATTCTGCAAAGCCAACAAGTCCTTTGCTTGGTAAATATTTAATGAATCGAATCTGAAAATCCACAGAGCACAAATGTAATTCAAATAACTAAATGAGAAAAGTGATTAATTTCTTCTTGGGCTATTTTTAAACTGATTAATACATTAAACTTTTAATATATTCATTAGTACAAATTTTAGAAGAAAAATGAGAACAGTTTCATCCAACCTGAATTTGAAACGAGGAGGTAAAAGCAAGTCGGAAAACTTGGAATAACATGAATCAGAGACGCTGTTTTCCCATTCTTCAAGACTCTGTCCTTTGAGACTGTTCCCTGTCAGTTAAGTCCTACAGTGCCATCCGTAAGGCCATCAGCAGAACTGAATGCTTACTTGAGCCAAATGGATCTTTTTCATTGCTTGGAATCCCCGGGCATGTGCCTTCTCACTCTGTTCCATTTTCTCTTGCGCTGCCTGCTTCTGTAGTTCTTCTAATCTTTTAGCTTCTTCTTCAGCAGCCAAATGAGGATCTGGCTAGCAGTCAATCAATAACATTTTAGACAAATAAAGTATGAAACAAAATGGTAACTAAAAAGCAAAACAACCCTAAAGTCATGTTTTTCTATTTATATCAAATTAAATGATAACCAGCTACATATATTCTTTCAAGTTATATTTTTAAATGCCCACAATTATCAACAGCATGTATGTATGAAAAAAGTCGAATTGTTAAACAGTTTTACAACTTGTTCATTTTAAAGTAAAGTACACTATACTCATCCAAATAATTCCTCCATCCTACTTTTATTAAGAAATTCTACTAAAACAACAGTGTTGAAAGGTAAACAAATAATAGTTAAGAAACCACAAACGTCAAAGGTCATGAAAGCCATTAGCACTAAGATTTGCCTTTGGTTTTCAGCCAAAATTTGCTGCTTGGCTTGCACCTCGGGAAGGCCAAATAATCAAAACACCTTCTTTAACATAATTTCTGGCTTACTAGAACTTGTGCAAATCAATGATCATGTGGTTGTACAGTGAGCCATTATTTCATTAACATAGCAACATTCAATGTGTGCATGTGCGTTGGGAGTGGGGCATGGAACATAACCTGGATTTACTATTATACCTAAACATTCACTTTCAAATACAAGTAAGCATTTCAAACATAACTTTAAGTAAAAATCTTAAATATTTTACATGGTAAAAATCTATCAGTCAATGAAACAATAACCACAAAAGCTATTACCACATATTTAAAATTATTTATAACTCTCAAGTAGTGAGATAAATAGAGAGATAGCTAATGAATTAAGAAAGAGTAGGGACTTCTCTGGCAGTCCACTGGTTAAGACTCTGCCCTCCCAATGCAGGGGATGTGGTTGGATCCCTGGTTAGCAAATTAAGATCCTGCAAGCTGCTCAATGCAGCCAAAAAATAAGAAAGAAACAAAGAGTGTAATGGCCAAATAAATGTATGAAAAATATTATATTCCTTTTGAGCTAATAAATATTTATGTAAATCCTTATTAACAAAGGTCAGATTAAATCAAAGTTATAACCTCTATAAAATTATTCAGTGTATTAACATGTAAAATATTAAAATGAATTTTAGGAGCAACATTTCATTTAGGCCATGAGGTTTTTAAGAAAAAAAGTTATTTGGGGATTCTTCACATCATGTGAGGGTGAATTAAAAACCAGAATGTCAACTATGATAAACCAAAATTTGAAGAGAAGGAAAAACTTCAAAACACACAACATATATAATAAACAGACTGAGTCCAGATATAATGATATATATAAAGAGTATCAATAAAGGGTCAGAGAAACATTAGACATGCCAAACAAGTTTTAATCTGACTGCTGCTGCAGTTGTTCAATTGCTAAGCTGTGTCCAACTCTTTTGGACTGCAGCCTGCTAGGGTCCTCTGTCTGTGGAATTTTCCATGCAAAAATACTGGAGTGGGTTGTCATTTCTTTCTTCAAGGGATCTTCCCGACCTAGGATCAAACTCACATCTCCTGCATTGGCAGGTGGGTTCTTTACCATGTAATCTGACCACTCAATGTCAAAACAAGGTTTTACAAGTAACTGTTTTCTTTAAGAAGACAATCTGCTGAAACTTTGTGTCAATGCAATTAAAAATTTAAACAAGTATCTGGTTGAAATAATTTCAAGATTCTATTTTTACCAGCTGAACTCAAAAGATACATGTGAAATTTGCAAAAGTGTAAATCCCAAGCAAAAATACTTTTTAGAAAACATGTTTCTGAAAACCCCTTTCCCATGAATTGTAATCTGCAATACACAAAACAATAAGTGATTAAATATGCTACTTCTGCATCTTCTACCCAAGACATATAGGTCGAAATCTGTTCTGCTTGTCTGCTGACATTTCTGGATCTTACAGCAAACAATACAGTGGATCTGATTAGAAAAATATTTCTAGGATGAAAAATCCATTTTAACAAGTGCTGCGTACAGTCATTGACAAAGGAATAAATCCGATGAAAACATCCTTAGTATAAAACAACTTTTTAATACTAATATAAAGGATGAAGAGCAGGAGTAATTTAGGAATTTCAAGCCTATGAAGTTTTGTTTGTGTGTACAGAATGTAAATGTAGCACAAAATTTAGAGAATAACTGGCTCTAAATAGGAATATAGCAGGTCAATGTCATCATTCTGTCAAAGACAAACTTTATAACATACAACAGACTCTATCAAGTATAACCACTTTATCAAGATATTCAAACAAAACATGACAGCAACTCTCACATGCTAAAAGACTGACTGAACAAAATGAAAGTGCTTATCTGGAGAAAGCAGCTGAAGGAATAACTGAAATATATGCCAAGAATGCAAGTAGTTTTATATGATACCTCCTATAAAGATCCTATCATTCTATTCAAAGATTCTAAATTATTGCACATGTGAAATAAGCTTAGATGCAGATGAAAATACAGAGATTTGTTATCTGGGAAATCAAGCACATTACTGCACTATCACATTTTAAACCCAAGGTTTACAGACAGATTTTTCCTAAGTGATGGTGTAAGGAAGAAAATATTAGAATGCTTTAGTATGCGGGACAGTTTTTATAAAACTGCATTATAACTACTAATGTAATCTTCAAGTCCAGAAATTGAAGAGAAGGTAGGTCTTTTAGTCACTGTCAAAGAAAAAAGTTTAAAAATTTACTGTGACACCATCAGTGATACCCTATATGACAGCTAAAAACAGAAATGTCTTTCATCAATCTTAGTATAAAATATATGTTTAATACTAATAGAAGGTATTGAAAGTTATAATAGTATTTTACAATTTTAAACAATCTTCAAGATTTATTCCTTTCTTAGAAGTTAACTTTATGATGGTAATACTCATCTTGTGTCTTGATCAAATATTAACACTAGCTATTACAGAATTTGTTGCATTCTAACCTCCACATGAATGCTACACTGTGAAATAGTGTATGTATCTAGTAGATAAATATATCTAACATGAAAAAGGTCAAAATTCACTGTTACAAAGAAACAGCAATTATAACAAGGAGTAACAATTGTTTGTCACTCTTAACACAGATAATTAATTTTTAAGCCATATCATTTCCTACAGACAAGGATATGATGTACGCTGTGTGCTAGGTCACTTCAGCTGTGTCTGACCTTTTGCGACCCTAAGAACTATAGCCCACCAGGCTTCTCTGTCCATGGGATTCTCCAGGCCAGAATACTGAAGTGGGTAGCCATTCCCTTCTCCAGGGGATCTTCCCCACCCAGGGATTGAACCAGGGTCTCCTGCATTGCAGGCGGATTCTTTACCACTGAGCCACCAGGGAAGCCCATGAGTACGGTAAGACGGCCATTTTCATATGTTGCAGTCACTTTTTAAAAGGAAATTTAAAGATCTATATCAAGTATCTCTGATAAAATGTTATACACTGTGGAACCTATAATTTCTCTTTTAGACATTTATTCTAAAGATACAATCAGAGCTGTAGACAAAATATACACAACATGGCTTTATTGGTGGTCCTATGGTTAAGAATCTACCTTGCAATGCAGGGGACACCGGTCTGACCCCTGGTCCAGGAAGATCCCACATGCCGTGAGGCAACTAAGCCCATGCACCACAACTAAGCCCATGCGCCACAGAGCCCGTGCTCCACGACCAGAGGCCACCACCACGAGCAGCCCGAGCAGTGCAACCCGAAGGGAGCCCCTATTCTTCACAACTGGAGAAAGCCAACGGGCAACACCAAAGACCCAATGCAGCCAGAAATAAACAAATAAATTTTTTTTAAAAAGCTATAAAAAATGTACAAGATGATTATGTTTGCATTATTTACAAAGCAAAAAAAAAAAAACCCCTCCACAATAGAATGGTTAAATAAACTCTATAATGAAATATTTAAGTAGCTATTAAAAATCATGTTTTAAAAAGCATGTGTATGTTTATACACAAATAATGAAAATGTATTAATTAAAAATACTATAATGAATCCATTAATGTATTAACCGATTACTTTTTCGTGATGAAAACTTAGGTGTTTTACATGTATCTAGTTTCAAATTTCTAGAGTATGTATTATTTTTATGTCAAAAAAACTTTTATGGTAAGAAAATTAAATATATCAATTTAGGAGGCCAATCCCTTTCATTCATATTATATCAACATTCCATTCACATTCAACATGACATTGTAATTCAAAGCATATTTAAAAGATTTTTTAATCACTATTACCCTAAGACAGTTGGTAGAGCTGTTCAAATTTTGATATCTGATAACAATATATGTAGAACAATATATAACTCAATTCAATGGACAGAGAAATAATCAAGTGAGAGTCATGAAAAAAGTCAATCACCTGCTTTGTGTCCACCTCTCTATTCACAAAAGTACAAAGATGATGGTAGGTAGAACTGTTCGTCTTCACGTTAGTTTTCTTTACTTCAACATTCTGAAAAATGAAACAGAAAATAGATTGTTAAGTTGGAAGTATTCATTTTCATTTGAAGCAGGATCCATTGAAAAAAGTAATTTTATATTTTAATCAGTTATTCTTTATTTTTTTTCTTCATGAGAGCGTGCACTGTATTTCCACTAATCTGAAGTTTAGGTTTAAAAGTCAGATTGTATTTCAGTAAGAATAATGAATAGGTGACACTCTACAGTTTACTGTATGACATCAGGAGGCACATAATGGCAAGGTGTGCCTCTATTACTGATTTTAAGTTTGCTCATTTGGTTATGATGTTTCATAATCAATGATAAGAGAAAGTTCTCTTTTGTCTTTTCATAATCACTGAAAGAAGAAAGTTCTCTTTTGTCTAATGGAAGTAGGCCAATGAATAAATGCAAAAGGATGATAGATACTTGTGATGCTAAGTATCATCTCCCAGATTATTTGGAAATTGAAAAGAGAAAAATTTACCAATATAATTGAGATCTCTTGTAGCCACATAACCAAATCAGACAAATACAGAATACAAGAAATTAGTCTATTCAAAAATTCTGAAATAAAAAAGGGTTGGGGAGAGAATGCTTTACTTTGAAGACACAAAGCAAACAGAAGCAAGAGGTAAACCTTGACTGGATCCTGGTTACTTTTCTTAGTGTGATATTGTGGCCACATAGGAGAATGTCCTGGACTAACCTGGTGGTATGGTGGTAAAAATCTGCCTGTTAATGCAGGAGATACATTCAATTCCTGGTTGGGGAAGATTTCATACGCCACGGAGCAACTAAGCCTGTGCACCACAACTACTGAGGCTGTGCTCTAGAGCCTGGAGCCATGACTATTGATCCATGAGCAGTAACTACTGAAGCCCATGCACCTAGAGACTGTGCTCCACAACAAGAGAAGTCACCACAATGACAAGCCTGCGCACTGCAACAAAGACCCAGCACAACAAAAAATAAAAACCAACCTAGAGTTTCGTTAGAAAAAGAGAATGTCTTTATTCTTAGCAGAGGTACGTTAAAGTATATGGGGTGAAATGTAACCTATAAATATACGTTCAAATGTATACATTTATATCTTCAAATGTATACACAACCATTTGAAATCTACACATAATGCAAAATGAAATCTACACACACGCTATTTCTTATACTCTTCTCTGTATTTAAAAATTTTTCATAATAAAAATGTTGGGGGGAAAAGTACCACCACAGTTTAACATATAATTCGTATTTGCCAAATCACTTACACAGACGATGTTTTGGTCAGTTTAAAGTTTTGACCTTGACTTGTTAGGGCTTCCCAGATGGCTCAGATGGTAAAGAATCTGCCTGCAATGCAGGGGACCTGGATTTGATCCCTGGGTTGGGAAGATTCTCTGGAGAAGAGAATGGCTACCCACTCCAGTATTCTTGCCTGGGGAATTCCAAGAGGGTCAGAAAGAGTTGGACAAGACTGAGCCAGTTTCACTTTCGGCTTGTTAGAAACATTAAGAATTATGACAAAAGTAATAATAATAATTTTAAAAAATGGGCAAAATACTGCCTGCCTTTTAACAAGGCACTGGGGGAATGGCTGAAATCTGACTTCTCTGTTTGGATCTTACTAGATCAAATGTCACATGGCAGATGTCTAACATAAAAGTAGGAAGGCTGACAAAACCAGAGGCTTAAGATGAGACTACCTGGTACTGAGGCTGATCACACATACATAAAATACTCTTGTCTATACAACAAAATAATATATCCTGTATTTGTATTTTTTAAATTTCTGTTTAACTTTTTCGATAAACACACCTATGTAATTTAGATAATGATCCAAATGAGTTGTTTTAATAACCACAGCAAGATAATCTGAGCAGGAGAAGCAATACCTTTCAAAATTAATTTCTGCTTAATAAGTTAAATGTTTTTTTTTAAAAAAAGCTTCAAATCACAAAATCACACATTTTACTCTCACAAAGAAACAGACTTTTCTTACCATTTCACATAATCTTATGTGAAGTTATTAACTTATCTGGACCTAATTTCTGTGTCTATAAAATGATAACTATTTACAATAGCCAAATCTTGAATGTGGGAAAGTCTTTAGGGCAAATAATCCTTTTCTTTCCCAATAAAATAAAAAAGGTTACAGTTTTTCAAACAACAAAAAAATCTTAAGACAACTGGAGAAAACTGAACACAGACTGGGTATCAGATTATACTGGGAACAACATTATATTAGTATTGTGCTTTAAAGTCCTTAAACATCAGAGATACAAACTAAAGCATTTGTGGGTAAAATGCTGTCTAGAATTATTTTTAAATATTCTAGATATGTATT
Organism: Bos taurus; assembly: GCF_002263795.3. Lineage (NCBI taxonomy): Eukaryota > Metazoa > Chordata > Mammalia > Artiodactyla > Bovidae > Bos > Bos taurus. The sequence continues at coordinate 1,136,960 of NC_037356.1, forward strand.
ACCAGTACAGTTAAAAACTAAGTTCAAACAAATGGCATTTGGATGTGCACTGAATTCTAACAGCAAAGAAGAATTACTATATCCAAGCTCCCATACCCAGAGTAATTCACCTCAAAGAGAGCTGGAGGAGGGGGTGGCAGACTTGCAATTTTGGCAGATCTTTCCTTTTCCACAAGCAGAGCTTCTTTTCGAGCTTTTATATGCCTTAAAAAATAAAAGATGTCATAAATTAATCTCTCAAATAATGTTACAGTACAACTCAAAGTTAAAAATATAAAAGCCATTACAATCTTAAGAAATCCTCCACAGCCTGATCCCACAGGCTCAAATGCTATTTAATAGAGTGCATACACATGTGAGAAAATAAAGAGTAAAAGCGGTGTAGCTAGACATCAAGCTCCATAATGCGGACTGACCCAACAAACATCTAATGTTCTTTAGAATAATTTGGAATTATAAAAACCTAAAAATGATAAAGAGGGGCCACTGCATAAAATGACCACTTCTGACTAGCTAATAGGTTCTTTCATTTTTACAATATGCAAAAATCTCATCAATGACTTGCAGAGTCTATAACCTCTTTTAATGTTCATAATTGCACTGATTTTTTTCTTTTTATATCAGAGGCAGACAGATTTTGGTTGACCTGCATTCTAAACTAGTAATACACTTCTTCAGAAACTCAGTAACTGCTGCTAAAGTCAGAACAGAAGAGAAAGTTCACTTGTTAGTATGTACTCCCCCAACTGCATTATTTTAAACCAAGTTTAACAAACACCATGGATATACTATGTAACTTTTAAAAAGTATCCAAGTTTTAGTTTTAAAGTTTAGTCACTCAGTCATGTCCAGCTCTGCGACCCCATGGACTGTTGACTACCAGGCTCCTCCACCCATGGGATTGTCCAGGCAAGAGTACTAGAGTGGGTTGCCATTTCCTTCTCCACACACACAAAAAAATACCAATGTACCCTTTAATTCCAGCCATATCACTTTCAGTGGAGAATACGGTAAAAATTACTATTACTTTACCAGGTTTTTTGTTTCATTAACATTTCTTTTTGATTTTTCTGTACTTTCAGGGCCTCTTTATGTCTCATTTCTGCCTTTTTTTTCCTTTCTGCTGCCCGGTGTGCCAGAGCATTTAAATCAGGCTCCTAAAAACAAATATTACTTAAAATGTCATGTTAAACAAGACTAAAATGGCAAATATATAATATGTGTGGTACTCTGTCAGGGCAAAAATCATGAAGATGTATTCAAATGAAAACACTGGCTATAGCACAAAATTAATGATGAAATAAATAAAGCTACAAAAATCTGATATCAGAACTTAAAGCTATTAATACTAAAAACACAAACTAAAGCCAGGGACCAAGAATATTTTGATTGACAAATTCTTTAAAGAGTTCTTCCTGACTAAAAGTTTGGTTACAAAGACATGCATTCTTGGAATCCAGCTTGTTTATTTTGTGTGACTATCTCTGGGACCACAATCTAGGATTTTCCAACCATAAATCAGAAGAAACAAGGTCAGGGAGTAGTCTTAAATACTGAGTTAAGTACTACTTTGCCTTTGTGAAAGGAAGAACTCAAGTGTATACACATTTAATTACACATTTTGGAGGTATGAGAAAGGAGTGATAATGAAATCAGAAAACTGAATTCATCCCACCGAACTTGTCCAAAATGACTGAAATGAGTAACAACTTGTAATTCTGAAGGTTACTATTTTATTCACCCAGTTGTTAAGGACTGGAAAAGAATAATGTTTGCTTTTTTTATGAAGTATAGTTTGATTTACAATGCTGTGTTAGTTTCAGTATACAGCATAGTGATTCCGTTATACATACACATATACAGCTGTTCTTTCTTGGATTCTTTTCCCTTGTAGATTATTATGAAATACTGAGTATAGTTTCCTGTGCTCTACAGTAGGTCATTGTTGGTTATCTATTTTATATATAGTAGTGTGTGTGCTAATCCCATTCTCCTAATGTATTATCCCTTACCGCCCACCAGTGGTAACCCTAAGTTTGTTAGAGAATAATGTTAATTTAAACATCATAGAAAACAGATTTTCCTTCACATGACTCTTACCAGAAAATGAATCAAGTAGTATTCTTAGTTATATTAAATTTACAAAAACATTCAGGCTGCCCACAGCAAATTCTATACATGAAAACACTTTTATCAGTGTCTAATAACACAAATCTACTTTTAACAAGTATCATTACCACAGACAGGTAGTCAAATAAGTGCTCACTTACATTTTCTTTGGCTTGTTGATGCCCCTCTCCCATATTTCTTAAACTTGCCAAATACAGTTTTTCCAAGTTCTTGATTTTCTGAGTTTGTGATTCCACCCATTCTGTCCTTAGTTCCTCTGCCAAACGAGTGAATTGCTGATTTCTCCTCTGTTTTATATCTTCTCTTATCTGTAAAGCAATATCTCTTTCTTGTTCTCGAACCTAAAGGATGAATATTTAAGATTACATGAAAAGAGGCTTACTTCAACTTTTTGGAAAAGCTCTTTGGAAACAGGATCCTAAATGAATTTGATTCAGGTATTAGATATATCAATTCTCCAGAATATTCACAAGATATTAGATAAGCCCTATTTAAAGCAGAAAATCCAGGTGAAGGAGAAAAAACCAAAAATAAGACTTACAAAGTTCCCTGATAAGCCATTATGTTTCCTCCCCAGAGACCTAAGGGGACTGCCATTATCATTCTGATTTGAGCAAGTTCCAAGAGTTGGTGATGGACAGGGAAGGCTCATGTGCTGCAGTCCATGGGGTCACAAAGAGTCAGATACAACTGAGCGACCAAACTGAACTGAACTGAATGTAAAAAATTGGCTTCCCTGGTGGCTCAGTGATAAGGAATCCACAACCCAGTCCAATATTCTTACCTGGAAAACCCCCACGGACAAAGAAGCATGGCAGGCTACAGTCCATGGGGCCTCAAAGAGTTAGACACAACTTAGTGACTTAACAACAATAACAATGTAGAAAATACTAATAATTTTGGGGACACAAAGAAGTTGACACTATGTTCCAAATAAATCTCACCTGCAGCAATCTTAGTTTTCGTCTTCTTTCATAATCTTCCTTTAAAATGAAGGCTTCCTCATTAGGACTCAATCTCAGCTTGCCAGCATTCACTCCCTTTCTTTTCATTTTCATGTAGTACTTTAAATATGAAGGTTCTGCATTAAAAAAAAAATATATATATATATCTATTAAAAATAAGACAGTAAAGATTAGAACACTTTTTAAAGGGCTGTAAACATGAAATGATTTGGGTAAACTAAGTTCAACTTATTTATAAATAGCAATCATTAATTCAGCACTTAAATTGGTAGTTCTCAGATGGGGAGAAAGCAGTTTAGTGGTAAGTAAACCATTTCAAGCATTACTTGATGGACTCTGTGGGAGAGGGAGAGGGTGGGAAGATTCGGGAGAATGGCATTGAAACATGTAAAATATCATGTATGAAACGAGATGCCAGTCCAGGTCCGATGCACGATACTGGATGCGTGGGGCTAGTGCACTGGGACGACCCAGAGGGATGGTATGGGGAGGGAGGAGGGAGGAGGGTTCAGGATGCGGAACACATGTATACCTGTGGTGGATTCATTTTGATATTTGGCAAAACTAATACAATTATGTAAAGTTTAAAAATAAAATAAAATTCAAAAGGAAAAAAAAAAAAAGAAAGCTGAGCGCGAAGAATCGATGCTTTTGAAAAAAAAAATGCTGTCTAACAATTGTTAAATCATGAAAGTTTGCTGAAAAGATGTTTTCTCAATTACAGCCATTTATAATATTGAGGACTTGACAATAAATTTCATATTAAAAAAAAGAAAAAATGCTTCCTCATCTGTGGCAGATTATTGTTTACCTGTAGTATGTGGGACCTGACTAACTCCTACTTGAGATTTCCAGAGTTTACCCAGCTTAAATACAGAAAACCACAAAGATTTCAAAAAGTGTGTTAGCGCAGAATAAATGCTTCAAAATTACAGTTTAACACTAGAACTCTGATAACTTGTACATAACCAGCGAGACTACTATACTGCAAGGGCTCCTGGCTCATATTTCAGCTCCTAGTCTGTGATATATAATATGATCACCAAGTGTCATTGTATCTTAGGGAATCACATTAACCCCTCTACAGTAAAACAACTCTTCAGTAATTGGTGGTGTGATTTTTAAATGAAATCATTAAACAAAACTCCTAGAACAAAGTTATGTTTTTAGGTTCAGTCCAGGGTTTAAGATTCCTAGATCTAGTCTTCTATTGCTCCTGTTTACACTCAGGTGTTCTCAACCACGTCTCTAGATTATAACATGCCCCAATTTGGGGAAGTCTGGCAGGGAAAAAACGAAAGAATTTAAGAATCTATAGTTTTTATAAAATTTAAAAACCCTCCCCAGGTGATTCTGTATCTCCTTGTTCCCATTATTGCCATTTTCAAAAATTAGACACTTCAAATCAGTACATAACCATGATTTCATTTGAGATCAATCTCTTTACAATGACCAGGAAGGGAAATATGGTAACCAAACACTTAAATCTTTCTGAAGATAGTTTTCTGTTGTTGTTGTTGCCCCATTTGACTTGTGAGAATCCTAGTTCCCTGAGCAGGGATCAACCTGGGCCCCCTGCAATGGAAGTGCTGAGTCCTTATCACTAAACCACCAGGGAATCCCCTTCTGCAGCCAGCTTAAGCAGCACTTCCCTGTGAAACTGCCCTCCAGTGATTCTTGCTCCACCTGCCTGTCCCGACCTGCCTTTCCATAAGAAATGTTACCCTCACATTCATATGAGGACTAACCTATGCTGCCTTGATATTACCTTCCTCTAGTTTTTCATCAATAACTTGCCCTTTCTAATTAGATTCCTTAACAATAAGGATAGAGGCTCTGGTTTTGTTGTTTTTTTTTAATATCCAAATTAACCACGAATAACCACCACCACGCAGTATTTCACATACTAAGGATAAATACTGTTTTCACTCAGGTGTACAAATAGCGACCAGAAGAATTTGGGGTTATCTAATAGGAACTAAGGGCTTTCCTGGTGGCTCAGTGGTAAAGAATCTACCTCTCAATGCAAAGATCTGGGTTTGATCCCTAGGTTGGGAAGATCTCCTGGAGAAGGAAATGGCAACCCACTACAGTATTCTTGCTATTCTTGCCTGGAAAATCACATGGACAAAGGAGCTTAGCAGGCTACAGTCCATGGGGTTGCAAAAGAGTTGATACATGACTTACTAACTGAACAAACAAAAATAGAAACTAAAACTTTTTCACTGAACTCTCCATCAAAAAGAAGGCAGGAATGATCTTATTCATGGTTGTATGTGCAGAGCCTAAAAGCTGCTTTGCTCCTAAGTAGGTCCTTCAGTGTGCTGACTGAATGAATGACTCATTCAATGAGTTAATTCATATAAAGTGCTAGATAGGTATATGTGGTCACTGTTACAACCTGATGACAAAAAGGAATAACTGCTTACATGTGAAAAATCTTTTCCAGCTGAAACCCACTCAGCTGATATTCACAAGGCTTTGGTAATGTACTCTGAAAGTGCCAACCAACCATTCTCTATTTTAGACAAGAATCAAAGGCCTCTTAGGTTATTGACCTGAGTGACAATATCTACTGGCAGAGCCAAGAAAAGAATCTGATGTTTCTTATATATGGCTCCTAACTTTCTGAAATGCTAAAATATAGGGAATAAGGAAAATTTTGTTTAAGCCTGTATTTTTTGCAAGAGGGGATTGACAAGAACTAAACAAAGAGACCCAACAAAGGTCCGTCTAGTCAAGACTATGGTTCTTCTAGTGGTCATGTATGGATGTGAGAGTTGGACTGTGAAGAAAGCTGAGCACCGAATAATTGATGATTTTGAACTGTGGTGTTGGAGAAGACTCGAGAGTCCCTTGGACTGCAAGGAGATCCAACCAGTCCATTCTGAAGGAGATCAGCCCTGGGATTTCTTTGGAAGGAACGATGCTAAAGCTGAAACTCCAGTACTTTGGCCACCTCGTGCGAAGAGTTGATTCATCGGAAAAGACTGATGCTGGGAGGGATTGGGGGCAGGAGGAGAAGGGGACGACAGAGGATGAGATGGCTGGATGGCATCACGATTTGATGGACGTGAGTCTGAGTGAACTTCGGGAGTTGGTGATGGACAGAGAGACCCGGCGTGCTGCGATTCATGGGGTCGCAAAGAGTTGGACACGACTGAGCGACTGAACTGAACTAAACTGAAACAAAGAGAAAACAAGTAATCCTGTAATCCTCAATTTCCTTTTCTAGAGGATTACAGGAACAAGCATATGTTTGTTATTTTTACCTAAGCTGTGACAGAGTAACTGTTTTTTCTTGTATATCATTATCTTAATTTTTACACTTGTTTGGAAATAATCTGATTTAGTATTCCCAGCTTCTCTAAATGTCAACCACAGTACAACCACCAAAACCAGGAAATTAACACTAGCACAATACTTTTAGCTAATCTACAGACCTTATTCAAATTTCATCAATAGTCCCACTAATGTCCATTTTCTGGACCAGGTCCCAAGCCAAGGAAAACATATCCTTTGACTGTTGTGTCACTCTGCATCCTCAAAGAAGTAGATGCCAAAATGGGATGAAACCCACGAGGATTTTATTAGGGGAAATGCCTGTGTGAGGGAAAATGGAGAGGGAGGTGGTGAAAGCTAGGAGTGTTTCAGACTTTCATGCAAATCTGCCACTGAGTGAAGGAGGAAGGCAAAGTTGGGTAGATGACCCTTAAATGGTGCAGTCTAAGGAAGCTTCAGGAAGATTGCTGGGGAGTCCTTAAGCCAAAATCCCTTGTGTCTCAGGAACAGGCCTGCCTTCACATCCACCCTATGCTGTCATTAACTAGGAGCAGTCTATGGGAGGCATCCATGTAAACAGATTTCAGAACGCAGGGGCTGAGGGTCTATAAATCATGTTCTAATGGCTAGGCTGTTTTGTCTCCTTCAACTCCTCTAATTTGAGATGTTCCTCAGTCCTGTCACCCCTTCCTCCATCTTGACATTTTAAAAAGATGCCAGCCAGTTATTTTGCATAATGTCCCTCTATCTAGATGTGTTTAATCCCTTCCTATAGTGAGACTGAGGTTATGCATTTTTGGCAAGACCACCACAGAAGTCATGACGTACTCTTCTCAGCACATCACACCAGAATGAGTTTTGATCTCTTGATTAAGAAGGTGCCTAACAGGTTCCTCCACTACAAACACCATTTTTTTTTAAAGAATTTGGTGGAGAGATAATTGAGGCTATGTAAATACCATGTTCCCCACCATATTTGCCAACTAAATTTAGTATCCACTGATGACCACCTGAAACAATGTGTTTTCTGCTTACATTATTCCTTCTACACTTACCAACTGGAATCCTACTTAAGGAAGTTTCACCCATTCCCTCACTTTAGTATTTATTCATATCAATACAGATTTTCAAATTCTAAGTACTGTTACTGACAAATAATAGAGGTGATACTACTTATCTTTCAAGACTGTCCTGAGGATTAAATGGCAACGAGCACCTCTTAATCACCTATATTAGGAAGATGCGGCTTCAAGGCCCAATTCCACTTGAAGCAAAGACACTTAAAATCACTTTGTCTCACTTCCTTGAAATATATAAGCGGAGTATAATATCTTCTCCAACAGGTTGTTCTGATTGTATGTCTTAGTAAATATAAACTGCCAGATATTTTCTAAATTTTAATGACTCTACCGTTCCCCATTGTTTTACAAAACAGACGTTTGCGGCAGAACTTAGTATCTAAGAAATTAAAGGTGAGAGACACCAAAAGAGAGCATGCTCTCTGCATGAAACGATTCCAAGCTGGGCTCTTAAACGGCTCCCAGGAGTGAGGCCGCTCGGCGGGTGACCTGGGGGCAGGACGCACCCAGGAGTTCTGCAGTCGGACCCCGCAGACCCTTCCGGCCGCCCCGACTTGGAAGCTCAGGGCCCCCGCGAGGCCCGACCCCACGGGAACGCGCATGGCCGGCTGCGCCAAAGGCTCCGGGGCGGCCTCTCACACGGCGCAGGCGAGGCCGTGAGGGGACGCGCGCCCCGCCGGCCTCGTGCCCGGCCTCTGTGGAGAGCCGCGGGCCGCTGCGAGTGCGTCCCCCGCCGCAGCACACCCCCGGCTCCTCGCCTCGCGGAGAAGTGCACGCTCGGGGACCTTGGGAGGCCAGCGCCTCTGTCACTCACCAGGGAGACGAAAGCCCGGCCTCAGGAATCGCGGCTCAGACACAGAAGGCCCGGCGGCCCGCCCCACAGCTGCCTCCGAACAGCCGTTCGGACGTGAGCGAGGCGGCCATCTCCGAGCCGCCGTCACTTCCGTCATTCAAACCGCTCGGCAGTGGCGCGGCCAGGCCGCGGGAAGCGCCGAGCCCCGCCCCGCCCCGGGGGCCGTCGGGACGGCCGTGGCGGAAGCCGCTCGGGGCGCTCGCCCCTCCTACGTGGGGCCCATTATTTCTCGTGTCGGGCGTGGCTCGGAGGGTCTGCTTTACGTCTCCCGACAGGCTCATCTTACAGATCCGAGACAGAGGTCCAGGAAGGGAGAGTTACTTACCACAGCCCACCCGGGTGGCTTCAGTCTCAAGCGTCTTTATGAAGACGCCTTGGGAAGTGCAGCCTTTCTTGTCTAAGGACACAATTCGTTTGGTACTTTCTCACGCTGCAGTTATTTTCTGATAGTTTTCAATTCACTCAACAGGGAACCGTATCGTAATGCTGTGCCTCCAGAGGGCCACACTAGCTAGAACATGTCAAGGATTTAACCGCTGTAGATAACCTGCAATCAGAAAGGGAGTGAGAGCTGTTTCATATTTCAGTTCAGTTCAGTTCAGTCGCTCAGTCGTGTCCGACTCTTTGCGACCCCATGAATCACAGCACGCCACGCCTCCCTGTCCATCACCAACTCCCGGAGTTCACTCAGACTCACGTCCATCCAGTCAGTGATGCCATCCAGCCATCTCATCCTCTGTCGTCCCCTTCTCCTCCTGCCCCCAATCCCTCCCAGCATCAGTCTTTTCCAACGAGTCAACTCTTCGCATGAGGTGGCCAAAGTACTGGAGTTTCAGCTTTAGCATCATTCCTTCCAAAGAAATCCCAGGGCTGATCTTCAGAATGGACTGGTTGGATCTCCTTGCAGTCCAAGGGACTCTCAAGAGTCTTCTCCAACACCACAGTTCAAAAGCATCAATTCTTCGGTGCTCAGCTTTCTTCACAGTCCAACTCTCACACCCATACATGACCATGGGGTCACAAAGAGGTGAACACGACTGAGTGACTGAACAACAACCACCTTGGTTTTACAGACAAGCTGCATTACAGAGAAATTTGGTGACTTGGCCAAGAGGACATGGAAGAGTGAAACCGAGACTAGAATTCATGTATTTATCCCAAATACTGGGATTCTTCCTTCATGCTTCCCTGTCCATGATCACATTTATCTTAATAATTGTACTTATTCTAAACAAAACTCTTCAACATCCTCAACACAGACTCATAGGTACCCTCCCACACTGAACAAAAGATGCGCCCATTATTTCACGCTTTAGGCTAATTTTGGTGCCCACTGTGTTTTCCAAAAGCACCAAGCACATTCCCCATCATAGCACTTATCAATTGTTATTGAAATGATCTGTTTATTAGGCTCTGTGTTGACTAGACTGAATTCTCAAGAACTGGAGTGCACTTTGTTCAGTCACCTGCCACTTTGAGCTTCTGAAATGTTTGTTGAATGAATGAATAAATAAATCACTTCCCCAACCTGCATCCTGGGCAGAAATCTTACAGTTGGAGATTTTGAATTAAGGCTTGTTATTTTTTTTTGATAGGAGGCAGTGAGGAATCAAAGAAAACCCAGTGGGCTTAGAATCAGAGTGTTTGGTCTACTGTCACAACTCTGAGACTTTCCAACTGTTGAACACGAAGCCAATGAGCCTTGGTTTGTGATTTGTTTCTCTATTATTGCCAACCAGACCACCTCAGAGTGTCCAGAATGGCTCACTCATTATGACTAGCAATTGATTCTGACTGTCAGCTGAAACTTTGCTGAAACTATTGAGTGAAGTGCTGTTACCAGCCAGGGTTCTTGGCCTCCTCAATCAATTTAAATTATCAGGGGCCAGACAAGAAATTCAGGCAAAGTTCTCCTGGGGTCCCTTCTGCAGCAGGGTGGAGTGAGAACAAACAACCGGTTCCCTTACTTGCTCACTTTTCAAGGAGGCTGAGCTTGTTCCTTGTGTGGGGATGAGGGTAGGGGTGTTTGTGGGGGTCAGGCTAGAGGGATGGCTTAGGTGGTTTGCCCAGCACTTTGTGGTCTTGTGTGCAGGGGGCATGCTCAGTACTCTGCTTTTGCTCCAGGCTTTTCAAAGGTGGCAGTTCAGGGACTTCCTGGTGGTGCAGTGGCTAAGACTCTGCGTTCACAATACAGTGGGCCTGGGTTCGATCCCTGGTTAGGGAACTAGATCCCACGTGCCTCAACAAAGGTCAAAGATTCCATGTACTGCAACCAAGACCCAGCACAGCCAAACAAATAAAAATAAATGTATAGATATTAAAAAGAAAATTACAGTTTGGTTTTTTGGTCTCTTTACATCAGTTCATAATTTTGCCCCAACTGTGTATGCATGCAGTTATTTTTAGTCCCATACAGTTTCTTTGTATTTTGTTGCTCAGGGAGGTATTTGTCCAGGGGCAAATACTTCAGTACTGCAGCAAAGGGTCCCAGGTCCCAGACATATCTCAGTGCCTTCAAGCAGCCTCTCCATGTGGGTTGGAATTCTTACTAGCTGAGATTCAAGAGAGAATGTCCAAAGAATGAGTATTTCCAGGGCAAGAACATGAAAGCTGCAAATCCTTTTAAAGGCAAGGCTGAGAAATGTTCAGTTTTGCCACACTGTCTTGATTAAGTATCATAGGACCAGCCCAAGTTCAAGTGAAGGGGAAAAAGTCATCTCCCAGTGAAGTGACAAAGAATTTGCAGCCATCTTTAATTCACCACCATTTCCTTAGTAATAGTTGACCTGCTCTCTTCACAGGCTGCTTGTGAAACTCAAAGTCATGAATCATAAAGAGCACGAATGAACTCCAAAACCATGTTAGATACATTCAGTTCAGTCACTCAGTCGTGTCTGACTCTTTGCGACCCCATGGACTGCAGCACCCCAACCCTCCCTGTCCATCACCAACTCCCGGAGTTTACTCAAACTCATGTCCATTGAGTCAGTGATGCCATCCAACCATCTCACCCTCTGTTGTCCCCTTCTCCTCCTGCCCTCAATCTTTCCCAGCATCAGGGTCTTTTCAAATAAGTCAGTTCTTTGCATCAGGTGGCCAAAGTATTGGAGTTTCAACTTCAACATCAGTCCTTCCAATGAACATTCAGGACTGATTTCCTTTAGGATGGACTGGTTGGATCTCCTTGCAGTCCAAGGGACTCTCAAGAGTCTTCTCCAACACCACAGTTCAAAAGCATCAATTCATTGGTGCTCAGCTTTCTTTACAGTCCAACTCTCACATCCATACATGACTACTGGAAAAACCATAGCCTTGACTTGACAGACCTTTGTTGGCATACATTAGAAGCTATTATATATATATAGGCACCTTTGTTTCCTCTTCTCATTACAGACCCAGCCCTCCAGGCCACAAGGGTAGGCATGTGACCCAAACTGAGCAAATCACAGTTCTCTATCTCCTTTGCTATTGAGATTGACCCAAGGATAGGAACATATTCTAAACTGAATCTTTTGTGGCTTTTATTTTAATACACTCACTTCAGACTGCAGGAGACAAAACCAAACCAACCAAACAAAAAACACCTTTTAAATGTGTTTATTGGTGTTCAGTTTTTAATTTTTAATTGGGTCCCTTTGTACTCTATTGGCTTAGGGCTAGGTGTATAGGCTGTTTCTAGTGTTGCTACCCAACAAGGAATGAACATTAATAAGCAATGATCAAGAAGAAGAATTTTCCTAGGCAGTAACAACACTAGTGTGACTAGTCACTATGCAATGCTGCCCCTCAAACTGCAATGGAAGCCATTCAGGTTAGGAGCAGTTTAACATGTTTCTCTGATGGGGAACCATTTCACTGCTCTGAGTTCCCTTTATCTTTATCCACATTCAATACAAGAGATTGGCATTAAAGTTGGGGTCGGGGAGGACCCTCAATAATTCTCATGTATAAAGTCCTGATGAAAGGGAATCATTGCAAGAACAGAAGTAATCAGGTTTCCATCTGACCATCTGCCAACTGGCCTTTCTCTCTGGCATAAACACCAAAAGGGCTTAACAAGTGATAGGATCTCAGGGTAATTTACAGCTGCTAACAGAAGTGAGATTAAGAGTGCCCAGCAGGAGAGGAAAGATGGGCTCAGAAAGGCTTTTAAAAGCTATAAATATTTCTTTAAAATGTGTGTGGGTAGATCCGAAGGTGGGGAGGAATTGGGCCTTTTATTTAAGGAGAGTGAAAATTGAGAGGAGAGAATAGGAAAATGAATTTATTTTGTTTCATCTTTTAAATCATATTTCAGCTAATATGATTTTTATTAATATTACTGATATTTATTCAGCAATGAGGGTGTAGACTGTGAGTTATATACTTAAAAAGACAGGGAGGTCTGGGGACTTCCTGGTGGTCCAATGATGAAGGCTCTGCCTTCCAGCATAGGGGACATTGTTCAATCCCTGGTCAGGAAACTAAGATCCCATATGCCATGAGGCATATGCCCCCAAGATAGTAATCATCCAGTTATAACCATTTTGGCTTCATTGTTTTCATTCATTCATTGACTATTCATTGAGCAATTACTAAGTGCCAACCAAACATTTTGGCTGAGGATACAGTGATAAACCAGATATTGAGGATATAACAAATGCACAAGACAGACGCTATCCTACCCTCAAAAAGGCAGTGAAGACATGTGAACAGGCTCTCACAATACTTCACATTAAGTGCAACAGCCTGCTTGTTCTTTACACGCTTTCATTCCCAGCCAGAGCTCTGTCTGAGCCAAAAATGGGGCTGCCACGTAACTGGTGAACTAGTGAGGCAGCCGTCAGAAGTCTGTGGGTTTCTTGAGGCTCAAATTAGCAGAAAGAAGGAAACACTGACTCCTGAGGATACAATTGATATATCTGCTGCCCCAGAGACCCAACACATATAGTAAGCACTCTGCTTTCCAGAGAGGGGAACTCCAGCTATAAATCTTTGGCACCGGGGAGAAGACAGGTGGGAATCTAAGATATTCTAGCAATTTTAAAGGGAGCAGTGTATTGATAATATAATGCATATGGTGTCAGTGTGTGTTGATGGGGTAAAATATTTTATTTAAATGCTTGTAATGTGGTGAAACAGGCATATTGAAGGGAATTCTGCACTTCTATAATACTGCCAAGCACAGCTGAGAGAATAAATTTATGCTTGCTTCAATCTCTGTATATTTGGACTTGTTTTTTCCTCAGCATTCTAGAAAGTGGTGACATGGGACACTCTTTTAGACAAACAGCCCTCTATAAGCATTCCTGCCCTGCTTGAAACCTACAGTGGTTGTCTTTACAGAATACATCAACGCTAATGTCTCTTACTAGCTTTCCAGAACCTCCAAAATATGGCCCTAAAGAGAGCAGAGCTCAGAGTTTCAGTTTATCACTAATCACGTCGAGCCTTGTTTTTTTTTTTTTTCTTGTAAAATAGGAATAATAATATCCACCATATCAAACTCACAGGACTGTGTCAGTGTTAAACAAAATGATGCATCTGACAGCACTTCGCAAACCACCAATGTAGTGTTACTGTACAGATGTGAGTATTATGATGTTGGTGTTTTGATCCATACAGCATTATTTCATGTCATCCTTCAACTGGACCACAATGTGCTGTGTTCCTTCTTGTCTCTGAATTGGGGCTTATGTGAGTCCCCAGCCCAGTGGGGAGGAGAGCAGACCCTGAGGCCAGACTGCCTGGGGTCTGGGTCAGCACTTGCCCTGGAGGCTGTAGTGAGGATTAAATGGGCTCCCGGGGTAAAGCCCTTAGACCGTGCTTAGCACATCACATCACTCCCGGCACTGTTGTAGCAAGCGCTTTTCATCCTTGACTACGTCTTCCTTTTCTAGCTCACATCCTATCTCATTCATGAAGTCTTCTCCCCTGGTTTTCTCCTACCTCTGAAACGTTATACCTAGAGTGATGTCACACAGGTTAACTATTATTTCATGATATGATTGTATTACCCAGTTATATGCATTAACTCAACATTTAATGAACACCAGCTGTGACCAGGTTCTTTCTTGTGTTTGTGTTGTCACTTCAGTCGTGCCTGACTCTTTGCAACCCTATGGACTGTAGCCCACCAGGTGCCTCTGTCCATGGGGTTCTCTAGGCAAGAATACTGGAGTGGATTGCCATGCCCTTCTCCAGAGGATTTAGACCATGAGAATAAAGAAAAACAAGATGCGGAACCCATCTGTGGTCAGATGACCAAGCAGACAGTGAGCTATAAACTGAATGGCTGTGTGTCCTGAAAATTCATATATTAAATCCTAATCTCCACTGTGGTGGTGTTTAGAGGTGGAGCCTTTGGGAGGTGATTAGATCATGAGGACTCATTGACTCTTCTCCTTTAGAAAAAGCCCCTTGGGGGCTTCCCTGGTGGGCCAGTGGTTAAAGTCTTTGCCTTCCAATGCAGGGGGTGTGGGTTCAATTCCTGGTCAGGGAACTAAGATCCCACATTCTTTGGGGCCAAAACATAAAACAGAAGCAGTATTGTAACAAATTCAATAAAGACTTTTTAAATGGTCCACACCAAAAAGTTTTTTAAAAAGGAAGAGCCTCTGTCCTATTTCTATGAGTTGTCTCATCTCTAACAGCCTTTCCCAGATTTCAAATCTCTGTGCTTTTCCCCCCACCTTTTCTCTCCCTACCCTTCCACCTTTGTTCCTGTGACTTCACTGTTAGAACTCCGCAGCTGGAACTTCCCTCAAACCTTCCATTAGGTGTCTACTCATCCTGCGCGCACTCTGCAGCTTTTGCTAAAGAGCCTGATGACTTCGTAATTCATGCCCTGATGTCATCTAGCCCAGGTCAAAACAAAGATGTCTTTTTACAAACATACGCCATTTTCACCTTCAACGCCAGTTCCAGCATGCCATGTCCAGGGAGACTTAAAATAACAAATCTATCATCTGTGGTTTAGCGTTTTGCTGACAGCAGAATTATCAGCATCATGCCCATGCTACAGATGGGAACGCTTGTGCCTGTATTACATGTCTTGTCTTCTGTTCTTTACATTTGGAACAGCCAGGGGACACCTTCATGGCTCATTTTTGGGCTTACTTCCCATGGAATTTCCTAACCTCATCCCTCTGAGTCTCATTCCTCAGGCTGGCTTCATTCGAGCTAAAGGATTCTCAGGCGGACCAGTCCTCCCAGGCAAAGGCACGGTGTGCGTTTTCAGAAGGACCTTCAAAGTCTTCACACAAGGAGGTGAGCGATGGGGCTACTTTTAGTAAATTTTCTCTCTTTACATGGCGGCGGCAGGACCAGTAGTGAGAGGTGAGGCGACACCTCAGATGCCGTCCTTTATGCCTTTACGGGGTCTGTTTCAATTCCACTTGCGGGGAAAGCGGTGGAAATGATCATGTCTACCGCTAGAGGGCGGACTGGTCAAATTTAAAATGCGTGATTGAGACGCTGTGGGGACTTTTTTGTTTCATATCCCCTCCACCCTCGGAGCCCCCACCCAAACCCCATTAGACAAGAGAAGAGGGACCAAGGTCATCAGGAATAGGAAAAAGCAAAGGCAGCGCCACTGCTGCTGATAAGAGCCGGTCCTCCTCCTGCTCTCTGTGTATGCCGCGAGCTGGACTTGCCCTATGGCCGCAAACAGGGAGCGTCCGGGTGATACTAGCTTGGTGTTTAGTGCCTGTTATAGGGGGCTGCCGACTATGGGGTTGCACAGAGTCGGACACGACTGAAGTGACTTAGCAGCATAGGAGAAGGCAATGGTACCCCACTCCAGTACTCTTGCCTGGAAAATCCCATGGATGGAGGAGCCTAGTAGGCTGAAGTCCATGGGGTCGCTAAGAGTCGGACATGACTGAGCGACTTCACTTTCACTTTCACGCATTGGAGAAGGAAATGGCAACCCACTCCAGTGTTCTTGCCTGGAGAATCCCAGGGACGGGGGAGCCTGGGGGGCTGCCCTCTCTGGGGTCGCACAGAGCTGGACACGACTGAAGCGACTTAGCAGCAGCAGCCAGGCACCTTACTAGGCATTTTACCCACAGCACCTTCTGTGAGCCTCGCAATGGCCTTCTGAGGCACATTTTTAAGATCACGACAAGTGAAGAAACATGCTTGTTAAATATGTTGCTCTAAAGCAAGTAAATAATAAGTGACAGATACCGAGTTTGAACTGATGTTTGTGAAGGAGGGGTCAACGGGAAAAGAGGGGGGTCTCGAAAGGACCTGAAATTAAGCAGTAAATTATCGTTCAAAGCCTCTAAGAGGGCTTTAGGGCTGGGAACTGTCCTCTGCTAGCCACTGTAAGTGGAGAAAATACCTTTAAACAAATTATGTATATTCACCGTTAAAAAAAAAAATTCAACACAATATCTAAAGGAGAAAGCAAAAACTGCCTTCAGATCTTATTGTCTAGATAAAGCATTTTAAAATCATGTTTAGTTAGGCTCCTATGACATTGTTTTTATTTTGTTTTGTTTTATGATTTTTTTATGGATCCGTGTAGCTACATGTGTACATTATCACATAAATACAGAATCAGTTCAGTTCAGTTCAGTCGCTCAGTTGTGTCCGACTCTTTGTGACCCCACGAATTGCAGCGCGCCAGGCCTCCCTGTCCATCACCAACTTCCGGAGTTCACCCAGACTCACGTCCATCGAGTCAGTGATGCCATCCAGCCATCTCATCCTCTGTCGTCCCCTTCTCCTCCTGCCCCCAATCCCTTCCAGCATCAGAGTCTTTTCCAATGAGTCAACTCTGCGCACGAGGTGGCCAAAGTACTGGAGTTTCAGCTTTAGCATCATTCCTTCCGAAGAAATCCCAGGGCTGATCTCCTTCAGAATGGACTGGTTGGATCTCCTTGCAGTCCAAGGGATTCTCAAGAGTCTTCTCCAACACCACAGTTCAAAAGCATCAATTATTCGGTGCTCAGCTTTCTTCACAGTCCAACTCTCACACCCATACATGACCACTGGAAAAATCATATCCTTGACTAGACGGGCCTTTGTTGGCAAAATAATGTCTCTGCTTTTCAACATGCTATCTAGGTTGGTCATAACTTTTCTTCTAAGGAGTAAGCGTCCTTTAATTTCATAGCTGCAGTCACCATCTGCAGTGATTTTGGAGCCAAAAAAAAATAAAGTCTGACACTGTTTCCACTGTTTCCCATCTATTTGCCATGAAGTGATGGGACCAGATGCCATGATCTTCGTTTTCTGAATGTTGAGCTTTCAGCCAACTTTTCACTCTCCACTTTCACTTTCATCAAGGGGCTTTTGAGTTCCTCTTCACTTTCTGCCATAAGGGTGGTGTCATCTGCATATCTGAGGATATTGATATTTCTCCCGGCGATCTTGATTCCAGCTTGTGCTTCTTCCTGCCCAGCGTTTCTCATGATGTACTCTGCATAGAAGTTAAATAAACAGGGTGACAATATACAGCCTTGACGTACTCCTTTTCCTATTTGGAACCAGTCTGTTGTTCCATGTCCAGTTCTAACTGTTGCTTCCTGACCTGCATATAGATTTCTCAAGAGGCAGGTCAGGTGGTCTGGTATTCCCATCTCTTTCAGAATTTTCCACAGTTTATTGTGATCCACACAGTCAAAGGCTTTGGCATAGTCCACAAAGCAGAAATAGAGGTTTTTCTGGAACTCTCTTGCTTTTTCCACGATCCAGAGGATGTTGGCAATTTGATCTCTGGTTCCTCTGCCTTTTCTAAAACCAGCTTGAACATCTGGAAGTTCACGGTTCACGTATTGCTGAAGCCTGGCTTGGAGAATTTTGAGCATTACTTTACTAGCGTGTGAGATGAGTGTAATTGTGTGGTAGTTTGAGCATTCTTTGGTATTGCCTTTCTTTGGGATTGGAATGAAAACTGACCTTTTCCAGTCCTGTGGCCTCTGCTGAGTTTTCCAAATTTGCTGGCATATTGAGTGCAGCACTTTCACAACACAGTCCTTCAGGATTTGAAATAGCTCAGCTGGAATTCCATCACCTCCACTAGCTTTGTTTGTAGTGATGCTTCCTAAGGCCCACTTGACTTCACATTCCAGGATGTGTGGCTCTAGGTGAGTGATCACGCTTTGTGGTTATCTTGGTCATGAAGATCTTTTTTGTACAGTTCTGTGTATTCTTGCCACCTCTTCTTAATATCTTCTGCTTCTGTTAGGTCCCTACCATTCTGTCCTTTATCGAGCCCATCTTTGCCTGAAATGTTCCCTTGGTATCTCTAATTTTCTTGAAGAGATCTCTAGTCTTTCCCATTCTGTTGTTTTCCTCTATTTCTTTGCATTGATCGCTGAGGAAGGCTTTCTTATCTCTTCTTGCTATTCTTTGGAACTCTGCATTCAGATGCTTATATCTTTCCTTATCTCCTTTGCTTTTCGCTTCTCTTCTTTTCACAGCTATTTGTAAGGCCTCCTCAGACAGCCATTTTGCTTTTTTGCATTTCTTTTCCATGGGGATGGTCTCGATCCCTGTCTCCTGTACAATGTCACGAACCTCCGTCCATAATTTATCAGGCACTCTATCAGGTCTAGTCCCTTAAATCTATTTCTCACTTCCACTGTATAATCATAAGGGATCATTTACTATCAATTTTAATGATTGTGTTTTATTTTATTGTACTTAGACCGCTTAAATCACTTATCCAGTTCCTATTGATAAACTTTTCATTAATTTTCAGTTTTTTCCATTCGAACAATTTTGTAGCAAATTCTTTGTGTTTATGTCTCTCCAAAACTCCCCCTTCTTTTGTTAACTGGATCCCATCTCATCTCCCTAAATTCCTTTGTCTTTTTTTCCTTTCTGCTACACCGTTTCTTTAGCAAACATACCAGATAATCGCTCCCATCTTAAAAAAAAAAATCTTTCCCAATGCCACTCCATTTTCTTTGTGTCCCCAGACACGTAAAATTCTTGAAAGAGTTGTTTAGACTCATCAGACTCACTTTCTCTCCAATCAGGTTTTCACTCACAGTCCTCCACAAACAGCTCTTGTCAAGGTCACTGTGACTGTCATGATGTCAAACTCAATGGTTACCCTTCATCTTCATCTTTCTTGCAGCATTTCACATATTGGCCATTCACTGCCTTCCAGGAAATCACTTTCTTGGGTTTCCTCCTATTTCATTGGCTGTAGTAGCCTTTGCTTATTTCTCCTCGTCTTCCTGATCTCCAAATTTTGCAGCATCCCAGTATCCAGATCTTAAACCTCTTCTCTCTCATTTGGTCTCAGGACTAAATACTTATATGTAGGCCCAGACTTCCTCCTGAACTCCAGATTCATAGCCAAGTGCCTTCCTGACTGTTCTACTTTGACATTTAACAGACATCTCAAACCTGACAAGTTGAAAGCCTTGGGTTCTCTGACCTCACTTCATCCTCTTCCTACAAGCTTTCTCACCCCAGAAAATATCAGACTTCTCTGCCCCAAATCTCAGTCATCCTTGATTCCCTTATTTTTCTCATGACTCACATCTGTTCTTCAGGAAATCCTGTTGGCTCTACCTTCAAAACGTGTCTGGCACTCAACCACTTTGTGTCCCCCTCCCCTGTTACTTCCCACCTAGATTACTGTAACCTCACCCCAAGTGGCCTTCCTGCTCCGGCTCGCACCCACTTCCAGCCTTTTCTCCACCAGCCGCCAGAGAACCTTTATAAACTCCAGTCATCCACCACCACTGCTCTGCCCAAAGCCCTCCAGTCCTGACTGTTTCCCTGACAGTCAAATCCAGTGGTTTTATAGTGGTTGACAAGGTCCTGTGTGGTCTCAGAACACAACCCCCTTGGCTTCCACCACTTTACCCAACCCCACACTCAGCTCAGTGTCACTGGTCGCCTCCCAGACCCCACCCTCTGCCTGGAATCATCTTTCTGCAGGTGTCTAGGCCCTGCTTTCCTGCTTTCTTCAAATCCCCGCTCAGTGTCTCTTTATAAGTGAGGCTTTCCTAGTCACACTGTTGGGAACAGCGTATTCTGTTTTCTATTGCCCTCACTCTGCTTTATTGTCCTTACCATCATCACTGCGTGTGTGCATGCCTGCACACACACACACACACAGCACACAATTTATTTGTCGCTTGTCTCCCATGACTATAATGTATGTTCTGTAAAGGCAAGCATTGTACTTATTTTGTTCTCAGTGTATGCCTAACTCCTGATCTAATGCCTGGCACCTATCAGGGCTCAATACAAATCTGACGAATGAATGAATATTCGTTTTCCAGGGCAGTGATCTCCAGGTAGATTTCTAAGAGGGGGATTGCTGACTCCCAGGTTATGAATTTTAAAGACACATTTGACACATTTGACAATTTATATTCCCGTCAGCAGAGTACGTGACAGTGCTTTTGACCAAAGCTCACCAAAAGGGATTTTGTCAATACTTTTCACCTTTAGTCATCTTTTAGGCAAAATACTGTCTTTTCATTTGTATTTTGGGGTTATTTGTATGTTTTATGCATAGACTTATTGACCATTTGTACATGCATTATTTGTATGGATCCCACATTAAGTTCTTTGTCTACCTTTCTATTATGATTATTTCCCTTATTGATTTGTTCTTTGTGTATTCAACCTTTGTTTGAATTGACAATATTTTTCCCAGTTTTTCATTTGTCTTTCAACCTCATTTTTGGTGTTTTTGCAAAAGAAAATTTAAAAATGTATTATGCAGTCAGATTTATTCATTTTCCCCTGGTGATTTCTTATTTCTCCAATAAGAATATAGTTATATTGAGCTTGCTCAGGCTTTCTTGGACATGTCTACTAAGTATATTCTTTTCTTGTGGATAAATTTCCCACCAAAGTATTATATCATGGGTCCAGGTCGAAGGAAATGGTTTAGGACTACCTGGCCCATCAGACATGTGGTTCCAGGAATCTGGGTATAGGAGTGTTATACCAAGGCAAAATGCCACAAACTCAGTTCCCCAGGAAGTTCACAGAAGGACAAGCTGACTACAGCTGTTAAACATCTATTCATAAAGCAAGTCCCAAAGAAAGAACACTGTATAGCTCCTGGAAGCTGTGAGCTCACATAGTCCTGCTCCAAGGAAAGACATGCAAAGGAACAGAACCACATACACAGTTCTGGAGACTCACAAAGTGTCACTTTGACAGGTTTCCTTGCTTGCGGGACCATTTAATCACCAGCTATTTCCCTTTCCTTGTCAGCGAGCGGTATTGACTGACATACGCCTCAACACAAAGTGCTGCTATATTTATACACAGAAGCAGGCGTCTCCCCCTCTACCTCATCCTATGTGCATCAGGCACTAAAGATGTCCCTGGGGCAGAAACAACACTGGTTCCAGTATAAACGACGAGCTCACTCCACCTGAGTGAGGATGGCAATTCACATTCACTGTGCTGCAGGCGTGCTGACATGTCCTGAGGTATTTATTCCCTCCTGGACCGGGCTGCTGGTACAGTGCCTGGTTGGGGCTGAGCCCCCAACTCTTACGCCTCAAATAATTGCTCATGGACAAGCAGTATCTTTTGGGAGCTGCTGAATTTCAGCCTTCGTCTCAGAATCTGTGTTTTCACAAGATGCCCTAGTGATCGTCTGCTCATTTAAGTCTCAGAGGCTGTGCACAATGGACTCTGGTTTTAAACAGTCCTATCCTTTATCACAATAACTGTGATGTATAAAGATTATTACTATTTCTTTTTTGATTGTGAAAACATTTGGAGAGCACTGATTATTATAATTAGAGCTATAAAGAATGTTAAATAATGTTGTTACTGCTGCTGTTGTTTTTGAATGGAAAGCTGTGGACATGACTTAGCACCTGATTTTGTTGGCTTTGTCCCCATCTCTAACTGTTCATGTTTAATATAAGGCTTGCTCCTTTCCAATGAGACTGTAGGATTCTAAAGGACGAGGATTATTTCACCTTATAACACTTCGCTACAATTTTTTTTAGTGCTGTAAAGCAGTGTTTTGTGAACTTTGTATAGGAATCACTGGGTGGATGGTGGGGAGGGATGTCTTCTTAAAAGGCAAATTCTTATTCAGTGGTTCTGAGATTCTACTTTTCAAGGAAACTTTCAGGTGATTCTGATACTGCTGGTCCATGGACCATACTTTGAGTATCAAGATTTTAGAGTATTCATTTAACTCTCATAACAACCTTATGAGATACCTTGGCTAGATGTCATCCCATTTTATAGCTGAGGCATTTGAGGAGCAAGCAGTTAAACTATTATGCCTGAGATCTTACTGCTAGTCAGTGATGGAGTTGGGTTCCCCATGGTGTTCACCTCTTGAAACCCTTCTTTCTTCATGCAGCAAGAGACAGAATAGCAGTGGAGACTGGCACCATAATGAATGGTTAGAGCTCTCTCAGAGTTCAGACCAAAGTTTTCTCTTCTCTTTGCATGGCCATTCCAGTACACTATAGTCCATTCAGGATGCTCTGAATAACCATAGATTAGGGGGCTTATAAATGACAGACATTTATTTATCACAGTTCTGGAGGCTGGAGAGTCCAAGATAAAGGTGCCAGCAGATTTGTTATCTGGTGAAGTTCCTCTTCTGCTTCACAGATGCCTGTTTTTCTGCTGTGTCCTCACACTATGGAAGAGGGGCAAAGGAGCTTTCTGGGGCCTCTTCTTTCAGGGCACTAATCCCGCTCATGAGAGCTCCACCCCCATGAGCCAATCATCTCCCAAAGGCCCACTTCCAAATACCCTCACCTCAAGGATTATGAATTTGAGGAAGACATAAATATTAATTACCATCAATGGTGATTAAGAGTTTTATACTCAGGATACATTTTGACATTTCTCAGTGGCTATAAAATAAATTTCATCCAATATATTAATTACGTTAAATCCAATGGCTTTCATCCCTGCCTCACTTTTGGGACTTTAAAAACATAAATTCTTGGGCTCCACCTTACAGACACTAAAGTCAGAATTTTCAGACATGGGAACCCAGACCATCTGCATTTGTTGAAGGTGATTATAATGGGCTTTCCAGATGGCTCAGATGGTAAAGAATCTGCCTGCAATGTGGGAGACCTGGGTTCATTCTCTGGGTTGGGAAGATCCCCTGGAGAAGGGAAATGTCTATCCATTCCAGTACTCTTGCCTAGAGAATTCCATGGACAGAGGTGCCTAGTGGCCTACAGACCATGGGGTTGCAAAGAGTCAGAAACGACTGAGCAACTAACCCTTTCACGCTTCCACAAGTGAATATAATGGATGATCAGAGTTTTAAAAAAACACTACTCTCTGCATCTTTCCACACTTGTCATGCCAATTTTTTCTTCTAGTTTTGCTGAGATATATAGTTGACATACAGCAGTGCATAAGTTATAGCACAGTATAAGGTGTACAGGATAATGATTTGACTTACATACATCAGGAAATGATTATCACAATAAATTTATTTATTGTTGATTTTACTAGTAGATAGTTGCTTTACAATGTTGTGAGCTTCTACTGCATGTATGAATCAGCTATACATATACATATATCCCATCCCTTTCAGATTTCCCTCCCGCTTAAGTCACCACCGTGCATAAGTAGAGTTCCCTGTGCTATACAGCATGTTCCCATCAGTTATCTATTTTATATAAAATGTCCGTGTCCATGGGGTCTGCAAAGAGTCAAACATGATTTAGCAACTGAGCAACAACAATCAGTAGTGTATCTGTGTCAATCCTGATGTCCCGATTCCTCCCACCCACCCCTTTTCTCCTTGGTATCCATACATTTGTTCCCTATGTCTCTATTTCTGCTTTGCAAATAAGTTCATCTATACCTTTCATGAAACCCACATATACATGTTAATATATGATATTTGTTTTTCTTTTTCTGACTTACTTCATTCTGTGTAACACTCTCTAGATTCATCCACATCTCTGCAACTGACACAATTTCATTCCTTTTTATGGCTGAGTAATATTTCATTGTGTATATGTACCACATATTCTTTTTTTAAAAAATATTTTTTTTATTATTTGGCTGTGGTGGCTCTTCACTGTGGCGACTGTGGTGCCACAACATTCTTGTGGTGCCTGAACTTCCTAGCGGCGGCATGTGGGCTTAGCTGCTCCACGGCATGTGGGATCTTAGCTTCCCCACCGGAGATTGAACCTTCGTCCTCTACATTGCAAGGCAGGTTCTTAACCATAGGAGCACCAGGGAAGTCACCCAAATCTTTATCCATTCCTCTGTGATGGACATTTAGGTTGCTTCCATGTCCCGGCTATTGTAAATTGGGGTGCATGTGTCCTTTTAAATTATGGTTTTCTCTGGGTATATGTCATTGGGGAGCCACATGTGTCCTTTTGAATTATGGTTTTCTCTGGGTATATGTCCAATAGGGAGATTGCTGGGTCATATGGTAGTTCTATTTTTAGTCTTTTAAGGAGACTCCATATTGTTTTCCATAGTGGCTATATCAATTTACATTCCTACCAACTATCACAATAAGTTTAGTGAACACTCATATAAATACAAAATTAAACAGAAAAAAAATGTATTCTCCTTTGTGATGAGAACTCAGGATTTGCTCTTTTGACAATTTTCATACATAACATACAGCAATGTCAATTATATGTATCACATGGCACATAACATCCCTGGTATTAACTTATCTTATTAGCTTGTGCCTTTTGACTGTCTCCACCCAATTCCTCCTTTCCCTGTACCTCACCACTGGTAACCACAAAATCGGAGTTTGTTTGTTTTTGAAGTATAATTGACCTACAATGACGTACCATTAATTTCTGTACATAACATAGTGATTTAATATTTCTGTACATTTAAAAATGATCACCACAATGTCTGGTAGTGATAATTATATATATCAACATATAGTTACAATATGTCATTATACAAAGATGTTACACAGTTATTGACTGTATTTCCCACACTATACATTTAATAACTGTGGCTCATTTATTTTGCAAATGGAAGTTTGTACATCTTAATCTCCCTCCCCTATTTCTTTTCTTTCCCTTTATCCCTCCCCTTTGGCAACCACCTGTTTGTCTGTATTTATAACTCTGTTTCTGTGTTGTTATGTTTGTTCATTTGTTTTGTTTTTTAGATTCCACATATAAATGAAATCATATAGTATTTGTCTTTCTCTGTATGACTTATTTCACTTAGCATAATACCCTCTTGGTTCATTCATGTTGTTGCAAATGGCAAGATTTCTTTCTTTTTATGGTTAATATTCCATTCTATATATATATATATATATATATATATATATATATATGTATATATGTATATATACCACATGTTCTTTAGCCATTCACCTATTGATGGGCACTTAGGTTGCTTCCATATCTTAGCTACTGTAAATAATGCTGCAATGGCCTTAAGGGTACCTATATCTTTTTGAATTAGTATTTCATTCTATTTGTGTAAATACCCATAACTTACACAATGTATGGTAGTTCTATTTTTAACTTTTTGAGGAATCTCCATACTCTTTTCTATAGTGACTGCACCAATTTACGTTCCCACCAGCAGCCCATCTGTGGCAGAGTCCAGAAATCAACATTTTAACTCACCCATCTGGGGGATTTCGAGGCAAGTAGTCACAGAGCACAATTAGCAAAACACTAGCACTTTACTATACTTTATTTATTTTTAGTTGTTTATTTTTCACTTATTTTACTATGCTTTCTGAATGTACTTTTGGGGGAGGAAACCACCCTGTATTTCCAAAGCACTTCAAAATGCATACTGGGTTGATAGTAATAAAGACTTTCCCTACCTCATTGGACCCAGCTTCCCTGGAAGCCCCTGGATCCCATTCCAGAACTTTGAGAGAGAGCATGCAGGAGTCCCACCACAGGTGAAGGGTTGATTGAGTACCAGACAGATCCTGAGGCCAGGGAGGGGAAAGACCCAGAATCTATTTAAAAACAAACCCAAAAGCTTGTTATTTTTCACAGTCTACAAAACTGGATGCAGGCAGGGATGTTGGTTACCTTTTAGAATTTTTATTATGCATAATTTAGATCACTGGATGGCTGTAACTCTTGCTAATAAATTGTGTACACCGTGAACACAATAAAAATCAGCCAGGACAGCAGAATCAGTTTGTTCATTGCGGAATCCCTTGGGGCATGGCAGAGTTAAAGAATGATGAACAAACAACCAGCCACAAGATGCAGCAGCTCTCGCCTCCCATGTTATTTCAACAGGGTTCATTTTTGAACATAGGTATGTTTTTGAAATACACTCTTATTCCAAAAGCTCAAGGTGTAACACACACACACACACACACATGCATACTCACATTCCTGTTATTTGATCACTGCTACAAGTGAACCTAGGATAGATGTATGAACAGAAAGGGAACTAAGAGAAAGGAACTGGAAAGAATAAATAGTAGTGAATTATTTGTAACACTCTTCATTAAATTTTTTATTCAGGTCAGTTGCTCAGTCATGTCCGACTTTTTGCAACCCGATGAACTACTGTATGCCAGGCTTCCCTGTCCATCACCAATTCCCAGAGCTTACTCAAACTCATGTCCATCCAGTTGGGGATGCCATCCAGCCTTCTCATCCTCTGTCGTCCCCTTCCCTACCGCCATAAGTCTTTCCCAGCATCAGGGTCTTTTTCCAATGAGTCAGTTCTTCGCACCACGTGGCCAAAGTTTTGGAGTTTCAGCTTTAGCATCAATCCTTCCAATGAGAATTGAGGATTAATTTCCTTGAGGATTGATTGCTTGGATCTCCTTGCAGTCCAAGGGACTCTCAAGAGTCTTCTCCAACACCACAGTTCAAAAGCATCAATCCATTGGCACTCAGCTTTCTTTATAGTCCAACTCTCACATCCATACATGACTACTGGAAAAACCATACCTTTGACTAGATGGACCTTTGTTGGCAAAGTAATGTCACTGCTTTTTAATATGCTGTCTAGATTGGTCATAGCTTTTCTTCCAAGGAGCAAGCGTCTTTTAATTTCATGGCTGTAGCGACCATCTGCAATGATTTTGGAGCCCCCAAAATAAAGTCTCTCACTGTTTACATTGTTTCCTCATCGATTTGCCATGAAGGGGTGGGACCAGATGCCATAATCTTAGTTTTCTGAATTTTAAGTTTTAAGCCAACTTTTTCACTCTCCTCTTTCACTTTAATCAAGAGGTTCTTTAGTTCTTCTTCGCTTTCTGCCATAAGGGTGGTGTCATCTGCATATCTGAGGTTATTGATATTTCTCCCAGCAATTTTGATTCCAGCTTATTTTTCATCCAACCCAGCATCTGACAAATATACTCTGCATATAAGTTAAATAAGCAGGTTATATTATACAACATTGGCATACTCCTTTCCCAATTTGGAACCTGTCTGTTGTTCCATGTCTAGTTCTGTTGCTTCTTGATCTGCATACAGATTTCTCAGGAAGCAGGTAAAGTGGTCTGATATTCCCATCTCTTTAAGCATCTTCCATAATTTGTTGTGATCCACACAGTCAAAGGCTTTGGCATAGTCAATAAAGCAGTAATGTTTTTCTGGAACTCTCTTGCTTTTTCAATGATCCAGTGGATGTTGGCAATTTGATCTCTGGTTCCTCTGCCTTTTCTAAATGCAGCTTGAACATCTGGAAGTTCACAGTTCATGTACTGTTGAAATCTGATTTGGAGAATTTTGAGCACTAATTTGTTAGTTTGTGAGATGAGTGCAATTGTGCGGTAGTTTGAGCATTCTTTGGCATTGCCTTTTGAGCATTTGTGCAGTAGTTTGAGCATTCTTTGAGACTGGAATGAAAACTGACCTTTTCCAGTACTGTGGCCACTGCTGAGTTTTCCAAATTTGCTGGCATATTGAGTGCAGCACTTTCACAGCATCATCTTTTAGGATTTGGAATAGCTCAACTGGAATTCCATAACCTCCACTAGCTTTGTTCATAGTGAGGCTTCCTAAGGCCTACTTGACTTCACATTCCAGGATGTCTGGCTCTGGGTGAGTGATCACGCTTTGTGGTTATCTGGGTCATGAAGATCTCTTTTGTATAGTTCTTCTGTGTATTGTTGCCACCTCTTCTTAATCTCTTCTGCTTCTGTTAGGTCCGTACCATTTCTGTCCTTTATTGAGCCCATCTTTGCATGAAATGTTCCCTTGGTATCACTAATTTTCTTGAAGACATCTTTAGTCTTTCCCAGTCTATTGTTTTCCTCTATTTCTTTGTATTGCTCACGTAGGAAGGCTTTCTTATCTCTCCTTGCTATTCTTTGGAACTCTGCATTCAGATGCTTTTATCTTTCCTTTTCTCCTTTGCCTTTTGCTTCTCTTCTTTTCTCAGCTATTTGTAAGACCTCCCCAGACAGCCATTTTGCCCTTTTGCATTTCTTTTTCTTGGGAATGGTCTTGATTACTGCCTCCTGTATAATGTCAAGAATCTCTGTCCGTAATTCTTCAGGCACTCTGCCTATCAGATATAAACCCTTGAATCTGTTTGTCACTTCCACTGTATAATCACAAGGGATTTGATTTAGGTCATATCTGAATGGTCTAGTGGTTTTCCCTATTTTCTTCAATTTAAGTCTGAATTTGGCAGTAAGGAGTTCATGACCTGAGCCACAGTCAGCTCCCAGTCTTGTTTTTGCTAACTGTATAGAGCCTCTCCATCTTTGGCTGCAAAGAATGTAATCAATCTGATTTAAGTATCGACTATCTGGTGATGTCCACATGTAGAGTCTTCTCTTGTGTTGTTAGAAGAAGGTGTTTGCTATGACAAATGAGTTCTCTTGGTAAAACTCTGTCAGCCTTTGACGTGGTTCATTCTGTACTCCAAGGCTAACTTTGCCTATTACTCCAGGTATCTCTTGACTTCCTACTTTTGCATTCCAGTCCCTTATAATGAAAAGGACATCTTTTTGGGGTGTTACTTCTAGAAGGTCTTGTAGGTCTTCATAGAACTGTTCCACTTCAGCTTCTTCTGCGTTATTGGTTGGGGCATAGACTTGGATTACTGTTATATTCAATGATTTGCCTTGGAAACTGACAGATCATTCTGTCATTTTTGAGACTGCACCCAAATACTGCATTTTGGACTCTTGTTGATTATGATGGCTACTCCACTTCTTCTAACAGATTCTTGCCCACAGTAGTAGATACAATGGTCATCTGAGTTAAATTCACCCATTCCAGTCCATTTTAGTTCACTGATTCCTAAAATGTTGATATTCACTCTGCCATCTCCTCTTGACCTCTTCCAATTTACCTTGATTTATGGACCTAACGTTCCAGGTTCCTATGCAATATTGCTCTTTACAGCATCGGACTTTACTTCTGTCACCAGTCATATCACAGCTGGTTGTTGTTTTTGCTTTGGCTCCATCTCTTCATTCTTTCTGGAGCTATTTCTCCACTGATCTCTAGTAGCATATTGGGCACCCACCAATCTGGGGAGTTCATCTTTCAGTGTTGTATCTTTTTGCCTTTTCATACTGTTCATGGGGTTCTCAAGGCAAGAACACTGAAGTGGTTTGCCATTGCCCTCCCCAGTGAACCATGTTTTGTCAGAACTCTCCACCATGACCCATCATAATTATAATATATTATATATAATATATATATATTATATATAATATTTAAATATATATTATATATAGTATATATTATATATAATAATATATAAACATATTTAATATTTATATGTTGATATTTATATATTTATATAGTATATATTATATTTTAATAGTATATATTATATAAATATATTTAATATATTAAAATATAATATATATAATATATTATATATAATTTATATAATATATATTATATATAATATAATTATATAATTATGTTAATATTAATATTATATAATATCATATTATATATAATATATAATATATTGTATTATATATAATATGATATTATATAATATATAATATAATA
Source organism: Bos taurus (assembly GCF_002263795.3). Lineage (NCBI taxonomy): Eukaryota > Metazoa > Chordata > Mammalia > Artiodactyla > Bovidae > Bos > Bos taurus. The sequence continues at coordinate 1,167,159 of NC_037356.1, forward strand.
TATTATATAATTATATATATTTATAATATCATATTATATATAATATATATAATAAAATTACATATATTATATATAATTTAATATATTATATATTATTTTATAATATATATTATATATAATATTATTATTATATAAGATATATTAGACATAATATGTATGTCTAATATATATAATATATACACACATTATATATATATTAGACATAATATATATATGTCTAATATACATAGTATATTAAAAAGCAGAAACATTACTTTGCCAACAAAGGTCCATCTAGTTAAAACTATGGTTTTTCCAGTAGTCATGAATGGATGTGAGAGTTGGATTATAAAGAAAACTGAGCGCCAAAGAATTGACTATTTTGAACTGTGGTGTTGGAGAAGACTCCTGAGAGTCCCTTGGACTGCAAGGAGATTCAAGCAATCAATCCTCAATGAAATCAATCCTCAATTCTCACTGGAAGAACTAATGCTGAAACTGAAACTCCAAAACTTTGACCACCTGATGCAAAGAACTGACTCATCAGCAAAGACCCTGATGCTGGGAAAGATTGAAGGCAGAGATGATGGGGACAACAGAGGATGAGATGGTTAGATTGCATCACCAACTCGATGGAGATAAGTTTGAGCAAGCTCTGGGAGATGGTGATGGATGAGGAAGTCTGGCATGCTGCAATCTGTGGGGTCACAAAGAGTCGGACAGGACTGAGCGACTGAACTGATGTCTAAGTGATATCATGTAATGTCTGTCTTTCTCTGACTCCCTATTTTGAAACTAATCATTCATTATTTTATTTAATAGCTTGTATTTTATTTTAGTAGCCTGTATTGAGCATCACTGACTTCATGGACATGAATTTGAGCGAGCTCCGAGAGTTGGTAATGGACAGGGGAGCCTGGTGTGCTGCAGTCCATGGGACGGCAAAGAGTCAGACATGACTGAGTGACTGAACTGAACTGATTGAGCGTTTATCACATACCAGGCCATTTGGTAGGTATTTGAGTCTATCATGGCTTCCATCCTCAAGGTACCACAATCTCTTGGGGGAGAAAGGTGAGGATACAAGGGAAAACAAAAATAAACAGGTTCAGCACATTCACTTAATGAAGGAAATCCTTCTCCCTAATATTTCTTCCTGGAATATATCTGTCATCAATAAGCAAGAAATCCAGGCCCTGGAAAATGTGCTAACTGTGAGCAGCTGTGATTTGGGGAAAGGCTATTTACTCGTGTCGGCCACTCCTCGCAGCAGTATCTCAATACGTTTATCAGACGTGAGAGCAGAGCTCTCTTGACCTTGCCACCTTATTTCCGTCATTGAGAAGGTGATAAAGAGAAGAAAGGAAAATCCGTATGTGAAGAAAGTTTGACAGAGAGAGTAACACCTCTAATGATTACTGCTGGGGTTTTAGAAATTCAGTAGTATTGGATAGAGTTTAGTAACTTTTTAGGTGCGTAGATGGCCTGGGCAAGGTTAGATGGGTGATTCCTCCTTCTAAGGCCTGTAAGGCCTAAAAGAGACCCTGTAAAGAGATTCCACTCCAGCCTTCTCAGATTTTAATGTGTAGTTTATCCAAAGGGGACCCTGGTATCATGTAGGATGCTAGATTTGGGGGGGTTTTTTGGTGGGTTTTTCTTTGGGGGGGAGTTGTTTTTAATTTTTACTTTTTGGCTGCAGCATGGGAAATCTGAGTTCCATGACCAGGTATCAAACCCTCACCCTGTGCATTGTAAGTGTGGAGTCTTAATCACTGGACCACCAGAGAAGTCCCTAGGCTACTAGATTCTAGGATGAAATTTTGTTAGAGCCTTAAACCCAGAAACACTGACAAAATCAAGGGACTCAGAAGACCACACATCTCTCTCCAGGGGCTGAGTTGTCACAGAACACCTGAGTATGTTGTATTACCCTGACTGGTGGGTCTATCCTCCCACTCTGAACATCATGGTATGTTGGGGCTAGAATTAAATTTAGCAGGCTGTCAGTCTGTCTATCTGTCTGAAGTTGGTGAAAGTGGTAGGAATCCAAGGATATGTGAATCAGAATCTGCCTGCCAATGCAGGAGACACAGGTTCAATCCCGGGGCTGGGAAGGGTTCGACCGCTTCTCCAATGAGTCATGTCACATTGTACATGACTACTGGAAAACTTTGGGACTACTGGAAAACTTTAGGAAGCCCATAACTTTGGGCTTCCCAGGTGGCACTAGCAGTAAAGAACCTGCTTGCCTGTGCAGGAGGCATAAGAGATGCAGGTTCGATCCCTAGGTTGGGAAGATCCTCTAGAGGAGGAAATGGCAACCCACTTCAGCATTTTTGCCTGGAGAATCCCTTTGACAGAGGAGCCTGGTGGACCACGGTCCATAGGGTCGCACAGATCAGACACGACTGAAGTGACTTAGCACATGCTACACACAGTAACAAATAAGACTACCAAATTTCAAGGTTTATGATAATAAAGACTTACTTCTCACTCCTATGTCCCAAAACGAGTCAGCTGCCAATTTGTTCCATATCTCCATACTGAAACCAGGCTTTCCAGGGGAAATATGTTTTCTGAAGTAGCCTCTCCAGGGAATGTTTCAGGTCAAGGAGACAGAGGGGAAGAAAGATGGCAAGCCATGTTCTTACTGTCACTTCTGCCCACTTCCCGTTGGCCAAGGGGGCCATAGCTACTCTGGAGTTCAACAGGACAGGCTTTTATAATCCTCTCAGGGAGGAGGATCAGAATATTTGGTGATGAGTATATCAGTCTGCTACAATGAGTCAAGACTTCTAAGGGACATATTTGGGTCTAAAATCATAAGCCATGTGCATTAGGTAAAAGTGGAGGCCAAATTAGCAGGGAAGACCAGTGAAGCTGGACTCCACCAAAACTGGAGGAACACAGGAACTCACAGCAAGGGTGACCCAAGGGTGGTGGCCATAGATACCCTGGGTGGTTTTCATCCACTGACCTGTGACTGGCTGGGACATGGATGAAATGGATGAATGTGAAGGCCTGGGAAGGAGAACTCATTAGGGTTCATCAGGGCAGTGTGAGCTACCCATTTTGCTGGACTAGATTAGAGTTGCTTGTCTTCAGCTCTGTAGACACCGGTCACCCTGGAGGAACTGAGGCAGCATGCTGTTATACTAGTGATGGGTTCTAGAACGCTTCCCATGTCTACAGCCTTAAAGGGTCCAATTAGAACCTTAATTTTTTTTTTTCCTTTATACATTATGTTAGTGGTAACATGATGTATAAAGTGAAGTCGTTCAGTCGTGTCCGACTCTTAGCGACCCCATGGACTGCAGCCTACCAGGCTCCTCCGTCCATGGGATTTTCCAGGCAAGAGTACTGGAGTGGGGTGCCATTGCCTTCTCCAAACATGATGTATAAAGAGAGCTCCAACTCACCTTAAAGGGTTTTTGATAAAGTGAAAGTGTTAGTTAGTCCGTGTCTAACTCTTTGCAACCCCATGGACTGTAGCCTGCCAGGCTCCTCCTTTCTCTTCAGGCAAGAATACTGGAGTGGGTAGCCATTCCCTTCTCCAGGGGGTCTTCCTGACCCAGGGATCAAACCAGGTCTCCTGCATTGTAGGCAGATTCTTTAACATCTGAGCCACCAGGGAAGCCCAAAAAGATGGTGCAATTAGGAAAGACTTATAGATAGTAACATGTCTGTGATAAATAATGATTTACAATGAGCAGTAATCAAGATTGTTAGCTTTGTTTGTTTTTCCATTGCCTAGAGCAATAGCAAGGTATACTCTGCTCAAAGAAGGAAAGGCAAAGGGGGAGTCAGACCAGAGAGAGAAACACAGGATCTAATGACTGGCCTTTTAGACCTTGAGAAAAAGCAGAAAGTGAGTTTGGTTCAGCACTGTCTATCATTCCTGTATTTAGTGTTCATCTCACGAGTTGGGGACACTTTGCCCGCCTCCCCCAGTGCCCTCTTGCATCTCCTGCAGCACTCACTCAGACCTGCTGGGTAGAGTAGACCCAGGGTAGACCCTCTCAAGCTGGGGTCTCAGTCTCTAACATTCTCTCTTCTCCACTATCAAAATTTACATTCAGTTCCCTTGTTTGGGGACTTTGCTTAAGAGCAATACCTGAGGAATCTGTAGATAGACTAATTCATACTAAAGTAGAAGAGACCATAATCAGTCAACAGGTTAACCTTTTCTAGGAATATCTGCATTTCAAAGGTTTCCCAGGAAAACACTTTGACTGAACAAATAGTGCCATAATAGTGGAATATGAGGCAGTGTGGCTTGCCTGTGGAGGATCTTTTTTGTTAGGGGGGTCGTTTCTGAATCATTCCCAGTCCCTTCTAAACAACCTGTGTTTATCACATCCTCATTTGTTGGCACCCAGCTTGACACACAATTTAAGCAGCCTGGACGCTGTTGGCTTCTGCACAGTACAGGGCTGCTTCCAGCCAGACTGTGAATTTCAAGTGCCGTGGCCAGGAAGAAACTAGTAATTATAACTCCATACATAGCATCAGGCTTCACAACAAGAAAATCATGATCTCTTAAGCACTTTCTTACGGATTAGCATGTTAGTGGCTAAGTTGTGTCTTTGCGACCCCAGGGACTGCAGCCCGCCAGGCTCCTCTGTCCATTGGATTTTCCAGGCAAGAATACTGGAGTGGGTTGCCCTTTCCTTCCCCAGGGACTCTTCCAGACCCTGGGATTGAATCTGTATCTCCTGCATTGGCAGGTGGATTCCCACCTGGGAAGCCCATGGATTAATATGGTTATCCTTAAGAAGTCCAAGGTGGGGGCAGGTCAGGTTTGTTGCTCCCATTTAATGGATGCAGGAACTGAGATTCGGAGAATTTAGGTAACTTCTAAGATCACACAGCTCGTCTCCCTATGCCTATTCCAGTGCATGTCCCTCATGGAGTGTTGCTCTTTCAGCATCTGGCACTACCTGGACTTCAGGCACTTGGGATTTGGGTCAGGAAGGGCCAAAGTGCAAGATGGTAGGGGTGGTGTCATCAGTCAGAGCCCGGGGTGTGTGGCCTCCTCCAGCTCAGCAGCTGGGTTGGGGGTGGAGGGACAGGGACTGCTTTCTATATTGGTTTTCCGCATCTGTGTGGGTATTGATTTCCTTCTCAAAGGGTTCCATCTGCCTTCCACCTAATTATGTTACTAATCTTCATCCTAGTCCTTTGAGGACTTTTATCCCTGTTCTAAAGAGCTGCAGGTTTCCAGGGTTACCAGAAATCCAGAGATTGAAGCCTTTCTCTGGCTTTCTTGTAAAAGTCCTTGTCAGTGGAAATCTGACTTTTCTCCACTTTTGTTTTCTGGATGGTGTGTCTCTCATCACTTTTCTGTTTTATTTGTTCTTGCAATTAATTTGTTAAGAATAATCCCTGAGAAGCTGTTTTGTGCAGAAGAGAATGTAAAATAAATTACAGGCCCTGTGTCCTCAATGACACTTAAAAAAGAAAAACCAACAGCTCCTACAGCAAGGGCAATATCCCGGGGTGGGGGTTGAGGTGGGGGAGCGGGGGCGGGATTAGGTCTCTGTCTCTCAATGACTAGCTGTGTGGTCCTGATATAGTTGAGTAAATGTTTCCATCTGAGTCTCAGCTGCTTCCTCTGTGTGATGGGGAAATAGTAACAGCCACTTTGATCTGGGAGGATGTGAAGGGAGGCTCCGACATGGGGGATCCTCAGACCTTCACGTGTATGTGAATCACTTGTGGGAAAGGCAGCTGAAAATGCAGATTCTGAATCACTAAGTCTGAAGCGAGAGCTGAGAATCTGATTTCTACCAAACTCTCAAGTGATGGGACCCAGGCTGAGAACCATTGTCTAAAGAAATCTTGGGCCAGCATGTGGCCACAGCCACCTGTGAGTGTCTGAACACTGAAGGGTGAGAGAATCAGAGCAGCATTTGTAAAGCTTCCTTGATTCATATGTAAGACCTGCTACAGAGCAGTGTTTAAATAGATTTATTTTTTGTATTTTCTTATTACAGAAGTAATGAGTGGTAGTTGTGGACACAAGGCTAACTCACACCCTAGAACTTCCCTTGGCTGACATTGAGACTGATTTATAGCTCCAGGGGCTAAATAAAGGTTTGACAATATCCTAGCATCCTACTGCACAAACAGTTAAATTAAACTCAATCCCCAGGACATGCATGATTAAAACAATGAACTATTTCAGTCCACCTGGAAGGCCTGTCAGTACAAAGTACTGTAGGAGTAGGAAGAAGACAAATTTGAGAAGCGGAAACTGTATTTCAAAAATAAGTCCCACTGAATAGAAAAACCATAGCCTTGACTAGACGGACCTTTGTTGGCAAAGTAATGTCTCTGCTTTTCAATATGCTATTTAGGTTGGTCATAACTTTTCTTCCAAGGAGTAAGCGTCTTTTAATTTCATGGCTGCAGTCACCATCTGTAGTGATTTTGGAGCCCAGAAAAATAAAGTCTGACACTGTTTCCACTGTTTCCCGATCTATTTCCCATGAAGTGATGGGACCAGATGCCATGATCTTCGTTTTCTGAATGTTGAGCTTTCAGCCAACTTTTTCACTCTCCACTTTCACTTTCGTCAAGAGGCTTTTGAGTTCCTCACTTTCTGCCATAAGGGTGGTGTCATCTGCGTATCTGAGGTTATTGATATTTCTCCCGGCGATCTTGATTCCAGCTTATGCTTCTTCCAGCCCAGCGTTTCTCATGATGTACTCTGCATAGAAGTTAAATAAGCAGGGTGACAATATACAGCCTTGATGTACTCCTTTTCCTATTTGGAACCAGTCTGTTGTTCCATGTCCAGTTCTAAATGTTGCTTCCTGATCTGCATATAGGTTTCTCAAGAGGCAGGTCAGGTGGCCCTGGTATTCCCATCTCTTTCAGAATTTTCCACAGTTTATTGTGATCCACACAGTCAAAGGCTTTGGCATAGTCAATAAAGCAGAAATAGATGTATGGATGCGAGAGTTGGACTGTGAAGACAACCGAGTACCAAAGAATTGATGCTTTTGAACTGTGGTGTTGGAGAAGACTCTTGAGAGTCCCTTGAACTGCAAGGAGATCCAACTAGTCCATTCTGAAGGAGATCAGCCCTGGGTGTTCTTTGGAAGGAATGATGCTAAAGCTGAAACTCCAGTACTTTATCCACCTCATGCAAAGAGTTTACTCAGTGGAAAAGACTCTGATGCTGGGAGGGACTGGGGGCAGGAGGAGAAGGGACGACAGAAGATGAGATGGCTGGATGGCATCACCAACTTGATGGACGTGAGTTTGAGTGAACTCCGGGAGTTGATGATGGACAGGGAGGCCTGGTGTGCTGCGATTCATGGAGTCGCAAAGAGTTGGATACGACTGAGCGACTGAACCGAACCAAACTGAATGTGAATTAGTAGGCTGTTATGGAGAACAGTGTGGAGGCCCCTTAAAAAACTAAAAACAGAGCTACCATATGACCCTGCAATCTCACTCCTGGACATATATCCAGAGAAAAACATGGTTCGAAAGGATACATGCACTCCAATGTTCATTGCAGCCCTGTATACAATGGCTAAGACATGGAAACAACCTAAATGTCCATTGACAGAGGAATGGCTAAAGGTGTGGTACACATATACAGTGGAACATTACCCAGCCATTAAAAAGAATGAAATAATGCCGTTTGCAGCAAACATGGATGGACCTAGAAACTGTCACACTGAGCGAAGTAAGTCAGACAGAGAAGGAGAAATATTGTATGGCATCCCTTATATGTAGAATCTAAAAAGAAATGATACAAATGAACTTACCAAGCAGAAAAAGACTCACAAACTTGGCAAATGAACTTATGGTTGCTGGCAGGGATGGGGGGAAGGGACAGTTAGGGAGTTTGGAATTGACATGTACACACTGCTATATTTAAAATGGATAACCAACAAGGACCTACTATACAGCACATGGAACTCTGTTCAATGTTGTGTGGTGATCTGGATGGTACATAAGTTTGGGGGAGAATGGATACATGTGTATGTATGGCTGGGCCCTTCCCTGTTCACCTGAAATTGTAAAAACATTGTTTATTATTTGGCTATACCCCAATACAAAATAAAAAGTTTTTAAAAAGTCCCACCAACAGTTTACATTATCACATAAATTGTTGCTTGGGATGGCAAGAAATTTGCTGTTTCTATTTGCCTTAAAGTTTGATGGATTTTTGGCCTAGAGAAAAACTTTCTCTTTCCTCATTTGTAGGAAGCAAGCAAAATTCTTGTTATGGAAAACACCATATTCATTTGTATTCCACGTCCAAATTCCCCATCCCACCCCTAGGCACAGGACAATCTTGGGAAGGGTTAGGCCAACCATGCCACTAATCCCAGGCTCTGTCATCTTTAGAATGATAAGCCAAAATTGCACAGTGCTTTATGGTTTAAAAAGCACTTTAATTTTACATTATCTTATTTGATCATTATGACTCTGCTTTAAGCCAGATAATATTATCTTCATTTTCAGTTTTGGAGAGCTTATGTGATGTGCCCAAGGTCATACTGACAGGGGCAGATCTCAAAGGCAGAACTGTCTTTTGACCACTTTTTTATTGCTTTTTACACAATAATATATCTGTCTTTGTTCTAGAAAGATATCTGTTCAACCCTATCCTCACATTATAAGCTTTTTAAAAATACTGGTGTCCAGGTCCTATCCCAGAATCTTTGGGATGGAGCCGAAATCCATCTGCATTAAAAAAAAGTTGTGAGAGTGATTCTAATGTGCCTCCAAAAGTGAAAAGTCACTTCTCAGGAATAAGTTTTGGGAACTGCTAGAGGAAATATATATATATATATGTATATATATATATTTTTTTTTTGGTCAAAAAGAGGTATCTGTTTATGAAGCGATAGATATAGTTGTAGTACTTGGTTCTTTGTATGTGCGATTTCTGGTACCTCGTTCAAGACCAGGTAGAGCGGGTAGGAAACCGAAGTCACAGCATCCCTGTTATGGGTCAGGTGCTGTGTTGGTCATCTAACTGCCTTACACCTCGGTAGGACTGGTATCACTAATATGTCATTTGGCAGAGGAAGGCATTGAGACAAACCAACGTTAAGTAATTCTTGCAAAATCATACAACTTGTAAGTATCAGATTTGGGATCTGAACCTGTATCTGTCAAGTGTATGCATGCTAAGTTGTGTCTGACTGTTTGCAACCCTATGGACAGAGGAGGACGAGGCTCCTCTGTCCATGGAATTCTCCAGGCAAGAATAGTGGAGTGGGTATCCTGACCCAGGGATTGGTCCTAGGTCTCATGTCTTCTGGATTGACAGGCAGGTTCTTTACCAGCAGCGCCACGTGGGAAGCACATGTATCTGTCAGTGCCAAAGCCCAGATGTGCTCTGCCACGCTGATGGTTCTAAACCCTGGCTGACATTTGCAGCAACATGGATGAACGCAGACAGTATCACACTAAGTGAAGTAAGTCAGACAAAGGCAAATACCATATCATGTCACTTACATGTGGGATCTAAAAAGGAAGGTTCAAATGCACTTATTTACAAAAGAGACTCACAGATATAGAAAGCAAACTTATGGTTATCGAAGGGGAAAGGGGATGGGAGAGGGATAAATTAGGAGTTTGGGCTTAGCAGAAACAAACTACTATCTATAAAACAGACAAGAAACACAGCCCTGCTGTACAGCATAGGGAACTATTGATACAGTCAATATTCTATAAACATAATGGAAAAGAATATGAAATAAACAAAAAAAGCCTTGACTGAGATTCTGATTACCTGGACTGGAGTAAGGACAAGACATCAGTATGTTTCAAAAGCCTCCCAGGAGACCCTAATGGGTAGTCAAGGCTGAGAGTCCCTGCCCAGCACTATCCTGCCTTCCTGAAGTGCTCAAAACACATCCACCGAACTCGAAGGTACTGGGGAAGAACTACATCCATCCACACACATCTCTCCCCATCCCTCTAATGCACGCTAGGAGGGAAAAACACTGTTATTCCACAGTGAACACTTTTTAGAACAGGGAGTCTAGTCATTTAAATGTCCATGTCGAGCCTTTCTTGAGAACTTGTTCCCGAGGGCTTGTAGATCCAGGTGACTGGTCAGAGAGAAGCGGCACAGAGTAGGGAGGGGAAGGCCCAGAAAGCTGGGCCAGGGGATCACAGAGACAAACTTGGACATCTTCACAGTTTTACCTGGAGTCAGTCTGCATTAGGAAGCAGTCAAGCATTGGCAAGCAGTTGTGATTGTTCAGGCCAGACTGTATAGGGGGTAGCCTTGCAACTGGGAGATTATCAAGAAGTTTTTGTTGTTCAATCACTGAGTTGAGTCTGACTCTTTGTGACCCCATGGACAGCAGCACATCAGGCTTTACTAGCTCCCAGAGTTTGCTCAAACTCATGTGTGTTGAGTCTATGATGCCATCCAACCATCTTATCCTCTGCCATTCCCTTCAGAGGTTTGAGTGCTCAGTCGCTCAGTCATGTCTGACTCTTTGTGACCCCATGGATTGTAGCCCGCCAGGTTCCTCTCTTCATGGGGTTTTCCAGGCAAATACTGGAGTGGGTTTCCATTTCCTTCTCTACTTTAGAGGTTAAAAAACACCTTAACTCCCTGAGTCCTAGCATGGTCTCTGGGAGAATGGATTTGTATATTGAGGGAAACACATCTTCCTCCTCGGATTGGCTGCTGGCTCCACTAGTCCTCACTGAGCCCCGTGTGCACGTGCAGCATCGCATAGGTTTCAGTCTCAGGGAAATTGATTGTTGGGCACTTGCACTGCTTCCAAAAGCCATGTCCAAGTTATCATTATTATTTAAGATGACAATTAAGTGCTTCAGAATTATTCCTGTGAGGGAAGGCGTGGGAGAGACTTGCATCTCTCTCTGAGTATTCCGACCATGTTAGAAGAAAACCCAGTATCAATTTTTACATCAATGTTTGCAATTTGCCCAAATGCAAAATTCTTAGTCTGTTGCCTTCAATTGGTTGCTCTCAACCTTCATTGAACCTGAGACTCCAGCCTTTCAATATCAGATTAAGGGTCTTAGCTCAGTGACACCAACCTTGAGAAAGGAAACCTTAAGATCTGGATTAGACTGGGTCCAGGTGAATTTGTTTTTAGCCAAAGATTATATGCTACATAAGCAGAAGGAGAATCATTACTTTAGTTAAACATTTTGGACCTTGTAAGCCAACATTTTAGGAAGGTCCCTTAACCTTTGTGAATGATGTTTGAACTGAATTCAAGAACTGTTGACTGAAAGAATATTTAACTACAAGATGCAAAATGGAGTAAAAGTGAAAGTGATAGTCACTTAGTCGTGCCTGACTCTTTGCGATCCCTTGGACTGTACAGCCCATGGAGTTCTCCAGGCCAGAATACTGGAGTGGGTAGCCTTTCCCTTCTCCAGGGGATCTTCCCAACCCAGGGATGGAACCCAGGTCTCCTGCATTGCAGGCTGATTCTTTTTACCAGTTGAGACACAGCAGAAGCCCAAGAATACTGGAGTGGGTAGCCTATCCCTTCTCCAGCAGATCTTCCTGATCCAGGAATCAAACTAGGGTCTCCTGCATTGCAGGCAGATTCTTTACCAACTGAGCTATCAGGGACTAATCATATGTTCATCAAACATTAATCAAGCTGTTGCTCTGTGCTAGGTTCTGACCTAAAGGTTGGGGTATGAAGATAAGTAAGTTGCTGTTATCTTCATCCTAGAGGTGTCTAATCCAGCGGGAAGACTCACAATATTTCCTCAGCCTCCCCTGAAAAATAAGAGCAGTATTTTCACAGCCATTGATCAAGAGAAAGAGAAGGGAGGTGGCTGGCATGCACTTTGTTAGCTCTCCAGGGCTCCCTCCTCCTGAGACCTGAGTCGCACAAGGAAGCAGATTGCAAGAAATCCAGCTTATTGGTACCTCCCGACACTGAGAGGGTTTAGCTACAGCACTTTTTGGAGCTCTTCAAGGTAGTGATAATGCTTGACAACTTCTGTGGTTCTCTGGGTTCACTTTATAAAGAGGAAGGGGAAGGGGCTCACTCTGATATAGTGACCCTTTATTTGGCCCCTTAGAGCCACAGAGATCTCTTCTGGATCACATGCCTTACAGGCACTGTTTGGGTCATTTCACCTAGGTGAGGCTAATCCATCATAGCAAGAGGAAATATACTGTTTACCTGTTTTTCCATTATTATAGTGTAGCTCAATTAACTGGGGAAAGAATGCTGAGTCTTGACCTATAAGACACACAGTAGGACTCCATCAGGCCAAGGGAAGGGTAAAGTCTGGAACATCTGGGTCTAGGCATTAACCTAGACCACTGGGTGAGGGTGAGCCAAAGACCCATGGGAATGGGATATCAGTGGACGGGAACAGACAGAAGTCAGGTGACTCAGAAGTCTAGGAGCCAGGGAGCAAATGGGTTAATTTTCTGATCAGAAATAGGCTAAAAGTGAGAGGGCTGGGGAATCACAAAGAGCCACGACCATCTTAGCTGCCGAGGTCAGGGTCAGACGAGGAGTTCAGAGAGGTGAGGAATCTCAGCAGCTGGCTTTCTTTGTATTCCCCCACCTCCCCTTGGCAGCTGTCTTGATAGAAATAAGGTCAACATTTGGGTGGGTGGATGAGCCTAGATGCGAGCTGAGAGGTAAGAAGGAAAAGTCACTGGTTAGGGAAAGGAAAATAGAGGCTATAGATTCTTAGCAAGCTGTTTCTATTTGTTAAAGCAGAGTAAATCCTTCCATATATATTCTTAGCTTTATTGTTGGATTAATCTCTGTGCATGTGTGTGTATGTATAATATGTACATACATACATAGGTATATGTAATTTTTTTTTTCATGTTACTGCCCACCAGACTTGGAGGCTTCCAGGGTAGGGTCTGTAAGCTTACCTACCTAGGTTGGACACACAGTAGGCATTAGTTGCTTTATCCAACTCCTACTACAAGGTTCTTTACTGACCCCCTGAGGTGTCCACATGGAAGCGCAAACACACAGGAGTGACATCTCTACAGTTACCCAGGTACTTTTTGCGACCATGCAAGGGTCACACTGGCTTGCAAAGCATTGTATAATGCTAGAGACTTTGCTGATATGTTCCACCAAAGTATCCTAGGGAATAATATTTACTGAGAACTGAAGCAGGCTTGGCCCTGTACTTACGGTGCTGACCTCAGTGAAAATCACCGTCAGTGCAGCAGATTTTATAAAACCAGCCCCAAAGAAGCACCTCTCCTCATCCTATTGGTGATGAGCTGTTCTCCAGCAGCTCCGGGAATTCTGCTCCAGGCCTTTTATTTGGATTTTTCCACTGGGCTGTCAATCTTCTAATGAGGCATGACATTTACTCTTCCTAATTCCCCAAACGCTGTGATACCGTGAAGCACTCTTAATTGGCTGCTCCGTCTTTATAGTTTTTGTGAAGAAGGGGGAAAAGGGAAGGAGGGTAGGAAAAAGGAAAAGATAGGGGTGCATCAAGGGAGAGAAATGAAAGAAAAAAAGTAGAAGAAAAGTGAAGGAAAATAAGAAAAAAATATGAAACTGTTGACAGTTTGAGTTTTCCCTTACTCAGAAAGTGGTTTAAATCCTTCGGAGTTTCTCTTTCAAGCCAGTCCCCTGTCAGAACTTGAAACAACATCTTTTCTGCATGGGATACAGGTTGTAGGAAACTGCAAAGACACAAAGGTACCTGCTTATTAATAGATTCTTTTCCTACTTAGGGTGTGTGTGCTGTGCGTCTGTGTCTTTCCCTTAGTAGGGCTGTGGCAACCACTTCTGAGTTTGCAAACAACGATGAATTCTCTTTCTTTCTCCCCAAACACAGGCTCTGCTTTTAGTTTGTTTTTTCGCTGTGATGGCTTCGTGGGGTGGTGCAGAGGACAGCAATGCAGTCATTTATCTTCAGGCCATTGATCAGCCAGGGGCAGGGGAAGGGAGATGATTAGCTTTTGCATTTCTACGACTGCTTTGTAAATTTCAAAAAAGAAAACAAAATTCGTCTCTTCTCCTTTCAGCCCTCCTGAGCGCCCGCGGCCCCGCTCTTCTCTCTCGGGTTCCCGCCCGCCGCAGCTAGCCGCTGTGCCCAGGCCCCAAGCCCTGCTCCACGAGAACTGTGCTTCCCCACAAGAGCGGCTTTCTTTTCTGTCAACTCAGCAGGCACCCGCCAGGCAGGTCCTTCTAACTTCCCTTCTGATGACTCTTCTAGTGATGCTACTGACAAAAGATGAAATGAAAAGCCAAAACCTAAGGTTCTTAGAAGACAAAATTCTCAACGGTGGGATCTATAAGTGTCAAGCATTAGTGTGTGTGTGTATGTGTGTGTGTTTATGTTTAGAAGTGAGCGTGTGTGTGTGTTTAGGAGTGAGTGTGTGTGTGTATTATGTTTAGGAGTGTGTGTGTGTGTTTATGTTTAGGAGTGAGTGTGTGTGCGTGTGTTTATGTTTAGGAGTGAGTGAGTGTGTGTGTGTATTATGTTTAGGAGTGTGTGTGTGTTTATGTTCAGGAGTGTGTGTGTGTGTTTATGTTTAGGAGTGTGTGTGTATGTGAAGGAAAGATGTGGTGACAGAGAATGAAGAGGAGTCAGTGCTTGAATCTTCCTGATTATTATTTTTTTTTCCTGATGGTTTAGATTGTCCTCCCTGTCCCTACCTAGAGTGACTTTTTTTAAGCAAAAATTCTATTGATTCATTTTAGGCTGTGCTGAGTTTTTCTAGTTGCAGCAAGCAGGGGCTACTCTCTAGCTACAGAACTTGGGCTTGGTTGCCCCCCAGTATGTGGGATCTTCCCAATCAGGGATTAAACCAGTGTTCCTTGCATTGCAAGGCAAATTCTCAGCCCCTGGAGCACCAGGGAAGCCCCAGAGTGACCTTCTAACCTTCCCTACCTGCCCTCCCTTGCTTCCTCCTTTAGCCCCAGGATGATGAGGTAAGGAGTGGCTGCAGATACCGTGTCTTTTCAGTGGCTGTGGAGGTGACATAGGGGGAGGAGGGGAGAGTGTGGGTGGGATTCCGGGTGGGCTTCAGACACAAGCTAGATCTGGATCCCAGCGTTAGCACACGACAGCCCTGCAAGCACTTGTGACAGTGAAGGTGTTGGTCGCTCAGTCATGTCCGACTCTTTGCAAACCCATGGACTGTCGCCTGCCAGGCTCCTCTGTCCGTGGGATTCTCCAGGCAAGAGTACTGGAGTGGCTTGCCTTGCCCTTCTCCAGGAGATCTTCCCAACCCAGGGGTCAAACTCAGGTCTCCTGCATTGCAGGCAGATTCTTTACCATCTGAGACACCAGGGAAGACTTCTCTTATTACAGCACTGACACCTGAAATGGGAAAAAATTATATTATGTATCCGGAGCACTTAGAACGCTATATGTTTAGTTAAAGCTCAATAAAGCTAAATATTATTAGCGTTTACTGCCTGGTGGGCAAGAGCTTTGAAGGAGCATTTCTTATATAAAGACACATGAGCAAAGAAATATGAACACTAGCGACATGCGCCCCCGACTCCCTTCAGGCTGAGGGCAGATGTCAGAGAAGGCGAACGAGTTACTTCTCAGTCATGGACTCCAGTAAGGCCTGTGGGAGAGGTGGGTCAACAGCTGTCCAGGATTCCATAAAAAATTCAGGTTTACATCTCATCTTCAATTAGGTGACTTTCTAGGTCTTTTAAAACCTACTAAATCTACAAATAAATGCTGGATAGGGTGCAGAGAAAAGGGAATCCTTCTACAGTGTTGGTGGGAATGTAAATTGGTACAACCATTATGGAGGACAGTATGGAAGGTCCTTAAAAACCTAAAAACAGAGCTACCATTTGATCCTGTAATCCCACTCTCAGGTATATATCTGGAGAAAACTCTGATTTGAAAAGATACATACACCTCAGTGTTCATTGCAGTGCTGTTTACAATAGCGAAGACGTGGAAGTGACCTAAGTGTCCACCAACAGATGAATAGATACAGAAGCTATGGAATATTTGTACAATGGAATATTGCTCAGGCGTAAAAAGACTGAACTATTGCTATCGGCAGCAACATGGATGGACCTAGAGATTATCAAACTAAGTGAAGTAAGTGCTGCTGTTGCTAAGTCGCTTCAGTCGTGTCCGACTCTGTGCGACCCCATAGACGGCAGCCCACCAGGCTCCCCGTCCCTGGGATTCTCCAGGCAAGAACACTGGAGTGGGTTGCCATTTCCTTCTCCAACGCATGAAAGTGAAAAGTGAAAGTGAAGTCGCTCAGTCGAGTCCGACTCTTATCGACCCCATGGACTGCAGCCCACTACGCTCCTCTGTCCATGGGATTTTCCAGGCAAAAGTGGAAGTAAGTCAGAGAAAGACAAATATTACATGATATCTCTGATATGTGGACTCTAAGAAAACAATACAAATGAACTTATTTACTATACAAAACAGAATCAGACTCACAGACATAAGAAACAAATTAATAGTTACAAAGGGGAAGAGTGGTGGAGGGATAAATCAGGAGTTTAGGATTAACAGATGAAGACTCTGCTGTGCTGTGTTTAGTCGCTCAGGCATGTCCAATTCTTTGCAGCCCTATAGACTGTAGCCCACCAGGCTCCTCTGTTTATGGGGATTCTCCAGGCAAGAACTCTGGAGTGGGTTGCCATGCCCTCCTTTACTACTTATAAAATAAGCAACAAGAACCTATTGTACAGCACAGGTTCATAATAACCTATAATGGAAAAGAATATGAAAAAAATGTATAACTAAATAACTTTGCTGTACACCTGAAACTAGATACCCAGGGAACATTCCATGCAAAGATGGGCACCGTAAAGGACAGAAATTGTATGGACCTAATGGAAGCAGAAGATATTAAGACACAGAACTTTACGAAAAAGATCTTCATGACCCTGATAACTACAAACGTGTGATCACTCACCTAGAGCCAGACATCCTGGAGTGTGAAGTCAAGTGGGCCTTAGAAAGCATCACTACAAACAAAGCTAGTGGAGGTGATGGAATTCCAGCTGAGCTTTTTCAAATCCTGAAAGATGATGCTGTGAAAGTGCTGCACCCAATATGCCAGCAAATTTGGAAAACTCAGCAGTGGCCACAGGACTGGAAAAGGGCAGTTTTCATTCCAGTCCCAAAGAAAGGCAATGCCAAAGAGTGTTCAAACTACCACAAATTGCATTCATCTCACACGCTAGTAAAGTAATGCTCAAAATTCTCCAAGCCAGACTTCAGCAATACGTGAACCATGAACTTCCAGGTGTTCAAGCTGGTTTTAGAAAAGACAGAGGAACCAGAGATCAAATTGCCAACATCCGCTGGATCATTGAAAATGCAAGAGAGTTCCAGAAAAACATATATTTCTGCTTTGCTGACTATGCCAAAGCCTTTGTTGCGTGTCACAACAAACTATGCAAAATCCTTCAAGAGATGGGAACACCAGACGCACCTGACCTGCTTCATGAGAAATCTGTATCCAGGTCAAGAAGCAACAGTTAGAACTGGACATGGAACAACTGACTGGTTCCAAATAGGGAAAGGAGTACATCAAGGCTGTATATTATCTTCCTGCTTATTTAACTTACATGCAGAGTACATCATGCAAAATGCCTGGCTGGATGAACCACAAGCTGAAATCAAGATTGCTGGGAGAAATATCAATAACCTCAGCTATGCAGATGACACCACCCTTATGGCAGAAAGCAAAGAAGAACTAAAGAGCCTCTTGATGAAAGTGAAAGAGGAGAGTGAAAAGGCTGACTTAAAACTCAGTGTTTAAAAAGCTAACATCACGGCATCTGGTCCCATCACTTCATGGCATAATAGATGGGGAAACAATGGAAACAGTGACAGACTTTATTGTTTTGGGCTCCAAAATCATGCAGATGGTGACTGCAGCCATGAAATTAAAAGACGCTTGCTGCTTGGAGGAAAAGCTATGATCAACCTAGACAGTGTATTAAAAAGCAGAGACATTACTTTGCCAACAAAGGTCCATCTAGTCAAAGCTATGGTTTTTCCAGTAGTCACATACAGATGTGAGAGCTGGACTATAAAGAAAGCTGAGCACCAAAGAATTGATGGTTTTGAACTGTGGTGTTGGAGAAGACTCTTGAGAGTCCCTTGGACTGCAAGGAGTTCCAACCAGTCCATCCTAAAGGAAATCAGTCCTGAATATTCATTTGGAAGGACTGATGCTGAAGCTGAAACTTCAATACTTTTGCCACCTGATGCGAAGATCTGACTCATTTGAAAAGACCCTGATGCTGGGAAAGACTGAGGGCGATAAGGGAAGGGGACGACAGAGGATGAGATGGTTGGATGGCCTTACCAACTCAATGGACATGAGTTTGAGTAAACTTCAGGAGTTGGTGGGCTTCCCTTGTAGCCCAGCTGGTAAAGAATCCACCTACAGTGTGGGAGACTTGGGTTTGATTCCTGGGTTGGGAAGATTCCCTGGAGAAGGAAAAGGCTACCCACTCAAGTATTCTGGCCTGGAGAATTCCATGGACAGTCCATGGCATCACAAAGATTCGGACACGACTGAGTGACTTCCACCTCCACTTCTCGAAGTTGGTGATGGACAGAGAAGCCTGGCGTGCTGCAGTCCCTGGGGTCGCAAAGAATCGGACATAGTGAGGGACTGTACTGAACATGTGAAACTAACACAGCATTGTAAATCAACTATCAGATCAGTCACTCAGTCGTGTCCGACCCTTTGCGACCCCATGAATTGCAGCACGCCAGGCCTCCCTGTCCATCACCAACTCCCGGAGTTCACTCAGACCCATGTCCATGGAGTCAGTGATGCCATCCAGCCATCTCATCCTCTGTCATCCCCTTCTCCTCCTGCCCCCAATCCCTCCCAGCATCAGAGTCTTTTCCAATGAGTCAACTCTTCGCATGAGGTGGCCAAAGTACTGGAGTTTCAGCTTTAGCATCATTCCTTCCAAAGAAATCCCAGGGCTGATCTCCTTCAGAATGGACTGGTTGGATCTCCTTGCAGTCCAAGGGACTCTCAAGAGTCTTCTCCAACACCACAGTTCAAAAGCATCAATTCTTCAGCGCTCAGCCTTCTTCACAGTCCAACTCTCACATCCATACATGACCACTGGAAAAACCATAGCCTTGACTAGACGGACCTTTGTTGGCAAAGTAATGTCTCTGCTTTTGAATATGCTATCTAGGTTGGTCATAACTTTCCTTCCAAGGAGTAAGCGTCTTTTAATTTCATGGCTGCAGTCACCATCTGTAGTGATTTTGGAGCCCAGAAAAATAAAGTCTGACACTGTTTCCACTGTTTCCCCATCTATTTCCCATGAAATGGTGGGACCGGATGCCATGATCTTCCTTTTCTGAATGATGAGCTTTAAGCCAACTTTTTCACTCTCCATTTTCACTTTCATCAAGAGGCTTTTGAGTTCCTCTTCACTTTCTGCCATAAGGGTGGTGTCATCTGCATATCTGAGGTTATTGATATTTCTCCCAGCAATCTTGATTCCAGCTTGTGTTTCTTCCAGTTCAGCGTTTCTCATGATGTACTCTGCATATAAGTTAAATAAACAGGGTGACAATATACAGCCTTGATGAACTCCTTTTCCTATTTGGAACCAGTTTGTTGTTCCATGTCCAGTTCTAACTGTTGCTTCCTGACCTGCATACAAATTTCTCAAGAGGCACATCAGGTGGTCTGGTATTCCCATCTCTTTCAGAATTTTCCACAGTTTATTGTGATCCACACAGTCAAAGGCTTTGGCATAGTCACTAAAGCAGAAATAGATGTTTTTCTGGAACTCTTGCATTTTCAATGATCCAACGGATATTGGCAATTTGATCTCTGGTTCCTCTGCCTTTTCTAAATGCAGTTTGAACATCTGGAAGTTCACGGTTCACATATTGCTGAAGCCTGGCTTGGATAATTTTGAGCATTACTTTACTAGCATGTGAGATGAGTGCAATTGTGTGGTAATTTGAGCATTCTTTGGCATTGCCTTTCTTTGGGATTGGGATGAAAACTGCCCTTTTCCAGTCCTGTGGCCACTGCTGAGTTTTCCAAATTTGCTGGCATATTGAGTGCAGCACTTTCACAGCATCATCTTTCAGGTTTGAAATAGCTCAACTGGAATTCCATCACCTCCACTAGCTTTGTTCGTAGTGATGCTTTCTAAGGCCCACTTGACTTCACATTCCAGGATCTGGCTCTAGGTCAGTGATCACACCATTGTGATTATCTGGGTCATGAAGATCTTTTTTGTACAGTTCTTCTGTGTATTCTTGCCATCTCTTCTTAATATCTTCTGCTTCTGTTAGGTCCATACCATTTCTGTCCTTTATTGAGCTCATCTTTGCATGAAATGTTCCTTTGGTATCTCTGATTTTCTTGAAGAGATCCCTAGTCTTTCCCATTCTGTTGTTTTCCTCTATTTCTTTGCATTGATTGCTGAAGAAGACTTTCTTATCTCTTCTTGCTATTCTTTGGAACTCTGCATTCAAACGTTTATATCTTTCCTTTTCTCCTTTGCTTTTCGCTTCTCTTCTTTTCACAGCTATTTGTAAGGCCTCCCCAGACAGCCATTTTGCTTTTTTGCATTTCTTTTCCATGGGGATGGTCTCGATCCCTGTCTCCTGTACAATGTCATGAACCTCATTCCATAGTTCATCAGGTACTCTATCTATCAGATCTAGGCCCTTAAATCTATTTCTCACTTCCACTGTATAATCATCAGGGATTTGATTTAGGTCATACCTGAATGGTCTAGTGGTTTTCCCTACTTTCTTCAATTTAAGTCTGAATTTGGCAATAAGGAGCTCATGGTCTGAGCCACAGTCAGCTCCTGGTCTTGTTTTTGCTGACTGTATAGAGCTTCTCTATCTTTGGCTGCAAAGAATATAATCAATCTGATTTTGGTGTTGACCATCTGGTGATGTCCATGTATAGAGTTTTCTCTTGTGTCGTTGGAAGAGGGTGTTTGTTATGACCAGTGCATTTTCTTGGCAAAACTCTATTAGTCTTTGCCCTGCTTCATTCCATATTCCAAGGCCAAATTTGCCTGTTACTCCAGGTGTTTCTTGACTTCCTACTTTTGCATTCCAGTCCCCTATAATGAAAAGGACATCTTTTTTGGGTGTTAGTTCTAAAAGGTCTTGTAGGTCTTCATAGAACCATTCAACTTCAGCTTCTTCAGAGTTACTGGTTGCGGCATAGACTTGGATTACTGTGATATTGAATGGTTTGCCTTGGAAACGAACGGAGATCATTCTGTCGTTTTTTAGACTGCATCCAAGTACTGCATTCCGGACTCTTTTGTTGACCATGATGGCCACTCCATTTCTTCTGAGGGATTCCTGCCCGCAGTAGTAGATATAATGGTCATCTGAGTTAAATTCACCCGTTCCAGTCCATTTCAGTTCGCTGATTCCTAGAATGTCAACATTCACTCTTGCCATCTCTTGTTTGACAACTTCCAATTTGCCTTGATTCATGGACCCGACATTCCAGGTTCCTATGCAATATTGCTCTTTACAGCATCAGACCTTGCTTCTATCACCAGTCACATCCACAGCTGGGTATTGTTTTTGCTTTGGCTCCATCCCTTCATTCTTTCTGGAGTTATTTCTCCACTGATCTCCAGTAGCATATTGGGCACCTACTGACCTGGGGAGTTTCTCTTTCAGTATCCTATCATTTTGCCTTTTCATACTGTTCATGGGGTTCTCAAGGCAAGAATACTGAAGTGGTTTGCCATTCCCTTCTCCAGTGGACCACATTCTGTCAAATCTCTCCACCATGACCCGCCCATCTTGGGTTGCCCCACGGGCATGGCTTAGTTTCACTGAGTTAGACAAGGCTGTGGTCCTAGTGTGATTAGATTGACTAGTTTTCTGTGAGTAGGCGGCTGCCACGGGCGTGCCATAGCGCAGGCAGCTGCTCTGGGCGCGCCATAGCGCCGCCGAGAGGAGCCACCCCACGTCCGAGGTCGGGGGCAGAAGCCAGGAGGACCCCATGCCCGAAGGGCAGCGGCCAAGAGGAGTTACCCCACGTCCGAGGTCAGGGGCAGTGGCTGAGAGTACCAGACTGCGACAGCGCAGGAACGGCTGAGAGGATCTACCCTGCGTCCAAGGTCAGGGGGCGGCAGCCAGGAGGAACTACCCCACGCCCCTAAGCCGGAGGCCCGGGGTGGCGGCCGAGAGGAGCAACCCACGCCTGAGGCCAGGAGCAGTGACGAGAGGAGTTACCCCGCGTCCGAGGTCAGGGGCGGCGGCCGGGAGGAGATACCCCACGCCCCTAAGCCCCGAGGCCAAGGTCGGCGGTGAGGAGCAACCGCACGGACTGAGGCCGGGGCGGAGGCCAGGGGCTGTGGCCGGGAGGACCAACCCCACGTCCAAGGAGCCGTGGCTGCGCAGGCGCAGGAGGGCCTAGAGGAGCTATCCCACATTGAAGGTCAGGAAGGGCGGCGGTGAGGAGATACCCCTCGTCCAAGGTAAGGAGCAATGGCTGCGCTTTGCTGGAGCAGCCGTGAAGAGATACCCCACGCCCAAGGTAAGAGAAACCCAAGTAAGATGGTAGGTGTTGCAAGAGGGCATCAGAGGGCAAACACACTGAAACCATACTCACAGAAATCAACTATACTTCATTTAAAAAAAAACACCCTATTTTTAAAAAATGATACAATAGCAAAAATGTATGAGAGGATTTATACATCTCCATCCAGTCTTGGTTCCTCTCCTAAGCGGCCATCACCATATTCATTGTCTTATATATTCTAAATGTTCTACCCTATGAAACCCTGTTTCATAATATCCCCTTGTCCTTTGAGCTTGCATTAAAAACTGAATATGTTCTCTTTTATCCTGTTTTTGGGACAACCTCCAGGACTGTCACAGCGAGTTGGATGATGTGTCTGCCAGCTGCTCACAAGTAGGGGCACATCCATTGCTAGAACTTGAGCGGTAGGAAACTACAGGACGCCAGGCCGGAAGGCGAGGGGCAGAGCGCCCACTAGTGGGCGGACCACGGTGAAGCAAGGTAACGCCGAATCACTAAAACGGTGCCATTAGCCAAGAGAGAGGAGTGTAACACGCTCAAGAGTTAATGGTAGAGAAATGGAAAGACTCCTTCTGTTTAAGAGAGTGGAGCAAAGGCCTATAAGGCCAGGAGGAAATACCCAACTAGAAAGTGAAAGAGTAATGAACAAAAACCTGTTCTACAGCACATGGAACTCTACTCAATGTCATGTGGCAGCCTGGATGGGAGCGGGGTTTGGGGAAGAATGGATACATGTATATGTGTGGCTGAGCCACTTCACTGTTCACCTGAAACTATTACATCACTGTTAATAGGCTATACCCCCATACAAAATGTTTTTGGTGTTAAAAAAAAATAAAGTTAATAAAAAGAAAATAAAAGGGTACCAGGGATAGAGGGTCACCTACGTTGGTGACTGCAAGACTAAAAACACAAGTGCTTTTTCCTCTCCTGTTGCTCCCAAACTACCTCATCTTACATTCTTGCCAAAGGCGACTTCATTCCTTCTGGGTCCACGTGCATTGTCCTGGTCCATTACACAACCTTGTTGTTGATTGTTGATTTCGCTGAGAAGCCCTCACCGGGCTGCTCAGCCCTGGTTTTTACAGCATAGTCTGATTTCATTAATTTAATTTTATTTTTTAAAAGGTTCTTAAAATAATACTTATTTCTTAAAAGTTGACACGTGCATAATAGGAAACCAAAAAACACATAAAGCAAAAAACCAAGTCATCTATAATTACAAGCAGTTTACTGTTTGATATGTTCTTCTAGGTCTTCTTTGTGTATTTACACAACTAAGCATCCATTTTTATGTAATTAAGAGAGAACAGTTATGTATCATACTTTTTCACATACCATGAATATTTACTATATCAAAGTTGATTTCACTAATTTTACAAAGTCAATGTATTAGAGGCAAGTGGGGTGCCCCCAGACAAATAAATGGTTTGCTAAACCACTCACTTTAAATGACAATAATAAAAACATTAATAAGCAGCAATATTTGCATCATGATTTATGGTCATTTTTAACAAGCAATTCTGCTGTGATCTTTGAATGATTTTCTTTAATAGATGACCTCCGTGTTGTCAGATTTGGTCTTGACTCAATGTGTTTATGCTGCCCCACCACATGTGTGCTTGAGTTAAAAAGCCTCTTGGCTAAGTTCCACAACTAAACTCATGAGTCAGACTCCTTATGGATTTTTATAAGTGGTGGTCACTACTCTTCATGAGTTGGGATGGAAGTTGTTGGTGATTTAAATCATAGAATTAAAACCCACTTAGATAAATGACTATTAGGGCCAAAATCTATTTCCAGCACAGAATTATCTGCATTGAGTCTCTGGACAACTACTAACTAATTACTTAAAATACTTTCAACGTTATGTTCTGCTCTTTAGACATTAAGTTAGGCCACAAAATTCTTAAAAAGAGACTGGGTTGAGTAATCAAAAGACTTTATTCATTCGGAGACCATTTCCACATCTATAAAATGGGAGTGATAATAACTCTTACTTCCCAGAGTTATATACAAGGCATACATGTATATGTAATGTATATGTATATGTATATGTATATGTATATGTATATGTATATATCTTATTTAAATGAGATCCTGTACCCAGGTGGCGTTAGCAGTAAAGAACGTACCTGCCAATCCAGGAGACATAAGAGACACAGGTTCAATTCCTGGGTCAGGAAGATCCCCGGGAGAAGGAAATGGCAACCCACTGCAGTCTTCTTGCCTGGAGAATCCCATGGACAGAGGAGCCTGGTGGGCCACAGTCCATGGGTCGCAGACTTGGACACGGCTGAAGCGACTTAGTTTGCACACATACCGAGTATCTAGCATAGTGGTGCCTGGTGTGTTATCTGTCATTGTAATTACCAAACAGCAGCTCCCTGTAAGATTTTCCTGAAGTTTCTTAGTCTAATGTGGGCTCGGTTTGGTGTTTCCCTATTTTGGCGTGTCTTTCACAGACTTTACAGGAATCTACAGACCATGCAGGCAGCGTTTTCTCAGATTATATCTACCCTCAAATGATGTTCCTCCATGGAGTCCCTTTGTGTTTTTTTTTTTTTCCCAGCTCTTTACCTATCTACTCTCATTGACATGGATCTTTTACAGAAAAGGCTTAGATGGAGGGTGGCATGTTCTGCTTATTAGAAGGTTAACTTAAACTTAACTATGAAACCTCTTTGTCCAGATCTTGTTGAAAATATTTCTAAATGAGCAAGTTCATTTTTCTGTCCTCAGACAGTTCTATGAACATAGTTCATCTTTCTGTGATGATAGAAGGTCTTGGGCTTCCTGAGTTATCACTGCAAATGTTGGCTTTTATCATCCTGGCCTGAAAGGATGAAGACTGAAGAGCAGGTGCTGTAACCTTTGACTTGTTTCAAAGTTGGCATCAAGAGTAAGTGTTGCCTGGGTTTGCTAGGACCATGTCTTATACAGTTTTACATTGTAGGCATTCAGTACATATTTCTTAAATAAATGATAATTGCATCATTGCTTCCCCCAATCCTCAGTCCCTCCTGCCACCTCTCTTTTCCACCGTTTCCCCAAAATATTGAAGATAGCTTATGAGGATGCTTAAAACAGAGAATGGAGGAGACAACATTTAAGGAGAAATCAGTCTCAGCCCCTTCTTCCCTTTTCTCCTGTTGTAGCCACCTTTGTGCTGCAGTGGACCCTGTTCTGCTGCCCTGCTGATTGGGCCACGAGAGTGTTGTGGGTGGACCCTGTTCTGCTGCCCTGCTGATTGGGCCACGAGAGTGTTGTGGGTGGACCCTGTTCTGCTGCCCCTGCTGATTGGGTCACGAGAGTGTTGTGGGTTCAGGGCTAATCAGACTCTCCTGAGACAGTTCTCAGCGTCAGTGTGACGCCACTTCCTTCCAGAAACTCTTCTTTCTTGGTTTAGTTAGTTTGAGTGGATTCTGTGGGTATTTATTTCATCATAAAATAATAACTTATTTATTTATATTTTTATAAATTTATTTATTTGGATTTTCCTAGTGACTTAGCAGTAAAGAATCCATCTGCAATGCAGGAGACACAGGTTCGATTCCTGGATCAGGACGATTCCCTGGAGAAGGAAATGGCAGTTCATTCCAGTATCCTTGCCTGGGAAATCCCATGGACAGAGGAGCCTGGTGGGCTAGAGTCCACAGGGTTGATATTTATTTATAATAAAATAATAAATTATTTATGTATTATATTTTATTTCTTTATAATTTTTATAAATTTTATCTTTAATTTTATAATAAAATACTTTCATTTTACAATAAAAATGATTTTGAGTGTTTTCTGTTCTTTACAAGAACAGTGAAATCCTTGATAAGCCAGACCACAGTTTAAAATTTTTTTAATTAATTAATCAATCAATCAATTAATTATTTCTGGCTGTGCTGGGTCTTGTTGCTGCCTGCAGGGTTTCTCCAGTTTCGAGGCAAGTTTTCTATAGCAGGTACAAAGTCAGGAAATGTAGAGGAAGTGTATTTTTATACAGTAAGTCAACTACTTTTTCAAGTAATATGCTTAAGCTCCAGACATCTTTGTAAATGAAGTACCTCTAAATTTTAAGCAGTGGGTCCAATTGTTAATCTGAAAAATGTGCAATAAATATGAAACACAGTGTCAAAAATAAAGGTTTCAATACACAGGGAAAACAACATATTTATTCTCATTTTTTTTTTCAGGTGAACAATCTGAAAATTTTTTGTGTGTTTATTTTGGACATATATCCATATTAGTAAGCATATTAGTTAAAAACAACTAACATATCATTTAAAAATAAGTTTATCTTAGATTCCCAGACTTTTCAAACACCCTATGGTGGCCAGTGTGAACATGGAAGCTTCATCATTATATAGTTGAGAGAGTCATGAGATAAAAGAGAATGTAACTACTCCAGAGGTGATAGTCTACTAAGGCAGAGATTTATCCTGAATATCCTCATAAAATCTCACGGTTTACCATAACAGAGCAAGCAACATCCTCAGCTCCATCTTTACAACAGAAGAATGCAAATTTTATAGTATTGTTTCTTGTAATACCTTCCAATACTGGCAGATGGTGTTACCTGTGAGCACAACCCAGGAAAAACGCATTTTGAAGGCAAAGGAGACAGTGGGCACCAATCACCCTTTAGTGGCGTTGCTTCAGCCCAGTTTACCATCCTATGTTCAATTCTTTTCAAGAAATATTTATTGGACATTGGTGTGTGTGTGTGGAGTTGGGGGCACATGCTAAGTCACTTCAGTCATGTCTGACTCTTTGCAACCCCATGGACTGTAGCCCACCAGGCTCCTCTGTCCATGGGATTCTCCAGGCAAGAATACTGGAGTGGGTTGCCATGCCCTCCTCCAGGGGATCTTCCTGACCCAGGGATTGAATCTGCATCTCTTATGTCTTGCATTGGCAGGCAGATTCTTTACCACTAATACCACCTGGGAAGCCCAACTGACTATGTATACTGTATATATTGGAAAAACCTACAATTTTCCCTTCTCCCAGTGAGTCTTCCTTCTCAGAGCTGACACCTGAGGTCACCAACTGTGTGGGGTTTCCCTGTCAACAAGTGATTCTCTGAGGCACCAGCTGGGTATCCTACAAGTTAACTCCATATCTAAACCTCTCCATCTGGAGATGGTGTCAAATCCCACAAGCTAAGGTCTCAGGCCCCCAGGAACATTCCCCTCCTCCTTCAGATGCTGATTACGAGTAGTAGGTCCCCAGTTTATCCACAGCTTCCATCGGTCTTGGTTACTAATTGGAGTGTCCCTTGTCCCCTCCTCAGGTTCAATTAGTTTGTTACATCAGCTCACAGAACTCAGAGAAGCACATTTGTCAGTTTATTAAAGGATATGAAAAGGCAGCAGTCCCCAACCTTTTTAGCACCATGGGCTGATTTCACAGAAAACATCTTTTCCACCAACTGGGGTTGGAGGGATGGTTTCGGGGTGACTTAAGCACATTAAGTTTATTGTGCACTTTATTTCTAATCTAATGCTGCCGCTGATCTGACAGGAGATAATAGTCTGTGGCCTGTAGCTTGGGGACCCCCATGATAAAGCATACAGTTGAGCAACCAGATGAAGAGGTAGGAAGGGTGAGGTCAAGGAGGGCCTTGAGCACAGGAGCTTCTGTCTCCATGGAGCTGGAGTTTGTTCCCCTCCTGGTATGGATCTGTTCCCAGCCTGCAAGTCCCCTGCACCCCATGCAGCTGGGATTTTAATGAAGCTTGCGCATGTAAACAATCTATTGTTGCCTCCATTTCCAGCCCTTCTGCCCTCTCTGGAGAGAGGGGAAGGGGCTAAAAATTCCAAGTTTCTAACTGTGACTCGATCTTTCTAGTGACCAGTGCCCAACCAGGAGCCATCCGGAAACCCACCCAGAGTCAACCCACCCATTAGAGCAAAATATGGACCCAGCGCTCTGCTCCTTTCCCTTAGGAATTCATGTGGGATCTAGGGGCTCTACGTCAGGACAGGGTCAAACACCAAATACTAGAACAAAATATGCCCCCAGGGTTCTTAACATTTAGGAAATTAATTACAAGGGTTTCAGGAGCCCTGAGTCAGCAGCCACAGTTCAGTTCAGTTCAGTTCAGCTCAGTTCAGTCGCTCAGTTGTGTCCGACTCTTCGAGACCCCATGGACCACACCAGACCTCCCTGTCCATGACCAACTCCCGGAGTTTACTCAAACTCATGTCCATTGAGTCAGTGATGCCATCCAACCATCTCATCCTCTGTCATCCCCTTCTCCTCCTGCCTTCAATCTTTCCCAGCATCAGGGTCTTTTCAAATGAGTCTTTGCATCAGGTGGCCAAAGTATTGGAGTTTCAGCTTCAGCATCAGTCCTTCCAATGAACATTCAGGACTGATCTCCTTTAGGATGGAGTGGTTGGATCTCCTTGCAGTCCAAGGGACTCTCAAGAGTCTTCTCCAACACCACAGTTCAAAAGCATCAATTCTTCGGCACTCAGCTTTCTTTATAGTCCAACTCTCACATCCATTCATAACTACTGGAAAAACCATAGCCTTGATGAGACGGACTTTTGTTGGTAAAGTAATGTCTTTGCTTTTTAATATGCTGTCTAGGTTGGTCATAACTTTCCTTCCAAGGAGTAAGCGTCTTTTAATTTCATGGCTGTGGTCACCATCTGCAGTGATTTTGGAGCCCAAAAAATTAAAGTCAGCCACTGTTTCCCCATCTATTTGCCATGAAGGGATGGGACCAGATGCCATGATCTTAGTTTTTTGAATGTTGAGCTTTAAGAGAAGAAACACCAAAATTTATTTTTATTATCTCAGGCTGTGCTAATTGCTAGGAATGCATATGTTAATAAGATAGAGTCACTGCTCTCATAGAGTTTACCATCTGGCAGGGATTAAAGACATTAACCAGGAGATTGCAACTCTTTACAAATAAAAACCACCTCCTAGGTGCCAGGCCTTCTCCTGGACACTTTACATCCATTGTCTCTATTAAGCAGATCTTGTTATGCTCAGTTTAGGGTACTTAGATGCTTGGAGAAGTTGTTACATACAGATTTGGGATTTGAATTCAAGTTGGCATGATTTGTGCACCTCATGCGAAGAGTTGACTCACTGGAAAAGACCCTGATGCTGGGAGGGATTGAGGGCAGGAGGAGAAGGGGACGACAGAGGATGAGATGGCTAGATGGCATCACCCACTCAATGGACATGGGTTTGAGTGAACTCCGGGAGTTGGTGATGGACAGGGAGGTCTGGTGTGCTGCAATTCATGGGGTCACAAAGAGTCAGACACAACTGAGCAACTGAACTGAACTGAACTGGCATGATTTGATAGTCTAGAATCCTATGCTATCCAATATGGCAGCCACTAGTCAAGTGTGTTTATTTAAATTTAAAGCTATATATACAGATGAAATCTAAGCATTTAGGTCCTCAGTCACATTGGCCACACCTCAAGTGCTCAACAGCCACATGGAGCTCGTGGTTACTGTATTGGACACTGCAGATTTAGGACATTTCCATCATCACAGAAAGTTCCATTGGACAGCACTGATCTGAACTCTTGAAGTCTAAACTCAAGTTCAACTTCAAGACCCTGCGCCCAGAACAGATTTTCAAAGCTCAGGAGTCACGATAATTAGCATTGTTTCTTTTCCCTGAGCCATCAGAGAAGAAGCTTCTGAATAGGGAGCTACCATGGCACACTCTTCGAATGCTGCTAATCTTGGATGTGAACTTAAGGTTCTGTTTGTAATGAGAAGTGTGCACAATTTAATGAGATAATAAGCCACACTTTCAGTGGGAAGCCTGGCACATGGTAGGTACTCAACCAGTGCTCATATAATGTTAAAGAGTGTGGAACGTGGAGTCACATCACTGGATCTGAGGCCAAGTTTATCATTTTCCAACCACGTGGCCTGCACAAATCAGTCAGTTTCTCTGAACCCGTTTCCTTAATTATTACATGGAGACAACATCTGACCCTGGAAGACTGTAAAGACCATGAGCTAACAGATATGAAAGCACTCTGTTAAGTACAGGCTTTGTAAAGTAAGGTATTATTTCTGCCCTCTTTTGTGCCCTGAAAAAAATTATTAAAATAATAAATTTCCGATCTTAACTTGTTTACCTGTGCTTTGCCTCTTTTCCCTCAAAATGGAAGACATAAAATATATGGTTTATTGAGGACCAGCATTACACGAGATTACCCCAGTTTTACAGCAATAGAAAGAGGAAAGAAAGAATAGGGGGACAGTGGAAGCCAGCACAAATCTTTGCTAATTCCCTGATGGTCAGGATCAGGGCTGTGGAGATGGCCGGGTGTCTGTGGAGTGGATGCTGTCCTGGATCTTGCATTATTGAGTCCAGACAGGCCTCAGAGAAGGGTACCTGGTGGACCCATTGGCCACCTGTGACTGGGTGAGGGTTTATGCACAAGTCCTGGGGAGCTTCTGGGGCCTCCATCCTCTCCTGAACAGAGCTGTTCTGAAAACATCCAGGCAGCAGACTGCCAGACATGCAGGAGAAACAAGTCACCCTAAATTTAGCTCTTTCCATTCAGGGAGTGAGGGCTAGGAGGGAGTTTTTAGCCCACTTTTGAAAAGGCTTGTTAGGACAGTTCTTTTTTTCTCTCATACCTGCAACCCACACTTATAACCCCAAAGTCAAGATCCTCCCCTGAAGTCCCCCGAGTCACCGGGATCATCATTTCCATGTTGCTCACCCGTCCTCCTGAAGGAGAAGACGGCGGCAGAGGAGGATGGCATCACAGGTTCAATAGACATGAGCGTGAGCAAACCCTGGGAAGAGAGCGAGGGACAGGGAGGCCCGGGGTGCTGCAGCCCACGGGGTCTCAAAGAGTCCGACGCGACTTAGGGACTGAACGACACCAGCACCACCTGTGCTCACCACGTCCCAGCTCTGAGGTGGGTCACCTCGATCTTGGTTTTCCCAGGGTATAGGCCTCCCATAGGATGCCGCCCCTGTGGGGGGCATCACTGAGGAGTACAAGTGGGCAGTGTTCACATGCCCTTTACTGTCCAAACCCTTCCCTTTCGACAACATCATCACCCAAGAGCCAATGAATGGGTGTATCAGGCTTTACCAAAGAGCCAGAGTAACTAGAGGGAAAGATAATGAAAGGAGATTCGGATCAGTGAGGGGAAGGGGCCTCAAGATAACCCTCCACGTGTCTGTCCTTGACGTCAATGGTGAAGCGTGAGCAGAACTCAGCCTTCATAGGGGAACCCCAGGGGGCACACCCAGATCCCAGGCAGGATCGCCGTCCTCGGGAGGAGACATTTTCCCTCGAAGCTCAGAGTGTACCAGACCATCACCTTTAGTGCAAATTCTGCTCCCCACCCTTGGGGGTGTTAACTAACAAAAGTTCAACTGAGGACATTTGAAGATTGAATTGGTTTTATTCAGCAACTCATGAACCAGGCAACATCCCATCCAGCAGTAAGAAGGAGCTCCAATGAGTGGTAGAAAATAAAAGTTTTCTAAAGGTGGAGAGGGACAGAAAAGGAAAATTATTAGCCCCAAATGCATTGTTTTAGGCAGAATTGCCCTCCAAAGGGAAATGGAAGGGGCCTATTTTGTGCTAACTGGGGTAATTCCAAGTAGACTGGTTAAAGGTTACATTTCAAGGGAAGATTGTAGCTGTGGTTAGGTTGGGTATTATGTCTTGGTTTGATTGGCTGACTTGGGCCCTTAAACACAAGAGACTCCTTTTTTTTTTTTTTTTTACATGTATCAATAATTACTTTATTATTATCATTATTTTTTTACTAGCAAGTTGGGTGGCACTTTATTTTTGTGTGTGTGTCATGAATTTTTTATTTTTTAAATTGTTTTTAATTTATTTATTTTAGGTGTAGGCTAATTACAATATTGTAGTGGTTTTGCCATACATTGACATGAATCAGCCATGGGTGTACATCTGTTCCCCATCCTGAACCCCCTTCCCACCTCCTTCCCTATCCTATCCCTCAGGGTCAAAGAGACTCCATTTATTTGGGGCCTGTTGGCTTTTTTTTGTCTGTGCTGTGAGACATGTGGGATCTTAGCTCCCCAGCCAGGGACTGAACCTGTGTCCTGTGAACTGGAGAGCAGATTCTTAACTACTAGACCAGCAATGAAGCTCCTGTTGTTTCTTTTTAACAGAGATTTCTCTAGCCCTAAACACTGGGAACACAGAAATCCCATTAATAACGTTTCACAAAGTCTCTGAGTTGTACCAACAACTCAAACGTAACAGAATAGTTCAGAGTTGGCTTTAAGTAGTCCCCTTTGAAGTCTCTTAGCTGAGGCGAGGTGCACATGGGCCTCTTCAGCATTCTGAGTGATCCTGCTGCTGCTGCTGCTTCGGTTCAGTCGTGTCCAACTCTGTGCAACCCCATAGACGGCAGCTCACCAGGCTCCCGAGTCCCTGGGATTCTCCAGGCAAGAACACTGGAGTGGGTTGCCATTTCCTCCTCCAATGCATGAAAGTGAAAAGTGAAAGTGAAGTGAAGTCGCTCAGTCGTGTCCGACTCTTAGCGACCCCATGGACTGTAGCCCACCAGGCTCCTCCGTCCATGGGATTTTCCAGGCAAGAGTACTGGAGTGGGGTGCCATTGCCTTCTCCCCTGAGTGATCCTAGATACAACTATTAGGGCACTTGGACACACTGGCATACTAACAGCACACACACACGTGTTACAATCTAAATCCACATTGACGAAACATGTTTCTAACTTGGAACATGGTCCACTGAAGTACTCTTGCCCCTCGATGAAATAAAACTAATTTGAAGGCAGGGCTAGAAAAATTTTAAACATAAATTCTCTCCCTGCTCGTTTGAACCACTATCCCTCTTTAGTGTGCATCCTGCACCTGCGTTCACTTAACCAGACATCTTAGAGGACACAGGAATGCCTGCTTGACTGACAAGAGCAATTTTCTCCTGGTGCCAGCAAGCTAATTTCTTAGGAGATAGCACTCTTTTCTCAATCCTGTAAGGCCCAACCTTTTTAGCACCAGGGATCTGTTTCGTGGAAGACAGTTTTTCCATAGACTGGCCCGGGTGGGGGATGGTTTGGGGATGATTCAAGCGCATTATATTTATCCTGCACTTTATTTCTTTGTTTTAAATTATTATTTTATTTGCTGGGTCTTTGCTGCTGTGTGGGCTTTTCTAGTTGTGGCATATAGGCTCAGTCGTGACTCCTGGGCCCAAGGGCACAGGTTCAATAGTCAAGGCACAGGGCTTAGTTGCTCCCCAGCAAGCAGGATCATCTCGGACCAGGGATGGAACTTACTCTCTTGCATTGTCAGGCAGATTCTTTACCACTGAGCCACCAGGGAAGTCCTGTGCCCCTTATTTCTAATCTAATTCCACTGCTGATCTGATAGGAGGTGCTGGTCCGAGGCCCGGAGGTCACCGAGCCCTGCTGTAGGGGGTCACAGTGACCCACTGTGTGCCTGGTACGTGCTGGTCTGGGCTATGCAAATTGTCGGTATGTTATTCTGATGTATAAGCCTTTGTCTCAAGGAGGTGTGTGAGGGACTTCCTCGGTGGTCCAGTGGTTAAGAGTCCACCTTCCAGTGCAGGGATACTGAGTTGATCGTGGTCTGGGAGCTGAGATCCCGCGTGCAGTGGGGCAACTAAACCGCCGAACCTCACCTACACGTGCTCCGGAGCCTTGTGCTGCAACAGAGAGACTACGTGCGGCAACTAAGACTCAGCCTAACCAAAAAATAGAGAATAAATATTAAAAAAAGAAAAAAGAACACCTATTAAGACTGTGCTTTGACCTCTAGTGGGTGGAACAGTCCTTGGAGTTTTCCGTCTCCCTGGTCATAATCCTTGGTTTGCCTTGAATAAAATTCTGTTTCTTTCTTGGACTATTAACTGATGTTTCACTGGCCATGACAGAAGTAGAACATTATACTAGCATGCAGAGTTCTGTCAGTCTCCCTAAGCTCCTTTCCCATGCCTTCTTGGTATAGGAATCGGACTCATTTGGACCATCTATCACTTGGCCACTAAAAACATCTTGTCAGGGCTTGAAAACTGAAGTTGTTTGTTCAGTTTTTGGGGCTTCCCAGGTGGCACAGTGGTAAAGAATCTGCCTGCCAATGCAGAAGATGCACAAGACACGGGTTTGATCTCCAGGTTAGAAAGATCCCCTAGAGTAGAAAATGGCAACCCACTCTAGTTTTCTTGCCTGGAAAAATTCCATGTTCAGAGGAGCCTGGCAGGGCACAGTCTGTGGAGTCCCGAAGAGTCAGACACAACTGAGTGACTGAGTATGCACGTTCGGTTTTCCCTTTGGGGGATGCATTAGTTTGCAAGGACAGCCATAACAAAGTACCACAGGCGGAGTGGCTTAAACAAGGGAAATGTATTTTCTCACCATTTGAACCTTGGAAGCCTGAGATCGAGGTGTCAGCAGAATTGGTTTCCTCTGAGGTATCTTTCTTTGACTTATAGATTGCGGTCTTTTTCTGTGTCTTCACGTTGTCCTCTCTCTGCATGTACCTCTAAGAAACTCTTTGCAGGAAATCAGCTTTGGCAGGGAAGCCCCTTTTCCTGTCACTTTCGCAAAGCTATACTGTAACCAACTGTAACACCAGGCACCCCCATGCTCTCCTCTTTTCTGGCCCAAGCGCACCTTTCAAATCTTTTAATCTCACAATACCTTGCCTAACTTGTCGGTTCTTTCTGTGAGATCAGGGACATAGAAATGAAGAATAAGTAATCAACAGATGACTAGATTTCTTTCCTAGTTTCCCTTCAGTAACCTCCCGAGCAAATTGTGTGACCAAACTGTGAGCAAGATAACATCTAGACCAAGATTACAAGGAATCAACAAGCCTGCACACAGTGGGGAATGGTGATGAGTTGGACCCCCCATTAACCGAGATGACTTCCCTATTCCCCTTCAAAACCTTTCACGGGGAGCAGAATCTTCGGATGTGGTTTTTGGGAGGTGCTGAATCCATCCCAGATTGCCAGCATTCTGATTGAAAGCACCTTTCCTTTCTGCCTTTTGTGCGTATTGGTTTTGTAAGTGGTGAGCGTCAGGGTTGATTCTGTAACATCCAAATCTCTTCTTACAAGAACACCAGCCATATTGGATCGTGGTCCACTCATAGGACCACATTTTTACTCAATTGGTTCTTTGAAGAATCTCCAAATACTGTCACATTCTGAGGCTAGTGGAGGTTAGGTTTTCAACTTATGAATTCTGGGGTAGGGAGTCGGGGGTGGAGGTAGGGACACAATGCTATTTTTTTGCTCTTCTAGTAGATTTTATTTTCGGAGCAGTTTTAGGTTCACAGCAAAATTGAGTAAAAGATACAGTGATTTCCCATGTATCACTTGCCCCAGTACATACATAGCATCCCCTGTTATCAACATCCCCTGCTAGAATGACACATTCATTATAATATATGAACCTGCATTGACACATCAATATTACTCAAAGTCCATAGCTTACATTAGAGATCACTCAGTATTGTGCATTCTGTGGGTCTGGACAAATGCATAATGATGTATATCCATCATTACAGTATCTTATGGACTTGTTTCATCTGTTGCCTTAAAAACCCTCTGTGCTCCATTTAGTCCTCCTTCCCTTTCCCTAACACCTGGAAAGCTTTGATCTTTTTATCATCTCCATTGTTTTGCCTTTTCCAGATGTCATACAGTTGTACTGTTTTTTTGTTTTATTATCATTAATTTTATTCTTTTAGTTATCATGCTGCCTTTATTGTTTTTTTCATTAAACTTTTTATTTTGTGTTGGAGTGTAGCTAATTAACCATGCTGTCGCAGTTTCAGGTGGACTGCAAAGGGCCTCAGCCGTACCTGTACACGCATCCATTAGAGACACTGTGCTGTGCTTTGTTGCTCAGTCGGGTCCTACTCTTTGCTACCCCATGGGCTGCAGCCTGCCAGGCTCCTCTGTCCATGGGATTCTTCAGGCAAGAATATTGGAGCGGGTTGCCATTCCCTCCTCCAGGGGATCTTCCCAAATCTGGTGGTCCTGTGGTTAAGAACCTGCCTTCCAAGGCAGAGGACACAGATTTGAATCCTGGTCAGGAAACTAAGGTCCCACATTTCGTGAGGCCTCTCAGTCTGCATGAAAATTAGAGACATAATTCTGCTCAGAACGAGATGAGATTCAATTTTCAGCCTGGATATTTTTCAACATGTTCTGAAATCTCGGTATTCTGAAGGAAGGCAGCAGGAGGTGCTCTGTTCCCCTGGTCCTAGTGACCCCCTGGGGTACAGATGGGTTGGAAAGGGATGGGCTTGCTCTGATGTCTACACAAGCAGCTAATTCACTCTACACAGACAGCAGGACAAACCCTTGTTCTTACCCGAAGCATATCACTGGGTGCCTCTCCTCCGAGTGTGCCAGAAAATTCCCTGTGACCTCTAACATCAATTTAAACTTGGGTAATGAGTTTTCCTCTCTCTCCTTTTTTCGGACACAATGCTCTGCATACTCCGACTCCTTAATAAAAAGACTTAAACAAAAGCTATTGTGATAAGACTTTGGAAATCGAAAGGACCTGCAGAAGCTCCACGCCACTCCCCACCAAGAGTTTAGTGCCCGCGTGCTCAACCTTGTCCAATGCTTTGCAACCCCATGGACTGCAGCCCACCAGTGCGCTCTGTTCCCTGCAAGAACACTGGAGTGGGTTGCTATTTCTTCCTCCAGCGGATCTTCCCAACTCGGGGATCAAACCTGGGTCTTCTGCATTGGCAGGCAGATTCTTTACCATGGAGCGTGTGTGGGAAGGGAGTGGGATAATTTATTCAGCTCATTCCACAACCATTTACTAAGCACAGACCTTATGCCAGGCATGTTGCTAAGTTTGAGAACCTCGAAGACGAATAAGATCAAATTCTTCCTTCCAGGGATCTAGTTGAGGTTGATTAGAAAGTAAACAAATGATTAGCATACAGAATAGAATAGCAGCTGAAATAGCCTTAACCACTGGCTGGCTGCTGTGGGAATTCAGAGCCCAGGGGAGGGAGGTCAGGGAAAAGAGCTCTGAGGTGATGACTGAGTGATCCCAGAGGAGAAAGAGGAGAGGACCAGATGGCTACAGAGGGGAGATTCCGGGTGGAGGTGCAAAAACCATCCCTAATGTGGGGATAGAGCCACCTAACTCAGAGATCTATTGTGGGAATCGATGTGAAAAATACATGGATGGAGTGTCCAGCCCAGTCCGTGACAGGTGCTGACCAAAGGCAGTTCAGGGGGCCCATTCTGTCCTCTCAACTCTGGTATTCTCTCCCCTTGTTTCTTTTTGTGGCAAAACCAACCTGGGACTTAGCACGTCTTCCCAAGATCAGGTTGAGTTTAGAGGCTCAAAGATCATTCCTTCTCTGTTATGTCAAAGCTACCCATAGTTTGTTGTTGTTCAGTCGCTCAGTCCTGTCCAACTCTTTTAAACCCCATGGACTGCAGCACACCAGGCTTGCCTGTCCTTCACCATCTCCCGGAGTTTGCTCACGCTCATACCCATTGAGTCAGTGATGCCATCCAACCATCTCATCTTCTATCACCCCCTTCTCTTCCTGCCTTCAATCTTTCCCAGCATCAGGGTCTTTTTCAATGAGTCAGGTCTTCACATCAGGTGGCCAAAGTATTGGAGCTTCAGCTTCAGCATCAGTCCTTCCAATGAATATTTAGGATTGATTTCATTTAGGACTGATTGGTTTGATCTCCTCACAGTCCAAGGGACTTTCAAGAGTCTTCTCCAACACCACAGTTTGAAAGCATCAATTCTACGACATTCAGCCTTGTTTATGCTCCAACTCTCACATTCATACATGACTACTGGAAAAACCAGAGCTTTGACTGTATGGACCCATAGTTTACGCATCTTAATTCCAGAAGTTGCAAGGGGATTCGGCCATCTTGATGGAAGATAAGGGAGTCCAGGAAGGCACGGAAAGAAGCCCAGTGGAATGGTTGGAGAGTGTTGATGCATGCCCGACTTATTCTCTGCATGATCATTTCTATCACGGTAATTAGACTCTGTAATTAAAAATCACTAATGTTTCATGACAGCCTGCAGTTGGATTTGGGAAACAAAGGAAAAGGTTGGGGGTGTACAAGTATGGGGAGGGGACACCAAACAGAGATATCGTGCTGGGAAATGGTGTCATTCACTCAGGGCCACTTACTAACAAAAAGTCTTTCGTTTATATCCAGAAATAATGAGGCAAAGGAGCAGCTTTTAAAAAGAAAAAAGACAGAGAGGGGAGATAAGTAAAAAATGACAGATCACTTAGAAAGCCACAGTAATTTACCTGCCTGCTTTCCTTTTCTGGGAAGATTTTTATCTGCCTGTATTGTTGTAAATTAGTTAGTAAAGCTGAAGTCAAAATTGGTTTTCAGCTTCTTCCACCTCTATTTGACCCCTGTGTAAACAAGAAACCACATCAAGTTTCTTCATATTCTTAGCTATGTAACAGCATGCAAGAAACCAGGATTTCTGGTTCCAATCTATCGTGACCATGGGGCTAACAGACCAACGATGGCAGGGAATCAAAAGTAGATTCCCAGTCCTGCCACGGAGGGTTTCTCCAGGCGGCCTAGGAGCAGGGTACCTACTGGGTTCAGTGGGGCCTGTCCTTGGTACCCCCGACACGCACAAAGCAGCCAGAAGGAGGGGAACCTTGGACGCAAGCTAGCTGCATTCTCACCCTTGTCAGAAAGGGATTTTTCCTCCGGCCTCCGAAAAGCTCTGCATCCTGTGAAAGTAAATTAGGTAGAAAATTACTTTTTGACAAACTTGACTGAGGCTGTGAAAGTCATTCTGCCTAAGTTTGAAGAGTGATTGGAACTGAAGGTTTTTTTTTTAAACGATTCTCTCTTCTTTCCTTTTTGAAAAACAGATTGCCCCTGGGGAAAGAATAGGAATTCAGGTAGACAGTGAGCCCTTTTCTAGTTTGTCTGATTCTGATGGGGAGTTCTTATCTTCATCTGCATGTCAATACCCAGGGCCCTCTTGGATTTTTTAGGTATTCTGGAATCATTTGTCCAATTTTCTATTATTTCTCAGTGCAAATGTATCACGTTTATGGATTAAGCAGCCTTTCCTGCTAGTATTGGGGGAATGTAACCATCATATTTAAGCTGTTGTGTCTACGATTATTTGTCATCTATTGATGCATTACTGACTCAATGGACATGAGTTTGAGCAAACTCTGG
The DNA here is from genome assembly GCF_002263795.3 of Bos taurus. Classification (NCBI taxonomy): domain Eukaryota; kingdom Metazoa; phylum Chordata; class Mammalia; order Artiodactyla; family Bovidae; genus Bos; species Bos taurus. The sequence continues at coordinate 1,206,863 of NC_037356.1, forward strand.
GAGATGGTGAAGCACAGGGCACACTGACGTGCTGTAGGCCGCGGGACTGCAAAGAGTTGGACACAACCGAGCGACTGAACAACAGCAAGCCGCTGGGTAACAAAGCACCCTAAAACTTACTTAAGCTTAAAACAACTGAGATTTCTTATTTTCCTCAATTCTGTGGGCTGACTGGGCAGTTCTTCAGCCCCACACGGGGTCACTCAGCAAATGCTTTCAGCTGGCAGATGCACTGCTCACAGGTCCACGAAGGCCTCTGTCTCTCATGTCTGGGGTCAGGGTGTGCTGACAGTCAGCCGGGGTACCTCCGTTCTCCTGGCAGTCTGTCTCTCCACACAGGCTCATCCTCCAGGAAGACAGTGTGGACTGCCTTACAACACAGCTGCTGGCTTCCAAAAGCATGAAAGCAGAGTGCCAGGCCTTTTAAAGTCATAGGGGAAGGCCCAGCACCGGCCCAGTGTCATCACTTCCACCATGTTCTGCTGGTCAATGCAAGTGTCATCGCCAGCCCGGATTTAAGGTAAAGGGAAGCTGACTTCACCTCTTGGTGGGAGAAGAGTCTTTGCACAATTAGGACAGGGTGTCTTCCTCAGTGGCTCAGATGGTAAAGAGTCTGCCTGCAGTGCAGGAGGCTCAGGTTCGATCCCTGGGTCTGGAAGATCCCTTGGTATCCACTCTAGTGTTCTTGCCGGAGAAATACATGGTCAGAGGAGTCTGGGGGACTACAGTCCTTGGAGCTGCAAAGAGTTGGACACGACTGAGCAACTTTCTTTGGAGATGTCTGCCACAGTGGTAAAATGCACCCTGAACTGATGCTTGAAAATATATTCTAGGGAGTTGAGGGTTGTCAGTATTGCTGAATGGGTGCTGGATAAACTGATGGTAATTAATAATGATAAAAAGTGAAACTACCCTTCATTAAACATCTCCTTTCATGTATGCCAGGCAGGGTGTTGGATGCATTATCTCTATCTTCTAGAAAACAACTCTGAGTGAGTGGTATTGTTATATCCATCTTACATATTAGAAAACTGGGCATAGAGAGTCTGTAAATGGGGACTCTGTGCATCGAGCCACGGAGATGCAGGATGGGGCCGCTGCCTCTGAGTGGCACTCCCCTGCCCTCGTCATCGGGAGCGCCCGCCTCGGCTCTTTGCCAGCCTAGGCCACACCAGTCAGACACCCCAACTCCTCTCCTTGTCTGAAGGTGTGTGATGATGAGATTCTATCCAAATGTGCTTTCTGCCCAGTGACAAAAAGTGCTGAAGAGTTTTTAGGTAAGCCTGTTCCATCAAACATGTTATTCCTTTAAGCTGTCAGCCTTCAATCACCTAGCTAAGTTTTTTTTTTTTTTTTTCCCTTAAAAAGGCACTTAGAAGAGTCAAGAGATTTTTGAAGCATTTAGAAAGTACTTGCTCTATTAAGACTTATTATGAAGCTATCTTAACCTGAAAATGTAGTATTCGTGCCAAAATAGACAGAGCGGGCAGAGCAGAGAGCTGATGCTCAGCCCTGCCCACACACAGAATCACATGCAGAAGAAAGGTTATAGCAACAGGGCAGAGTATGAGTCAAAGAAGAAGAAATGCACCCTTCAAAGATGGCTCTAGATAACCAGCCATTCGAATGGAGAAGTACAAAATTAGATCCCTACTTCACAACATACACAAAAATAAATTCCAAGTGGATAAGAGGCCTATTTGTAAACAGGTGGAAAAAAAGATGTGACTGTTTCCAGAACATTAAGTGTAGAAAAGGATGTCTTAAAAAAGACACAAAGTTCAAACCATATTGAAGAAAATGGTTAATTCAAATGACATTAAAGTGTAGAATGTCTATAAAATTTAAGATGTATATACCTTATAACCCCACTACTTGAGTTACTGGTAGATCTAGAGAAACTCATGTAGGCATGAGGGGGAACAGAAGGTTGTTCATTGAAACAGCGTGATGTAAAAAATTAGAAAGAGTCTAATTGCTCCTCAGCAGGGAAGTAGCAAAATAAGTTGTGGTTTATTCATATAATGTAATCATAGTATCAGTTAAAATGAATAAACTAGATTTATATTTAGCCACATAGATAAATCTTAAAATCATAGTGAATGAAAAAAGCAAGTGCAAAAAAAATATGTATGGAGGGCTTCCCTAGTGGTCCAGTGGTTAAGAATCCACCTGCCAATGCAAGAGACACAGGTTCTATCCCTGATCTGGGAAGATTCCACATGGCGCAGGGCAACCAAGCCTGTGAGCTGCAGCTCCTGAACCCGTGTGCGGCAGCTACTGAAGCCTGTGCACCCTAGAGCCTGTGCTCTGTGGTAAGAGAAGCCACCTCTTATTGAGAAGAGATAGCCCTCACACTGCAGCTAAAGAGTGGCCCCTGCTTGCCGCAACTAGAGAAAGTCCACACACAGCAACAAAGTCCCAGTACAGCTAAAAAAAATAAATAATAATTTAATATATACAATGGAATTATGGCTTTTATGAAAAATTTTAAACATAGGAAATGATATTGAACTTAAAAAAATATAGTTACCTACATATATTGTTTTTGTTGTTGTTGTTTAGTTGCTAAGTCTTGTCCAACTCTCTCGCAACCACTTGAACTGTAGCCCGATGTAGATAAACATAAAATATGCACAGGAGGATACAGACCAACTTCAAAACAATGGAAACGAGGAAGGAAAATAGAATTGTGCATAAAGGTCTTCAAATGTTCCTTTATGATTTGTGTCATAACTGTGATCATATTTAGGGGGCTAAATATGGTGAAATATTAATATGCATTAAATCTAAATAAGGGTTCAGTTCAGTTCAGTCACTCAGTCATGTCCGACTCTTTGCGACCCCATGAATCGCAGCACGCCAGGCCTCCCTGTCCATCACCAACTCCCGGAGTTCACTCAAAACATGTGCTTTTATTAAATTACTATATTTTTCTTTTGTTTTAAAAAGTTAATGTTTTTAGAACCCCTGAAGAATGATAGCAAGGGGACTTCGCTGGTGGTGCACTGGCTAAGACTCTGAGTTCTCAATGCAGGGGCCCTGGCTTTGATCCCTGGTCAGGGAACTAGATCCCACACGCCACAACTTAGACCAACTGCAGCCAAATAAAGAAATAAATAAATATTGAAAGAGAGGCTGTGAGGTCCAGGTGGGTATGAGAGAGAGAATTTGGAGGATGTAGACTGCCTGGGACGCTTGTGAAGGGCCTGCTGGCCCGTCAGCCTTCTGTCCCAGGGGCACATCCGTCAGACTCAGCCCTGGTCCAGCCAGAGCTCCAGCCTGTTTCCTCTGCTGCTTTCCTCTGACCCGCTCTCCAAGCTGCCTTTGGGGACACCCTCTGCAAGTGGAAAACAAGTTAAGCCTTTTCTTATTTTTACTTATCAATTCCAGCTACCCAAGTTCACTCCTGTTCTCCTTTTCATCCTTAGACATTCGAAAACCAGAGATAAATGATGATGCTATTGAAGAAGGAGAGGAAGTCCAGAAGGTCTTACTTCTTGAAAAATCTTTATGTTTTTCAAAGTTGCATCATCTCTATTGTTTCAGTGACTTTTTAGATCAAGCCCATAGACAGAGCGGGTATTTTTATTTCCCTGTTACTATTAAAGAAGCGGAGTCATTGAGAGGTTTAAAATGGGGCTAGGGCATCAAAATGATTGGTGAGGTCTCTGGACCTAGAACCTGTTTTGAAGCCCCAATTTAAGACTGTTTGCAATATAATGAGTTGAGTGTGGTATGTGGTATTATAATACCAAGGGTCCCCAAGGGAGCAATTACTATCATCACAGTAGTAGTTTGACTTGTGTCCCCCTGAGAGATATGTCCTAACCGCCAGTACTTGTGACTGTCACCTTATTTGAAAATAGGGTCTCTGCATATGTGATCAAGTTAAGATGAGGTCGGACTAGATTAGGGTAAGTGCTAAATCCAATGGCTGGTGTCCTTACAGGAAGGGGAGAAGGGACACAGACACGCACAGGAAGAAGGGCGTGTGAAGACAGAAGCAGAAATTGGCACGATACAGCTCTAGCCAAGGAACATCAGGATTGCCAGAGCAGCCAGAAGCTGGAAGAGAGGCCTGGGGGATGGTGACTCCTTCAGAGCCTCTAGGAGAGTCAATGGGAATCAATCAGCCCCATAGACACCCCGATTTTCTGGCCTCTTGAGCTATGAGAGAATAAATTTATGTTGGTTTAAGACTCTCAGTTTGTGATTATTTGCTCTGGCTGCCCTAGGAAATCAATACAACCTAAGGTTTGGGGTGATTCCAGTGGAGGTGATATCTCAACTGAGATGTGAAGGGCTAGAGTAGAGACAGTGTCAGGAACATGTTCAGCCACAAATAAGAACAACCCCATCCAAAGTGGCTTAAACCAATAAGGCTCCTTTGTTTCCACATGACTAGAGGTTCAGCAACAAGCAGTCTAGGGCCTGTGTAATTGCCCATGATACAGGGGACCCGGGCCCTTCCTGTATTTCCATCCTACCACCTCTAACTTGGCATCTTTTGTCCTCATGCTTATTGCTTCATGGTTGAAGCTGGCTCCTGAGCCCCTCAGCCATATATTTGCATTCTGGACAGAAAGAGGAGGGAGGAAAAGGAAGAGCCTTTTCCAAAAATCACCAGCAGGCTTCTACTTAGATTTTCACGGTCAGAACGGGCTGACATTTCATATGGTCACTCCAGCTACAAGGAAGGAACATAGATCTTTATATTTTTTGCTTTCCAGCCTCTAAAATAGAATGTAATAGGAGGACACACATGAGAAGAAGTTGCTAATCGGTGCTGAGTAAACAGTTCTACAATGCCTCTAAAATACCACTGTTTCAGGTCAAATTTTAAGACTGGCAGCATGCATTGAGAAAATAAAAATAATAGTTTAAACAGATAAGAGTCTGGATGTAGGCAATCAAAGGCTGGTATAATCATCATGAGAAAAGATTCCTTTTTATCTCTTTTCCTTTTAGTATTAGCGTCTATCCTCATTGTCAACTCATAAATCATAATGGCTGCTAAAGTTCCAGCCATCACAGTTTCATTCCAGAAAGCAGGAAGGATGGCAAAATAGCAAATTCCAGATAATTGTCCTTATGAGGCATCGTCCAACCAGTTTCTCTCATTATATCTCACTGACCAGTATTAGAGAGAAGGGAAGGTGAAAAAATATTGCTTTTATTGAATAAAAACAAGGCTGTCTCAGTAAGGAAGAAGATATATATTGGATAGGCAATAAGCAGCTTCTGCCTCATATGGCAAGTAAGTTTCATCTCAAGTGGCAATTTTATCTTATTTGTAGTGATTTCACAGAGCACTGTGTTAAAAAAAGATTCCGAGGCAACGATCTGGGCTTAGTGTGTAGAGTGCAACAGCTGATTATGGATCTTGATCATGGTCATGAGAGTGAGGGGTAATGATCTGTGTGTGTGCGCCTTGAGTTGGCTATTCCTGGTTATGTTAGCCGGTTAATAAGGGAGTTTAAAGAAAAACAAACAAACAAACACCTGCCTTACATCCTTCCCCTTCGAAGTGTGGCCCCTGATGCCTTGCTGGCCTCTGCACAGCAGCTGGTTGTTGAATGGATTCCTCTTCCAGGAGAAGGGCAGGAAAAGCTCGTTTGCAGGTGATGGGGGTGAGTGTGGGAGGATGTATTCATTTGCTAGGGCTGCCCTGACCAAGTCCCACAGACTGCATGGTTAATAGGAGCAATTTATTTTCTCCTGATTCTGGAGACTGGGAGTCCACGGTGTCCACAGGGTTGGTTCCTGCTGAGAGCTGTGAGGGAGGGACCTGTCCCCCGCCTCTCTCTCTGGCTTGTGGACGGCCGTCTTCCCCCAGCATCTGTGCAGGGCTGTCCCTCTGTCTGTGCCTGTGCCCACGTCTTCCTGTTCTTATAACTCTAGTCATATTGGAGGAGAAGGAAATGGCAAGCCACTCCAGTGTTCTTGCCTGGAGAATCCCAGGGACGAGGGAGCCTGGTGGGCTGCTGTCTATGGGGTCACACAGAGTCAGACGTGACTGATGCAACTTAGCAGCAGCAGCAGCAGCAGTCATATTGCATCAGGCCTCATGCTGGGAGCCTAATTTAAACTTAAAAAAACATATTTAATTTTAACTGAAGAATAATTGCTTTACAGTATTGCGTTGGTTTCTGCCAAACAACAATATGAATCAGCCATAGGTATATGTATGTCGCCTCCTCATTTAAACTTAATTACTTATATAGAGGCTCTATTTGCAAGTATATTCTGAGATCCTGGGCATTAGGACTTCAACGTAGGATCCTGGCACGTGGTGGGGGTCGGGTATGTTCCATTACAGCCCATGACAGAACACGTTCTTTCCCCCTCTGACTGAAGAAAAATGCATTCTTCAAATGGAAGGGGAAGCAGGAGCTTATTCAAAGGCTATCACTGAGGAAGCCCCTTCTTGACCAGAATGAGTGGTGAGGACTGGAAGAATCCCATCCCATCTGCTACATCATGTCAAGAGGTGAGAGAAGTTGGTGTCCTGTGATTCGTGTGGCATCCCAGCTGGTGACAGCTGTACCCTGGGCCCAGGTGGTGATGGCTGTACCCTGGGCCTAGGTGGTGATGGCTGTACCCCGGGCCCAGGTGGTGACGGCTGTACCCCGGGCTTAGGTGTGATGGCTGTACCCTGGGCCCAGGTGGTGATGGCTGTACCCTGGGCTTAGGTGTGACGGCTGTACCCTGGGCCCAGGTGGTGATGGCTGTACCCCGGGCCTAGGTGGTGATGGCTGTACCCTGGGCTTGGGTGGTGACGGCTGTACCCTGGGCTTAGGGCTGGGAGTTCTGTCAATGGAAAGGGGCTGAGAGCCAGCCCTGAGAGGTGAAGGCTAGCAGAGGAGCAAAGGCAGGCACCGTGGGTTGGAAGACTGATTCAGGCGCTGGAGGCCACATCAGGGAGTGTTGAAGGGTGGCTCCAGGGTCAGATGGTCTGGGTTTGAGCCCTGGCTCTGCTTCCTTCTGGCTGTATCATCTGGTGTAATGACAGTTTCTCTGGGCTCCCACTCTCTTCTCTGTGGAATGGGGACAACTTACAGAGTCGTGGGGAGGAAATAACGTACCCAAATATTGCAGTTAACACCCGGCGCATAGTTAGCTGTTCACTCTGCTGAGAACTGAGGGACCTGGAGCAGGGAACTAAGAGCTGTCTAGACCAGGTCCAGGCGGCCCGGCTGGAATCCAGCCCCAGGGTGTGGACAACATCATGGTGGGTCACGTGGAGTTTGAAAATACCGGAAGGATTTGAGGTCTCACAGCTGTTTAAGGTCTTGCCCAGAATGAAAGGTAGTTTTGACCAGTTTGCCTGCAGGCAGGAATGAGGTCTCTGTCTTTTTCCTATTTTGCCTGTTAAGTCCTAGTGTCTGATCCCTTCCTGATACTCGTTCATTCAACAAATAGTTACTGGGCACCTGATACTTGTTTCACAGGTATTATTTAATTTAATCATCATATAGTATACAGCAGGAATTATAATCCTTGATTTTTTTAATTAATTAATTTTGGCTGTGTTGGGTCTTAGTTGCTCCACTGCAAGTGGGATCTTAGTTCCCCAACCACGGATCAAACTTGTGTCCCCTATATTGGCAGGTGGGTTCTTAACCACTGAACCACATGGGAAGTCCCCTGATTTTTCTTAATGTGAGAAAACTAAGGTTTTGAATGGGTTCAGTGCAGATCAGTTCAGTTCAGTCACTCAGTCACGTCGCAGTCTTTGTGACCCCATAGACGGCAGCTCGCCAGGCTTCCTTGTCCGTCACCAACTCCCGGAGCTTGCTCAAACTCATGTCCATCGAGTCAGTGATGCCATCCAACCATCTCATCCTCTGTCATCCCCTTCTCCTCTTGCCATCAATCTTTCCCAGCATCAGGGGCTTCTCCAATAAGTCAGTTCTTCACATCAGGTAACCAAAGTATTGGAGTTTCAGCTTCAGCATCAGTCCTTCCAATGAACACCCAGGACCGATCTCCTTGAGGATTGACTGGTTGGATCTCCTTGCTGTCCAAGGAACACTCAAGAGTCTTCTCCAACACCACAGTTCAAAGCCATCAATTCTTCAGTGCTCAGCTTTCTTTATAGTCCAACTCTCACATCCATACATTACTACTGGAAAAATCATAGCTTTGACTAAACGGACCTTTATATGCTGTCTAGGTTGATGATAATTTTTCTTCCAAGGAGCAAGCGTCTTTTAATTTCATGGCTGCAGTCACCATCTATGGTGATTTTGGAGCCTCCCAAGATAAAGTCTGTCACTGTTTCTATTGTTTCCCCATCTATTTGCCATGAAGTGAAGGGACCAGATGCCATGATCTTAGTTTTCTGAATGTTAATTTTTAAGCCAACTTTTTCACTCTCCTCTTACACTTCCATCAAGAGGCTCTTTATACTTTGCTTTCTGCCATAAGGGTGGTGTTATCTGCATATCTGAGGTTATTAATATTTCTCCCGGCAATCTTGATTCCAACTTGTGCTTCATCTAGCCTGGCATTTTGCATGATGTACTCTGCATGTAAGTTAAATAAGCAGGGTGACAACATACAGCCTTGATGTACTCTTTTCCCAATTTGAAACCAGTCTGAATGGATTAGTAATCTATTTAAGGTTATGCAACTATTTAACAGGAGGGATTCCCAGGTGGCACAAGTGGTAAAGAATCCACCTGCCAAAGCAGAAGGCACAAGAGACATGGGTTCGAGCCCCTGGAGTAGGCCACAGCAACCCACTCCAGTATTCTTGCCTGGGAAATCCCATGGACAGAAGAGGATGGTGGGCTGCAGTCCATGGGATCGCAAAGCGTTGGACATGACTGAGCACACATGCGTGAAACTATTTAGAGGTATGATTCAAATGCTCTGTCTGAGATCAAAGACCATTCCCTTTGCATTGCAAACAGGGATGTCTGCCTGTCTGTGTGTGAAGGTGATACAGTGGTCCTAACTGGGTGAGGGGGAGGGTGTCACTGTAGCTGTGCTATCTTTCCTCATTATTATTATTATTTATTTTAAAATAAAGATCTGGCCCTACCAATCATGGAGACCATTATAAGCACATGACTTAGTAGGGGATCAGTTATATATACCATGCCCCTGTCGTCAGAGAATGGTCCATGTAGGGTCATATAACTCAAACTCAGCCAACAAGACTCCTTCCCTGGCATTTTTCAAATCCATCTGAGAGCGAGAGTCCTCCTTCCTTTTGACCATGATTTGAAGTCTGGAGGCCCCAAGCAGCCTGTGCCATGTCCCTGCGGAGTGGAGGAATCCCCCTCACAATAAAATAATGAGACCAAGATGCAAAGAGGAGCAGAGCAGATTGGAGGGTCAGAGTCCCTGCCCGTGGGGCTCCAAGACCAGCTCCACCCATGACCATGTAACCCGACCCATCTCCCACTTTAGGGTGGTGGAATCGGGCAACTATCACCAGCAAAGAATCCAGATAATTCCCCAGTAAATAGAAGAGAAACACATTCAGCAAACTTCCTGTCTAGTCAATAAGATAACTAATCACAGGCCCCAGATTTTAATTTCTAGTTTTGTTTCTTGGGGACCTTTTTCAATTTGTTGTGCTGTTGCTGTTTAGTCAAGTCATGTCAGACTCTTTAGCCGCCCCGTGGACTGTAACCCACCAGGCTCTGTGTCCAAGGGATTTCCCAGGCAAGAATACTGGAGTGGGTTGACATTACATTCTCCAGGGGAGCTTCCTGACCCAGGGATCAAGTCCACTCTTCCTGTATTGGCAGGCAGATTCTTAACCACCTAACCATCTGGGAAGCCCTCTTTTCAATTTGTTCAGCCAAGTTGTGTCCTACTCTTTTCGACCCCATGAACTGCAGCATGCCGGGTCGCCATCTCCTGGAGTTTGCTCAAGTTCATGTCCATTGAATCAGTGACGTCATCCAACCATCTCACCCTCTGTCGCTCTCTGCTAGCCTGTAGCTGAAGGCTGATGGTTCCCAGAGGAACTATGAAGATGTTTCCAAATATAGAAAAGGGGATGATATTAATATTAATTCATACAGGAAAAATTGTGTAAGTATCAGCTACATATTTCTCTTTAAAGTAAGCTTTCTTATTGGACCTTTTTTTCTATATACAGATATGGAACCCCTCTGATGGGCTTCTAACAGTGTTGAACTCATGAATTCCCTTCTTGCCTTTAACTGTATGCTGTGTAGCATTTATATTTGAGTGCTTGTTAGGAGATCTAGTTTTTCTGGTAGTCATGTATGGATGTGAGAGTTGGACCATAAAGAAAGCTGAAGAATTGATGCTTTTGAACTGTGGTGTTGGAGAAGACTCTTGAGAGTCTCTTGGACTGCAAGGAGATCCAAGCAGCCCATCCTAAAGGAAATCAGTCCTGAATATTCATTGGAAGGACTGATGCTGAAGCTGAAGCTCCAATACTTTGGCCACCTGATGTGAAGACCTGACTCATTGGAAAAGACCCTGATGCTGGGAAAGATTGAAGGCAGGAGGAGAAGGGGACGACAGAGGATGAGATGGTTTGGTGGTATCACCAACTCGATGGACGTGAGTTTGAGCAAGCTCCAGGAGTTGGTGATGGACAGAGAAGCCTGGCATGCTGCAGTCCATGGGTCACAAAGAGTCGGACACGACTGAGTGACTGAACTGAACTGAACTGAACTGAACCAGGAGATCCGATGGCCAAATTGTATTTTCGATGAAGCATCCTATCTAAATAAACACTTAAATCTCTACTCACAACAATATTTACAAAACTTCATGTTGTGACAAAATATTTATTTTCCATTCTGGTAAGGTGGTAACATTGCTAATAGCAGAGAATAGTGGCCTGATAAGTCTGTTTTTTCACTGTATGTAGAAACATGTGCCATCGAGGTTTTGTTTACCCTTTAAAGTTAATTAACTGCATGATCTAATAATAACTAATGATACCTTCCTTCTGTTATCAAGCTCTTCAAGCATTTCACAATCAATTAGCAGCCCAGGGACATCATTATTATTGGGCATTTTGCAATCTGAGTGCATTCAGAGTTGATACACAGCAAACTTGACTGTAATGGTAAAGGTGGGGAGAAGCTGTAAGCCAAACCCGCAGACGTTGACGTTTCTTGAAGAAAGCTTTCAATGTCTCACCAGCTCACTAGCAGGGCTTCATGGTCCCCGGGTTTTATTTCTCTCATATTGCTTTTCTCACTACTTACACAGTGTCCATTAAATCTGGAGCCAGAGCCGAGGTCTGGTGTTTCTCCTTTCCTAGCTGCGTTGCTGTTCTCTCTTAGGTAAGTTAAATTTGTGTACTCACTTGAGACGAAGTCCAATATTGCATAATTATCTGATATATTTGGTTGGCACAGGCCAGCAACGGGGTGATAGGTCAGAGTGGATTTGAGGTTAAGGTCATGCTAGAAACGATTCAAGACTCGAACCTAAACACTCTAATGTCACTAACCTCTGGTCCAGCCCTTGAAAGGCTGTTGAAGCCCTCCCTGTACAATGCACTATTGTCTCAAACAAAGAGTGACCTGAGAGATGGTCAAATAGTATGGTACACTTTCTGCACAACTTTCAATATAAACACTGCCCATGGGATGTTTGTTTGAATCAAACACAGGCCAAATTTAAATAGCTCTGTATGGCTCTTCCTAAAGGGAATTTAAGGTAGCTTGAAAACCTCCTGTAATTTACTTCCAGTGTCTGGAGGTTCTCAACATAACTGGAGTAAGTATTCTGCCTTATTCTGTAGTTTAAATCAAGGAAGGCTCTAGGACCCTGGGCACCCTAAGCAAGCATGTCTGTGCCAAGTCACCTCAGTTAGGTCCAGTTCTTTGTGACCCTATGGACTGTGGCCCACGAGGCTCCTCTCTCCACGGGATTCTCCAGGCAAGAATATGGGAGTGGGTTGCCATTCCCTCCTCCAGGGGATCTTCTCAACCCAGGGACTGAATTTGTGTCTCTCTTTTTTTTTTTTTTTCCTTTTTAATATTTTTTAGTTGATTGATCATTGCTTTATAATACTGGTTTGATTTGTCATATAGCAACATGAATTAACCATAGGTGTACATATCTCCCTTCCCTCTTGGATCTCCCTCCCACCCCCCAGCCGTTCCCACCTCTCTAGGTGATTACAGAGCCCCAGTGTGAGTTCCCTGAGTCATACAGCAAATTCTCATTGGCTGTCTATTTACACGTGTTAGTCACCACGCGTCCACGCTGCTCTCCATTCATCTTCCCCCTCCCTCTTGTTCCCCACCCTTGTCTGTGAGTCTGTTCTGTAGGTCTGCATCTCCTCTGCTGCTCTGTGAACAGACTGAACCTGCTTCTCCTATGTCTCCTGCATTGGCACGCAGGTTCTTCACCACTGACACCACCTGAAAGCCCTGGGATGCCCTACAAGGTGTTCCAAACTGGCATGCAGTGCCCAGCTCTCCTTCTCTTAAGCAGCCCCTGCCTTCAAATGACAGACGAGAAATGCTTTAGCAATCAACAGCAGTGTGATAGGCTGAGCAATCGTCTCCCAATATCCTTGTTTTAATCTGTGGAGCCTATGAATGTTACCTTTTCTGGCACAAAGAAAAAAATGAAAGAACAAAATCCTAACTTTGCAGATAGGATTAAATTAAGGATCTCAAAATGGGAAGATTACCCTGGATCATCTGGGTGGGGACTAAATGAAATCATTTATATCCTTATAAGAAGAGGGGGCTTCCCAAGTGGCCCTAGTGGTAAAGAACCCGCCTGCCCATAGAGTGGCTTATCAACAAAAACCTTTTTCAGAACTGAGAATGTCTTCCTGGCAATTGTGGGACAAAATGGTCAGGAAATACCCCCAAAGTGTGGTCGGATTTTTGACCACAAGGAGGCGCTGTCGACTACAAATTCTCACTTGCCAAGCGCATCGCCAACGACTGAGCAAGAACGTTAGCCATCTGCCTCTGCAGAGACTGAACCCCGCGCTGCTGCAGCTGCTGACTCTCAACACCCCCGAGGGGGTTCAGGGTGGAGTGAGGCACTCTGTGCTCCAGCGAATCTGGTGGGACAGGTCTTGAGGTAGCTGAATGTTTTCAGGAACAGGTTTTATGATCTCAGTCCTTGCATCTCCTCATATTTAGAGAAGCACTAAATCCCTTCATGGTGACTTCAGATCCTTGTGACTGGCAGAAAAACTTTTGTAAACTGAGTGCTTAATGGTACTGAACTCCGCCTTCACCAAAACCTTATCTATTGACCTTTCCCCACTGCATCCTTGGCGAAGTCTCTCAGAGCATCTGCAGTGCTGCTTCCTGGGCTGCAGTCCACATTTTGCCTCAAAGAAAATTTAACTTGCAAAAAAAAAAAAAGAACCTGCTTGCTAATGGAGGAGACATAAGAGATAAGGGCTCGATTCCTGGGTTGGGAAAATCCTCTGGAGAAAGAAATAGCAACCCACTCTAGTATTCTTGCCTGGAGAATCCCATGGACAGAGGAGGCTGGTAGGTTACAGTCCACAGGATCACAGAGAGTGGGACACGATTGGAGCCACTTAGCATGCAAGAGCAGAGAAGGCAATGGCAAGCCACTCCAGTACTCTTGCCTGGAAAATCCCATGGATGGAGGAGCCTGGTAGGGTGCAGTCCATGGGGTTGCTATGAGTCGGACACGACTGAGTGGCTTCACTTTCACTTTTCACTTTCATGCATTGGAGAAGGGAAATGGCAACCCACTCCAGTGTTCATGCCTGGAGAATCACAGGGATGGGGGAGCCTGGTGGGCTGCTGTCTATGGGGTCACACAGAGTCAGACACAACTGAAGCGACTTAGCAGCAGCAGCATGCAAGAGGAGGCAGAAGGAGGTTTGACACAGATAAAAAGAGAAAGCAAGGTGGCCACAGAGCCACCAATTACAATGATGTGGCTATAAGCCAAGGAGTGCCAGCAGCCACCAGAAGCTGGACAAGCAAGGACTGGGTCATTTCTGAGAGCCTCTTGAGAAAGTATGGCCCTGCCCACACCTTGATTTGGGGCTTCTGAATTTCAGAACTATGAGAGAACAAATTTCTACTGTTTTTAGGCATCAATTTCTGATAATTTGGTACAGCAGCCCTAGGAAACTAACAAAAGCAGTGAGATTAAGTGATATAAGTGGACTGAATGGAGGATTCACAGGGGTCTCAGGATCTGCCTCAAATCAGGAAGCCTAGAGAATGCAACTGTGGCCCAAAGCTGGGATCCAGAAGATAATTTGAGACTGACTGTTTGCATCTGGTGATGTTAACTGGTAAAGCAATTAACATGAGTTTGAGACTGATGGTAGAAGTTTGGGGACTTCCCCAGACTTGGATTACACCCCACACTGCAGACTGTACAGTGTCTCAAATCTGTCGTGTGTGTCTGTACGTGTAAATTAGATTGCTGGGAAAAATTGAGGACAGAAGGAGAAGGGGGAAACAGATGATGAGATGGTTGGATGGCATGGTTGACTCAGTGGACTTGAGTTTGAACAAACTCCGGGAGATAGTGAAGGACAGGGAAGCCTGATTTGCTGCAAAGACTCAGACACAACTAAGAGAGTGAACAACATTAAGAATGTGGAAGCTTTCCTTTTTCTCAACTCTGTCTTGATCTAATAGATCTTCATTCTGAGAGTTATTTTCTCTGGTTCACTTACTTCTATTTGTGACAGGAGACTTTTACTGAATGGCTCCTCAAATGGTATGACTACATTATGCAAAACTTTTGAAAACCAGTATCTTGCTGGTTCTTTCAGGCACAGAGGAAAGTCTGGGGGCCAGGGGACTCTGTATGGTGGGGGTGGACATACTCCCCACATCAGGCTGGGAAATCTCAGAGCTTGTGGGGCAGCTGGAAAAGTGAGCCTGGAGCTGCGTGGAGAGGAACTCCTGGGCTGTCCCAGGGCCATGTGAGTTTGGCTGTGGAATAACATGTCTGTTGCACTGGGCCGTTGCTTCTGACAAGTAGCCCCTGGGGAAAAGTACAGATCGGATGTGCTGCGCATTCTTAGGAGCTGGAACAAATTTGGCTGAATAGAACAAAGTGATTCAGAGGACAAAATGGCTCAACCAAGTGAAAAGGGATTTCAGAGCTGACATCAGCCTGGCATTAACAACCAGGTTCTTATCATTGTCTGCTTTAGTCCCTCAGTAGGAGAACGTGCCTACCTTGGATACTGCAAGCACAATGCTTCATGTTTAAAGAGTAAAGCAGCTTTCTGGCGTGTTGGAAAGAAATCCCATGGGAATGGGTTTCACAGCCAGAGGCTGGGCTGCCTCACAAGGGTGTTGCTCTGCAGCAACATTATCTCCTCCTTTCACGAATATCAAGCAAGCCCATGATTAATTCTTTCCATTAGGAGCCCCATCTCCCACTACCGTTATGCTTAGCATTGAAACAATACAGTCTGATTACCATTGTGTCCTGTGCAGTTTCAATTGTAAGTGCAAAATGTGAAATGTAGGATTATTTTTTTTTAACATCTTGTCACCCCAGATGTGGATATACTTTGGAAGTGGAATTAGAAACAATGCAACGGTAATTAAAGACTGGTGTCTTCCCTGGGATAAAACACAGCATGGTGCCAAGCATTTGATTGGCAGTATGTAATTAAAAGTTGCTTTAAATGGCTGTACTAAACATAGCCAGTAAATCTTTAATCCAATTTTCTGCTGATGGGCGGGGCTGTGTTTCCTCCCTGTTGTTTGACCTGATGGTGGAGGTAATGGCCACCTCCTTCAAAAGGTCCTGTGCATACAGTGCCACACCCAACCCTGCAACAGGCCACCACCGACCCACGCCTGCACTGGAGACTCTTGGGCACTCACAGAGAAGTCTGGCTCAGTCTCTTGTGGGGTCGCTGCTCCTTTCTCCTGGGTCCTGGTGCACACAAGGTTTTGTTTGTGTCTTCCAAAAGGCTGTTTCCCCAGTCTTGTGGAAGTTCTGTAATCAAATCCCACTGGTCTCCAAAGTCAAATTCCCTGGGAGTTCCCAGTCCCTTTGCCAGATCCCCAGGTTGGGAAACCTGTTTTTCATCCTAGAACTTTCTTAACAGTGTGAGAATTTACTAGGTATAATTGTTCTGCTATATAATTGTCACCCTGCTTATTTAACTTATATGCAGAGTACATCATGCATATGCTGGGCTAGATGAAGCACAAGCTGGAATCAATATTGCTGGGAGATATATCAATAAGCTCAGATATGCAGATGATGCCACGCTTATGGCAGAACACAAAGAAGAACTAAAGAGCCTCTTGATGAAAGTGAAAGAGGAGAGTGAAAAAGTTGGCTTAAAACTCAACATTCTGAAAACTAAGATCATGGCATCTGGTCCCATCACTTCATGTCAAATAGATGAGGAAACATGGAAACAGTGAGAGACTTTATTTTTTGGGCTCCAAAATCACTGCAGTTGGTGACTGCAGCCATGAAATTAAAAGATGCTTGCGCCTTGGAATAAAGAGTTATGATCAATCTAAACAGCATATTAAAAAGCAGGGACATTACTTTGCCAACAAAGGTCCATCTAGTCAAAGCTTTGGTTTTTCCAGTAGTCATGTATGGATGTGACAGTTGGACTATAAAGAAAGCTGAAGAATTGATGCTTTTGAACTGTGGTGCAGGAGAAGACTTTTGAGAGTCCCTTGGACTTCAAGGAGATCCAACCAGTCTATCCTAAAGGAAATCAGTCCTGAATATTCATTGGAAGGACTGATGCTAAAGCTGAAACTCCAATACTTTGTCTACCTGATGCAAAGAACTGACTCATTGGAAAAGACCCTGATGCTGGGAAAGATTGAAGCCAGGAGGAGAAGGGGACGACAGAGGATGAGATGGTTGGATGGCATCACTGACTCGATGGACATGAGTTTGAGCAAGCTCTAGGAGATGGTGATGGACAGGGAAGCCCGGCGTGCTACAGTCCATGGGGTTGCAAAGAGCTGGACACGACTGAGTGACTGAACTCACTGAAAAACCAGCTTCAAAAAGGTGACAGAGGGGAACAATTTTAATACAGAAGTTTTGAAAATTTAGACACATTTAGAATAGTTGCGGAGAAGGCAATGGCACCCCACTCCAGTACTCTTGCCTAGAGAATCCCAGGGACGGGGGAGCCTGGTGGGCTGCCGTCTATGGGGTCACTCAGAGTCGGACACGACTGAGGTGACTTAGCAGCAGCAGCAGCAGCAGAATAGTTGTAAAACACCTGCATAAACGCTTAAAATTAAATCCCTAGGGTTCACTGAAAGGGTTATATGCCACACTTTCTGCTTTATTATTTTCCATAAAGTGATAATTTAGAGTACACTGTTTTTGCAAAAAAAATATCAGTTAATGTGTATAAGTTTTAGGGAAAAGGAGAAGTCTTGAGACAACAAAGTGATGGAATTTGAGATGGTAAATTCCAATATGCCTGGATGTATCCCTTTTTATTGATATACTTTAATATCATTCAAATAGAATTACTTAATATTATTTATTTAGTTAATACAATTAATAATTAAAAATTTGAATTTTTGGTTTTACTGTATATACATTATACCTCAATTAAAAATATTAATTGTTGGTCAGTTTGAGTACAGTCTCTTGGTGGAGAAAGAAGAAACACTGGAGCAAAGGAAAGGGGGCTTCTTTCTGCTCCTTGAGCAACATTTACCTGAGGTCCATTCATCTGCAAAACCACTGTGCTGCAATGTCACTAGGAAGTTACCAAAAGCAGAGTAAAGTTTATTTTAAATATTGAAAAAAATTAAGTTGATTTAATATATGTATTATGATTTTAAGATAGTTCACATATATTTTGTTAGTGTGTGTTTTGTTTCCCTGGAAACACTACCCCTGATGCTCATGCCCAAGGCCAGAGGCTCTGACAGAATCTGAGAGCCTGCATTCAGGTCTGCAGGCCTCCCCGGTCCCCTTAGGTGACGGGTGGTGACTAGTGGTTTCCTCACCATTGCACTTACAGTGCAGCAGAGTCTGTTAATGAATTACTCACATAACCAGCCCTGAACTTTCTTCTTGCAGAGTTTAAGGAAGAGATGGAACTTACCTGACAACAAGTAAACAGGCATAGAAAATCCTGATTGGCATTATTAATCTTCCCTAAGGAGAAACACAGCAGGGCCCTTGAAAATGTCAGGCTGAGAGCTTTTGACACTGAATAGCCCAAGAGAAAAATGTTGCTAAGTGGGTTCACAGCCAGCTCCTCACATCCCTGCCTTCCGCAGTAAACTGCTCCGTGACGTCGGAAGTGGTGGAGGCGAACTTTGCTTACATCGGAGCAGCGTGGGCTCTTTGTCAGGATTGGTTCCACCCTGACTCTCAGATCAGCGATGGTGACGGTTCAAATGAATCTCTGGAAGGGACTCATTGTCCTTCTCAGCACCGCCAGGGACCTCTGTTGTCACCCATGGGAAAGGCTAGAACTGCTGGTAGGTGTTGTGGGGGACAACATTGTGAACCCGAATCCCTACCTCAGAGAGTCTGCCTGGGGAGGTTACACACACACAGTGCTTATTTGCCACCAGAAAGGAAGGAAGGAGGGGATAGTGGCACCGAGGAAGAAAGGGAGGGAGGAAAGAAGAAAGAAAGGATGGAAAGAACGAAGGAAGGAAGAGAGGGGCAAGGGAGGCAATTTTATTTTAGTTTTAGCTGCTTATTTTATATTGGAGGGTTGATTAACAATATTGTGTCAGTTTCAGGTATACAGCAAAGTGATTCATGTATCTATTCTTATCCAAATTCTTTTCGCATTTAGGTTGTTACATAATACTGAACAGAGTTCCTTGTGCTATACAGTAGGGACTTGGTTATCCATTTTATTTATTTTTAAAACCTTTTTATTTTGTATTGGGGTATAGCCAATTTGCAATGCTGTGATAATTTCAGGTGAAGAGCGAAGGGACTCAGCCACACGTGGACATGTATCCATTCTCCCCAGACTCCCCTCCCACCCTGGCTGCCCTGGAACACTGAGCAGGGCTCCTTGTGCTGCCCGGTAGGGCTGCTGGCTGCGTGTGTTAAACGCAGCAGAGTGCACATGTCCGCCCCAAACCCCCTAACTCTCCCTTCTCCCTCCAGCTTTCCCCTCTGGTAACCAGGAGTTTGGTCTCTAAGGCTATGAATCTGTTTGCAGATAAGCTCATTTGTACCAAAACAGAGGTAGTAAAAGAACTGCTTTCATGTGACCCCTGATCTTGGTTTTTAAGTTGAATTATTTAAGACTAATTTTTAGAGGTTCAATGCTTAATATTTTTTTTTAAAAACCAATGACTTAGCATTTTAAAGAAATCACATTTAATTTCTAGTAATGCACGTCAGACACTACTTTATCAGTGTTTTGCTACCTACTTTGCTCATAACAAAACAAACAGAAAAGTATTTCCCTGGAAAAGCTCAGCTTTCTGAGGAGAAGAGTGAAAAAGAAGCTTCTTCACTTCTCCACAGGCAGGAGGAGGTGGCAAGGATCCAGAGACTGCCTTGAGTTAGGTGGGATCACAAATGGAGACCTGTGTTCCTGTCTTTCCTTTGGGCTTCCCAGGTGGCGCTAGTGGTAAAGAACCCACCTGTCAATGCAGGAGACAAAAGAGACGTGGATTTTCAGTATTTCTCCAACTCTGTGGAAGGTGAAAGGGGTTGACTCACAGTAGATCCAGCAAAAAAGGAGGGGAGCCACAATCTGACTGAACATCATTTGATTAAAATATAATTCTTTAATATAATTTTGCAGAAATTATTTCAAGTTTACAGAAGAGTGGCAAGAATAGTAAAATAAATTCTGTATAGTCTCCATGCTCCATTCTCTAACCCCTTTCCCTCATGTGGGATTAACGTTTTACCACATCTGCCTCATCCTTTGCTCTCTGTAATTATGGCTTTTTATTCATTTATTTGGCTGTGCCAGGTCTTAGCTGCAGCCCATGGAATCTTTGCTGCATCATGCTAATCTTTTGCAGCAGCTCAGGGGCTCCAGAGTTCCTGGACTCAGTAGCTGTGGAGCGAGGGCTTAGTTGCTTTGTGGCATGTGGGATTCTCCTGGATCACAGATCGAACTCATGTCTACCACATTGGCAGGTAGATTCTTTACTACTGAGCCACCAGGGAAGCTCCCTCCATCTTTATTTGGTATTCCATGACTGTAGTGTAATTTTTTTTTTTAGCAGTACAGGCTGGTTACTTTTTAGAATGTCTTGCATTTGAGGTTTGTCTGATACTTGCTTATGCTTAGATTTAGTTTATACACTTTGTGGCAGGAATACCACAGAAGTGATGCTGTGTTCTTCTCAGTGAATCATATCAAGAGGCATGTGGTGGTGATTTGTCTGATCACTAGAGATGATAAAAGAGATGTTCCATTCTGTTATCATGCATTAAGACAGTGTCTAACCAAAATTCTCTACTTTTTCCAGTAGTCATGTACAGATGTGAGAGTTGGACCATACAGAGGACTGAGCACTGAAGAACTGATGCTTTTGAAGTGTAGTGCTGGAGAAGACTCTTGAGAGTCCCTTGGACAGCAAGGTGATCAAACCAGTGAATCCTAAAAGAAATCAACCCTGAATATTCACTGGAAGGACTGGAGCTGAAGCTGAAACTCCAATAATTTGGCCATCTGATGCAAAGAACTGACTCATTGGAAAAGACCCAGATGCTGGGAAAGATAGAAGGCAAAAGATGAGATTTACAGAGGATGAGATGTTTGGATGGCATCATTAGCTCAATGGAAGTGAATTTGAGCAAACTCCAGGAGATAGTGGAGGACAGGGAAGCCTGGCATGCTGCAGTCCACGGGGTTGCAGAGTCAGACACAACTTAGTGACTGAACAACGACAAGACTTTAATACCTTATAAGTCATCAATACGCATTTTATAGGAGATAGTTCAAGACTTTTTACATGTCCTGAAATTTTTGCCTACTAGTTTTAGCATCTGTTGATGAATCTTGCTGAGTCAATTGTTCTTGTTATAATTGCCAATTTGTTTAGTTCCATTAACCCTTTATATTTACTAGCTGTTATTCTATGATAAGATCAATCCTTCCTTTTTCCTTAATTTCTTTATTATTATGAGTGTGCATTTATGAATCCCTGTTTTATTCTGTGACTTATAACTTGTTGCTGCTACTGCTAAGTCACTTCAGTCGTGTCTGACTCTGTGCAACCCCATAGATGGCAGCCCACCAGGCTCCCCCGTCCCTGGGATTCTCCAGGAAAGAACACTGGAGTGGGTTGCCATTTCCTTCTCCAATGCATGAAAGTGAAAAGTGAAAGTGAAGTTGCTCAGTCGTGTCCGACTCGTAGAGACCCCATGGACTGCAGCCCACCAGGCTTCTCCGCCCATGGGATTTTCCAGGCAAGAGTACTGGAGTGGGGTGCCATTGCCTTCTCTGTATAACTTGTTACTATCCTTATTTATTTTGATGCTGAAATGTTGCAGATTTGGCGAGGATGAGCCCTTTTAAGATGGTGCCCATGTTCCTTTGACAGATACTCATCATTTTTGGACCAGTTTCTTACTTTATGGCACAAAATGTTGAAGGCGTATCTTATGCTTTCCCTGCATCAGCCCTGTAATTAGCCATTTTCTGAGGAGCCTTGGTTCCTTTGAAAGAATATCTGTATGTGCTCAGTCTGCTGGGGTGTCATTGTTCTTAGGCCCTCTCAGAGCCAAGAAACGTGTGTGTGTGTACACATGCACACATACACACACAGGTATCGTGGTGGACATGAAAATGTACAACTCAAATCCCCCTACAAGGAAGGACTTGTTGCAGAGACAGGCCTTGCCCAAATCTCACCTTTTCAGCCAGCCCTCATCTAATGACTGATTTGAAGACAGGGGATAAAGATTAGTCATTTTGGTCCAAAGGGAGCAGCTCTGAGAGGCCACGTACGCTCCAGAGCTGAGCTGACCAAGACAGTCCTGGGCCAGCATTGCAGTTCAATGTCCCCTTCTGCCCAATCCATCCCCTTCTACATATTTTGACCCCTAATAAATATCCTAACTCCAAACTTCATCTCAATGTTTATTTCCAGGGAACGCAATCTGCAACACACACACACACACACACACACACACACACACACACACACTCCTATTTCTACATTTATAAAAATACAAGTTCATACAGGGCCTGGAGGGAGGTGGTTGATTCATGGTAATATTGGCTCCAGAGAGACTGAGTGGCAGGGGCTCTCAGAATCTCCTTAGCTGCGGTTCACGTTGGTGAAGACTTGGGAGATTCTCACTGGCAGAAGCTGCAGGAGTCCACAGGAGCAGTGAGGCCTTTGTGGGGTCCTCAGTGGTGAAAGGTGCTGGGGTTCTCCTGCTCCCCTTTTCTTCCATGGAGTGAACTCAGGTCCAAGAGGAGTTCCTGAGCTGAAGGATGGAGCGACACATATTTTACTAGATTGTTTTCACAAAAATCTGAACAGTCCACGCGTGGATCAGCAGCACGTGAGCACCCTGTTTTCCTCATGGTAAAGCACCAACAAGATCAAGCCCTGAGCCCTTGGAGTGGGAGCACTGACTCCAAGGCCCTAGACAACTAGAGAACTAACCTTAGGGAGTATCAAATAGTGAGAACTCACACAAAGGAAACCACTTGAATATAAGACCCAGAATCACCCAACCAGCAGTAGCACCCTATGTAGGATGCCTCATCCAAGCAACAAACAAAACAAAAATACAAACCCAGTCATCAGCAGGCAGGATTAGTACCTCACTCAGCCTTGCCCGTTAGAGGAAAAACAAACAAACAAACAAACAAACAAACAAAAACTCAGCACAAATCTCACCCTATGCAAAGCTTACACAAACCACTGGACAAACCTTAGGAAGGAAGAAACAAAAAGGAAGAAAGAATTCAGTCTTGAAGCCTGGGAAAAGAGACTTCAAACACAATAAGTTAAAAAATAATAATGAAAAGGCAAAGAAATACTACATAAATGAAGGAACAAACTAGAAACACAGATGTCCAAATAAATGAAGAGGAAATAGGCAAACTACCTGAAAAAGAATTCAGAATAGTGGTAGTAAAGATGATCAAAAACCTTGAAAACAAAATGGAGAAAATGCAACAATCAATTAACAAAGACCTAGAAGAATTAAAGAATAAACAGAGAGACAAACAATACAATTAGTGAAATTAAAAATACTCTAGAAGGAATCAATTGCAAAATATCTGAAGCAAAAGAACAAATCAGTGAGCTGGAAGTTAAGTGGTGGAAATAACTTCTGAAGGGCAGAATAAAGTAAAAAGAATGAAAATAACTGAGGATAGTCTCTGAGACCTCTGGGACAATAACAAACATACCAACATTCGAATTATAGGGGTCCCAGAAGAAGAAGAGAAAAAGAAAGGGTATGAGAAATTTTTTGAAGTGATTATAGTCGAAAATGTCCCCAACATGGAAAAGGAAATAGTCAATCAAGTCCAAGAGGTGCAGAGATAAACCCAAGGAGAAACATGCCAAGACACATACTAATCAAATTAACAAAGACTAAACACAAAGAAAGAATCTTAAAAGCAGCAAGGGAGAAGCAACAACTAACATACAAGGGAAACCCCATGTGCTTAACAGCTGATCTTTCAGCAGAAACTCTGCAGGCCAGAAGGGAATGGCAGGATATATTTAAAGTACCGAAAGGGAAGAATCTACAACCAAGATCACTGTACCCAGCAAGGATCTCATTCAAAATTGAGGGAGAAATAAAAAGCTTTTCAGACAAGCAAAAGTTAAGAGAATTCAGTACCATCAAACCAGCTTTACAACAAATGTTAAAGAGACTTATATAGTCAAAAAATACAAGAGAAGAAAAAAAATCTACAAAATCAATGCCAAACAATTAAGAAAATGGCAAGAGGGAAAAAAAATCAATAATTACTTTAAATGTAAATGGATTAAATGCTCCAACCAAAAGACACAGACTGGCTGAAGGGATACAAAAACAAGACCCATATATATGCTGTCTACAAGAAACCCACTTCAGACCTTAAGACACATATAGACTGAAAGTGAGAGGATGGAAAATATATTCCATGCAAATAAAAAGCAAAGGAAAGCTAGAGTAGAAGAAAAGCTGAAAAAAGAAGAGAAAAAAAAAAACCCCAAAATTAGTAGAAGGAAAGAAATCATAAAGATCTGAGCAGAAAGAAATGAAAAAGAAATGAAAGAAACAGTAGTAAATATTAATAAAACTAAAAAATTGTTCTTTGAGAAGACAAACAAAATCAACAAGCCTTTAGCCAGGCTCATCAAGACAAAAAGAGAGAAGAATCAAATCAACAAAATTAGAAATGAAAAAGGAGAAGTTGCAACAGAAAAGGCAGAAATACAAAGATTATTGCAAACAACTATATGGCAATAAAATGGATAACCTGGAAGAAATGGACAGATTCTTAGAAAAGTTCAATCTTCTAAGACTGAACCAGGAAAAAATAGAAATTATGAACAACTCAACAAGCACTGAAATTGAAGCTATGATCAAAAATCTCCCAAGAAACAAAAGACCAGGGCCAGACGGCTTCACGTGAGAATTCTATCAAAAATTTAGAGAAGAGCTAATGCCTATCCTTCTAAAACTCTTTCAAAAAATTGCAGAGGAAGGAACACTTCCAAATTCATTCTACGAGGCCGCCATCACCCTAATACCAAAACCAGACAAAGACAACACACAAAAAAGAAAACTACAGGCCCATATCACTGATGAACAAACATGCAAAAATCCTCAACAAAATTTTAACGAACAAAAGTCAGCAACACATCATAAAGCTATATATCATGATTAAGTTGGGTTTATTCCAGGGATGCAAGGATTCTTCAATATACACAAATCAATCAATGTGATACACCATATTAACAAATTGAAAGATAAAAACCATATGATCATCTCAATAGATGCAGAAAAAGCCTTTGACAAAATTCATCACCCTTTTATGATTAAAACTCTTTAAAAAATGGGTATAGAAGGAACCTACCTCAACATAATAAAGGCCATATATGATAAGCCTACAGCAAAGATTATTCTCAATGGTGAAAAACTGAAATCTTTTCCCCTAAGATCAGGAACAAGACAAGGGTGTTCAATTTCACCACTGTTATTCAACATAGTTCTGGAAGTCCTAGATACAGCAATCAGACAAGAAAAAGAAATAAAAGGAATCCAGATCAGAAAAGCAGTAAAGCTCTCACTGTTTGCAGATGACATGATACTGTCCATAGAAAACCCTAAAGGTAGTATCAGAAAATTACTAGAGATAATCAGTGAATTTAGCAAAATTGTAGGATACAAAATCAATATACAGAAATCACTTGCATTTCTATATGCTAACAATGAAAAATTAGAGGAATTAAGGAATCAACCCCATTCACCATTGCAACAAAAAGAATGAAATATATAGAAATAAACTTACCTAAGGAGATAAAAGAACTGTACATAGAAAATTATAAGACACTAACAAAAGAAATCAAAGATGACATAAACAGATAGAGAAATATTCCATGTTCTTGGGTAGGAAGAATCAATATTGTGAAAATGACTATACTGGCAAATGCAATCTACAGATTCAATGCACTCCTTATCAAATTACCAATGGCATTTTTCACACAACTAGAACAAAAAATTTCACAATTCATATGGAAACACAAAAGACCCTGAAGAGCCAAAGCAGTCTTGAGAAAGAAGAGTGGAACTGGAGGAATCAACCTTCCTGACTTCTGATTATACTACAAAGCTACGATCATCAAGACAGTATGGTACTGGCACAAAAAGAGAAACATAGACCAATGAACAATACAGGAAGCCCAGAAATAAACCCATACACCTATGGGCACTTATTTTTGATAAAGGAGGCAAGAATATACAATGGGGCAAAGACAGTTTCTTCAATAAATGGTGCTGGGAAAACTGGACAGCAACATGTGGAAGAATGAAATTAGAACACTTCCTAACACCATACACAAAGATAAACTCAAAATGGGTTAAAGATCTAAATATAAGACTAGACATTATAAAACTCTTAGAGGAAAATGTAGGTAGAACACTTGATGACATAAATCAAAGCAAGACCCTCTATGTCCCACCTCCTAGATAAAAATAAAACTAAACAAGTGGGACCTGATTAAACTTAAATACTTTTGCACAGCAAAGGAAACCTTCAGTTCAGTTCAGTCGCTCAGTCATGTCCGACTCTTTGCGACCCCATGAATCGAAGCACGCCAGGCCTCCTTGTCCATCACCAACTCCCGGAATTCACTCAGACTCACGTCCATCGAGTCAGTGATGCCATCCAGCCATCTCATCCTCTGTCGTCCCCTTCTCCTCCTGCCCCCAATCCCTCCCAACATCTGAGTCTTTTCCAATGAGTCAACTCTTCGCATGAGGTGGCCAAAGTACTGGAGTTTCAGCTTTAGCATCATTCCTTCCAAAGAAATCCCAGGGCTGATCTCCTTCAGAATGGACTGGTTGGATCTCCTTGCAGTCCAAGGGACTCTCAAGAGTCTTCTCCAACACCACAGTTCAAAAGCATCAATTCTTCGGTGCTCAGCCTTCTTCACAGTCCAACTCTCACATCCATACCTGACCACAGGAAAAACCATAGCCTTGACTAGATTGACATTTGTTGGCAAAATAATGTCTCCGCTTTTCAATATGCTATCTAGGTTGGTCATAACTTTTCTTCCAAGGAGTAAGTGTCTTTTAATTTCATGGCTGCAGTCACCATCTGCAGTGATTTTGGAGCCCCCCAAAATAAAGTCTGACACTGTTTCCACTGTTTCCCCATCTATTTCCCATGAAGTGATGGGACCAGATGCCATGATCTTCATTTTCTGAATGTTGAGCTTTCAGCCAATTTTTTCACTTTCCACTTTCACTTTCATCAAGAGGCTTTTTAGTTCCTCTTCACTTTCTGCCATAAGGGTTAGGCAAGGTGAAAAGCCAACTCTAAGAATGGGAGAAAAAAATAGCAAATGAAACAACTGACAAAGGATTAATCTCCAAAACACACAACCAGCTCATTTGTATAATATACAAAATGTACAACTCAACACCAGAAAAACAAACAACCCATCAAAAAATGGAGAAAAGATCTAAACAGACATTTCTCCAAAGATGGCTAACAAACACATGAAAGGATGCTCAACATCGCTCATTATTAGAGAAATGCAAATCAAAACTACAATGAGATATCACCTCGCACAGGTCAGAATGGCCATCATCAAAAAGTCTACAAACAATAAATACCAGAGAGGGTGTGGAGAAAAGGGAAGGCTCTTGCACTGTTGGTGGGGATTAAATTGATACAGCCACTCTGGAAGATGGTATGGATATTCCTTAAAAAGCTAGGTTAAAAATACCATATGACCCAGTAAATCCACTTCTGGGAATATACCCTGAGGAAACCAAAATTGAAAAAGACACATGTATCCCATTGTTCATTGCAGCACTATTTACAATAGCTCGAACATGGAAGCAACCTAGGTGTCCATCAACAGATGAATGGATAATGAAGTTGTGGTACATATACACAATGGAATATTACTCAGCCATAAAAGGAACACATTTGAGTCAGTTCTAATGAAGTGGAT
Source organism: Bos taurus (assembly GCF_002263795.3). Classification (NCBI taxonomy): domain Eukaryota; kingdom Metazoa; phylum Chordata; class Mammalia; order Artiodactyla; family Bovidae; genus Bos; species Bos taurus. The sequence goes on from NC_037356.1 coordinate 1,234,456, forward strand.
GAACCTAGAACCTATTATACAGAGTGAAGTGAGTCAGAAAGAGAAAGATAAATATTGTATTCTAATGCATATATACGGAATCTAGAAAAATGGTACTGAGGAATTTATTTACAGGACAGCAAAGGATAAACATGGAGAACAGACTTATGGACATGGGGAGAGGGGAAGCAAGGGTGAGATATACGGAAAGTAACATGGAAACTTACATTACCACGTGTAAAATAGATAGCCAACGGGAATTTGCTGTATGGCTCAGGAAACTCAAATAAGGGCTCTGTATCAACCTAGAGGGGTGGGATGGGGAGGGAGAGGGGAGGAAGCTTCAAAAGGGAGGGGATATATGTATACCTATGGCTGATTCAAGTTGAGGTTTGACAAAAGACAAAGAAAAAAATTGCAAGTTCAGACCAATATTTCCCATTCCAACCAATCACCATGGGTTTACCCCAGTCTCCCTTCCCCCATCATCATCGTCAATATATTCATTTATTTTCTGTATCCCTCTGTATTTAGGCAATCTCCTAACTGGGCAGGATGTCTCTTCATCCCCAGTCCCACAAGCCTGACCACACTGGTCCTGATGACCTGTCTGGCTGTAGTTAGCTGAGTCTGCAGCATTGAATAAGGATGCAATTCATTGCATAAAACAGGGTTATAAAACTTCATATAAAAATACATTTTATTTGATTTAAAAGTACATTTAAACTGTATATGATACTTATTTCATTTTTAGTGGTGACTGTGGTCTATTAAAAATGAAATTCCTTATTAGAATTTCTGGCACATATGATAGGAGAGAAATGTCAAGAGAAGGCCCTAATTTTAGGAAATTGCTCAGTAAAAACAGCAATCATATCCTACTGAGCATTTGAAGAGGTGGTTGGGTTAGAAATGGCTTCTCTAGGATGTATTGGATTTCAATAAATGGATCAGAAATGGATCAGAGAAACAGAAGATAGGACATGTTGCCAAAGAAGAAGCAGAATGAGTAAAATCAAGAAGTATCTGGGGGAAGTGAGTAGGTCAATTTGGCAGAAGAAAAAATTCATGAAGGGGGATTGAGGAACAAAAACATGTAAAGTTAGCCTGTGGAGAGGATCCTGGTGGTGGTTCAGATTTATTTTGTAGGCAATAGAGAGATACCATTCATCCTTAGAGTGTCATGATAAAGATGAGTCTAGCAGCAATGGTCAAGATGCATTGATGGGAGAGAGAGAGTTAGGCCACTCTTGCAGTGGTTTTAGTCTTGACAATAAAGGCACTGGTGGGCTGGTGGGTCAGTCAAGGTTTAATCTGGAAAGCAGAGCTACTCTGAGTATATGGAATAAGGATTTGTTGTAGATAAAGACCTTAACCATCATGAGAGAAGCCATGGAAGTAAGGGTCCAACAAGGGGAGTTGGAACATTCAGGATAAGTCACTAACTAGTCCACCTGAAGCACTGGCATGGGTGGAAAGTTGGAGCTTCAGCTTGGAGGATAGGTGTGTATAGCCTCCAGGGCGGGACCTCAAAGGAGAGGTGGCAGACAACTCTGTGGGAAGTTGTCACTTCTGCATAGCTACTCTTTCTCTGGTCTGCAGCCATGTATTTGGTAGTGAGCCTGGGCTACTGTTAGTCATCAGAGCCAACAATTGGGAATGAAAGCTAATCATCTAGTAGGCGAGAGCAAGACAGTCCAGATAAGCTAGAACACCCATCTTCCTCTGCATCTATCTGTCTCTACTTCTCATCATGATGACCTTCAGAGAGCAATGGCTGCGAATTCACTCCACCTTCCAAGACTTGCACAGATTCTTTGAATTACTCTATGTCCCCTGGGAAGTAGAAGCCAGAATGGAGTTAATGATGCAAGAGACTTTTAAGAGAACCATCTCTGCAGGAAACTGGAGAGTCAGGGTAGGAGGGAGGCGAAAGAGCCATCAGACCATGAAGCATATCTGGTCCTGGATGAAAGAGAGAAGGGAGAAATGATGGTTGGATGGATCAGCATAGTTCTAAGAGACTTTGGCAAAACCATGGGATTCCTTAAGCAAAATCAGAGGCATGTCCATCAGAGGAAACTTCCCTGTCATAGATATGAGCTGCTTTAGTATCCCTGCCACACTCAGTCACTGTTTGAGGGTGGCCCATGGGAAGTGAAGCCTGGGTGCTTACATGGTGATGGATTTTAGAATCCAGCATCTGACACCAGTCAGTTGCACTCCCTGTAGCTGGAAATCCAAGAATCTTCTCATAGCCACCACATTCTTCTCTTGATCAAGTCTTCAGTTCAGTCGCTCAGTCGTGTCTGACTCTTTGCGACCCCATGAACCACAGCATGCCAGGCCTCCCTGTCCATCACCAGCTCCCGGAGTTCACCCAAACTCACGTGCATCAAGTCGGTGATGCCATCCAGTCATCTCATCCTCTGTCGTCCCCTTCTCCTCCTGCCCGCAATCCCTGCTAGCATCAGGGTCTTTTCCAATGAGTCAACCTGAAACCATATAGGGAAAATACTAAGTTCTAGCCTAACTAAGGCAGTGGCACCCCGCTCCAGTACTCTTGCCTGGAAAATCCCATGGACGGAGGGCCTGGTGGGCTGTAGTCCATGGGGTCGCTAAAAGTCAGACACGACTAAGCGACTTCACTTTCACTTTTCACTTTCATGCATTGGAGAAGGAAATGGCAACCCACTCCAGTGTTCTTGCCTGGAGAATCCCAGGGATGGGGGAGCCTCGTGGGCTGCCGTCTATGGGGTCGCACAGAGTCAGACATGACTGAAGCGACTTAGCAGTAGCCTAACTAAATTAGCCACAATTGGTAACAGTAGGGATAAGCAGAGGACTTGGGAAATGCCTCAAGAAGGCAGACAAGGACAGGGGTTGGTGACTGGCTGGATGAAGGGGCCAAGCAGAAGAGGATCAAAATGTGTCTTGTCTAGGCTGCTGGGTATCTTTAAGAGAAAGAGAAAAGAAATTTTGAAGAAAGAGCTGGTCTGAAGGAAAGCCAGCAAATCTAGTTTTAGATGAATGAGAGATCCTGGAAGGACATGCAGGGAGAGCTTTCTAACAAGCAGCTGGAAACACTTCACTAGTTCTTGGGCAGAAGCACAGAGAGAAAGATTTGATGGTCATGCACCAAGGAGATCAAACCAGTTAGTCCTAAAGGAAATTAACCCTGAATATTCATTGGAAGGACTGATGCTGCAGATGAAACTCCAATACTTTGGCCACCTGATGCAAAGAGTTGACTCACTGGAAAAGACTCTGATGCTGGGAAAGATTGAGGGCAGGAGGAGATGGGGGCGACAGAGGACAAGATGGTTGGATGGGATCACTGACTCAATGGACATGAGTTTGAGCAAACTCTGGGAGATAGTGAAGGACAGGGAAGCCTAGAATGCTGCAGTCCACGGGGCCACAAAGAATCAGACACAACTGAGTGACTGAGCAACAACAGCAACAACAAGGATTTGTGGAAGGCATGAGAATAGGTGGATTCTAGAGAGTGGAGAAAGAAGAGAGGACTAAATCCAGGCTTTTACCCACATCTAGGGAGACTCTGAGACCAAAGGGACATAAAGATCATTCTGAGATAGAAAGAAACTGGGAACCAAGATCACAGATGGCAATAAGGGCCAGATGAAGTAGAGTCTCAAGGAGGAAATGATCTTGGGTGGCCTTGGTTGAAGCGGCTTGAAACAGGGCTTTGCTTCCTGGAAGAGGCTGAGGTTGGGTTGCAGTAGTGACAGCACCAGATTCTAGGCCCTAGACCAGTGGTTGTAATCTTTGAAGTCTCACCCATGCAGTGGATGTGCTACCTGGGACCTTTTCCCAACTGGGACTCCAGATGTGCTGTGACATGGGACTTACCAGGGCTGATTAAGTCTGATGTTGATTCAAACCTAATTTGCCTTGCCTTGGACACTGAAAAAAGATCTTAATGACCCAGATAACCACGATAGTATGATCACTCAGAGCCAGACATCTTGGAGTGCAAAGCCAAATGGGCCTTAGGAAGCATCATTATGAACAAAGCTAGTGGAGGTGATGGAATTCCAGTTGAGCTATTTCAAATCCTAAAAGATGATGCTGTGAAAGTGCTGCACTCAATATGCCAGCAAATTTGGAAAACTCAAAAGTGGCCACAGGACTGGAAAAGATCAGTTTTCATTCCAATCCCAAAGAAAGGCAATGCCAAAGAATGTTCAGACTACCCCACAATTGCACTCATCTCACACACCAGCAAAGTAATGCACAAAATCTTCCAAGCCAGGCTTCAACAGTACATGAACCATGAATTTCCAGATGTTCAAGCTGGATTTCAAAAAGGCAGAGGAACCAGAGATCAAACTGCCAACATCTATTGGATTATCAAAAAAGTAACAGAGTTCCAGAAAAACATCTACTTCTGATTTATTGACTACGCCAAAGACTTTGACTATGTGGATCACAACAAACTGTGGAAGATTCTCAAAGAGATGGAAATACCAGACCATCTGACCTGCCTCCTAAGAAATCTGTATGCAGGTCAAGAGGCAACAGTTAGAACTGGATGTGGAAAAGTGGACTGGTTCCAAATTGGGAAAGGAGTATGTCAAGGCTGTATGTTGTCACCCTACTTATTTAACTTATATGCAGAGTACATCATGCAGAATGCTGGGCTGGAAGAAGCACAAGCTGGAATCAAGATTTTTAGGAGAAATTTCAATAACCTCAGATATGCAGATGACACCACCCTTATGGCAGGAAGTGAAGAAAAACTAAAGAGCCTCTTGATGAAAGAGGAAAGTGAAAAAGTTTGCTTAAAACTCAACATTCAGAAAACTAAGATCATGGCATCTGGTCCCATCACTTCATGGCAAGTAGATGGGGAAACATGGAAGCAATGACAGACTTTATTTTCTTGCGCTCCAAAATCACTGCAGATGGTGACTGCAGCCATGAAATTAAAAGATGCTTGCTCTTTGAAAGAAAAGCTATGACCAACATAGACAGCAAATTACAAAGCAGAGAAATTACTTTGCCAACAAAGGTCCATCTAGTCAAAGCTAGTTTTTCCAGTAGCCATGTATGGATGTGAGAGTTGGACCGTGAAGAAGGCTGAGTGCTGAAGAATTGATGCTTTTGAACTGTGTTGTTGGAGAAGAGTCTTGAGAGTCCCCTGGACTTCAAGGAGATCCAACCAGTCCATCCTAAAGGAAATCAGTCCTGAGTACTCATTGGAAAGACTGATGCTGAAGCTGAAGCTCCAATATTTTGGTCAACTGATTAGAAGAACTGATTCATTGGAAAAGCCCCTGATACTGGGAAAGATTGAAAGCAGGAGGAGAAGGGGATGGCAGAGGATGAGATGGTTGGACTCGAGGGACATGAGTTTGAGTCAGCTCTGGGAGTTGCTGATGGACAGGAAGCCTTGTGCTGCGGCCTTGTGTGCTGCAGTCCATGGAGTTGCAAAGAGTCAGACACGACTGAGTGCATAAACTGAACTGAGACCAGTGGTCAGTGACAAGGTCCTGCTCTTCAGCTTTGCAAACAAAGAATTCCCACGAAAAGGGAAAGTAGTGAAACAAGTAAAGTGTCTTATTAGGAGGAAAAAAAAGAGCACAGTACATGTTGATAGCCACACAGGCGAACTCAGAGAGAGAGAGAGAGTTGGGCCCTCGTGTTAGTTTGAATCACTTTTATGGGGCATTTCGTTTGAGTTTCCTATAGCCAATCATTTTGATTTGCCTGGTTCTGAGTCCATATTTGCTATGTCTCAGGATCCTCCTATGTGTGCACATGTATCTCTTAGCCAAAATGGATTCTACTGAAAAGGCCTGCGGGTAGTTAGCATCACTTACTATGGGATGGCACCCCTCTTCCCATTTTGATCTTGAAGGAGGTTTTCTGCACATCCTTAGTCCGAGGGGTCCTCTTTCCTCAGAAACACCAGCCATACGGTAGATCCAGAGACACTAGGAGATTGAGGACACAGCACACCTGCTGTTAAATTTGGGATTAAAAGCCCATTTGAGTTTTTGCATAGTGTAATTTCCAAGGAGAGGCAGAGGTGAACACAGTTCTTTGGACATGAAGAAAGGAAGTGTTAGTCACTTAGTTGTGTCTGACTCTTGGTGACCTGATGGACTGTGTAGCCCCCCAGGCTCCTCTGTCTGTGGGGTTTCCCAGGCCGGAACACTGGAGTAGGGAGCCATTCCTGTCTCCAGGGGATCTTCCCAACCCAGGGATCAGACCCAGATCTCCTGCATTGCAGGTAGGTTCTTTACCACTGAGCCACCAGGGAAGCCCTGAGGAAATGAGCAGCAGGTTAAAAAAGTAATGGCTGCAGGAGTAAGCTAGTGGAGCCGTCTGTCCACATGGAGAACCATGGAGGGTTCTCAGGTGAGGGCAGATTTGAGCAGGATTGTGTGCAGAAAGGGAGGAGCCGATAGAAAAAAAGAGAGTCTGGCAGTGTTACAAAGGACAATACCCTGAAAGGGCCTGGAAAGGTGGAACCAAGAGCTCAGCAGAAGGAGGGGTTGCTGTCAGAAGGAAGACACATGGACTTCTTTCACAGATACACCCCCTCCCCTGCCCCCAGCGGAGGTAATCCTGACCTCTTCTGTAGATGTCCTCCCTAATATCCTGAGAGTAATTAGCTCCATGCATTTTATTACAAACAGCACCTCATAAGCCAATCATACTTTCACAAATTAAAAATATAAGTCTCTTGGCTTTTTAACACAGCTTTTGCTTATTAAAACTAACTTCATGGAGCAATTAACAAATAGAAATATCTTGCAACTCACTAGAGAAGAATCATCCATAGATGTCAGAATTCTGGCATTTTATTCCTACATTAAATCTAAGGACATGGGGGTTTGTTAAAGTGCCTTTTTATTTGGAGATTTGTGGAGTTAGCATCTTCTGGCTGTCTTCAGCAAGATAATTTAGGTAAGAAAGTTTGTGCATATCTTTTAGCGCAGGTGACAACTTCCAATGAAGGATTTTACAGAGAGCAGAACACGGGCATTAATAACACAATGTCCTCACCAGTCACACATATTTCTTTTTTATAACAAGCATCTTGTTTGGTAATGCCAGGACAGCAGAGTGAAGATCCTGCCACATTGAAATTCATGAAGTCCATTCCACTTTATGAAATGCACACATAAAGACTTTGTGCTCAACTCTTTCTAAATTGCTGTATCTATCCTTATGACTTAGGGATTTGTGAAATACTCTCCTGGTAATAATACTTTAAAATGCATCTCCCCTGCAGTATACCCATTATGTCGATTGAACTACATAAGAGATTCTTAAAATACAGACTGTCTTATTTGTATAAGGATCATTATCTGGGGAGGATGCCATGCTTGGGAGTAGGGGGAAGAACTAATGGCTGTATTAGAGGTCTGACTGGGGCTCAGCATCTTTGGAAGAGCAGCTGGACATCCATGCTGTCAAAGTACATGAGGCAAATCAAAAGACTAGAATTCATTTCCTTTTGTAAGATGAAAGGGAACGATGAAGAAAGTGTGCACTCACCATCGCTCTGGTTCAATCCCTTTCTGTAGGCCGCTCTGCCAAGCCTGGCTTATTGAGACCAGCTAGGGAGAAGAATTGTCTGATTTATGGAATGTTTTCAAAGAAATTCACTTTTTATACTCCTAAATGCAAATAATCACTCAATAATAGCTCAGACTTGGTCCACATTTTCCCATGTGGGTGTCCTGACGAGCTGACAACGATTTGTAGTTAGCCTAGTGACTGTGTGTGCAATATGTTGATGCTTCTCAAGGGCTGTCTTTAAGCATGCTTTTTACTCTCAGTATTCTTCCTGAAACTTTGTTTATTCTAGTAAGTAAACTTTTAGGAATAAGCTTTAGTCATGTCTCTGTTCCATGAATTAAAATTTAGTGGGACCTCAAGTGAAGTGAAGTGAATTGAAGTGAAGTGAAGTCGCTCAGTCGTGTCCGACTCTTTGCGACCCCATGGACTGTAGCCTACTACGCTCCTTTGTCCATGGGATTTTCCAGGCAAGAGTACTGGAGTGGGTTGCCATTTCCTTCTCCAGAGGATCTTCCCAACCCAGGGATCACAAGGAGGATTTATTTGTGTGTGTGTATGTGTGTGCACATTTGTATGTATGTTTTTAGCCATTTTATTTTTAACTCAGGAAGGAGAAAAAGAAAACAGCAAGTTATCACCAAGTTATAGGCCACAGTGTCATATAAGCTCTGAGCATAGTGATTAGAACATGATCTCAAGGGAGGTGAATTGGTTTTTTTGAATGTATGCTGTGCTCCAGACCATGAATTAGGTGATTTTGTGTTAGAATCCAGGATTTAGAAATCTCGACATACTGCATGCATGGTCACTATGCTAATTGCAAATCACTGTGGGTTCCAGTCAGGACACCCACCTGGGAAAAGAGATTCTTGTAATCTAGTATTCTAATCATCTAATATCAAAATATGCTCCCTGAAAAGACACAGAAAAGCTTGAGATTAGGCCCTGGGACAGAGAGTAATCAGGAGGCAATTAAGTGGCAGCCTTGACTCACTGAAAAAAGCAGATGACCTAGAATAAAGACAAAGAAGGAAAAAAAACCCAAAACCAGTGTCCCTCAAGACAAAAACAGTAACAAAAAAACCCTGAAGCAAAATCAAATACAGAGCGAGTAAAACAGATAGACTCAAATCAGCAGACTTAAGCTCACACGCTTTTCATAAGAGTCCAGCTTCATGATTCTTCACTCAGAATCAATATATTCTTTTTCTAAGTTTTTTATTGTAGTAAAATTTACATAATATGAAACATACTATTTAGCCATATTTAACTGTACGGTTCCATGGCACTAAGTACATTGACATTGTTGTACAATTTTTATCATCATCCATCTCCTGAATTTTCATCACCTTCCTAAACTGAAACTCTGTCTCCCTTAAACATTAACTTCCTATTTTCCCTCCCCACCCCTCCCACCCACCCAGCCCTGGGCCTCTACCAGTGTACTTTCTGACTCTCAGTTTGACTCTTTAGGTACCTCATGCAAGTGGACTCAAACAGTATTTGTCTGCATATTGTGCTTCCCTGGTGGCTCAGTGGTGAAGAATTTGCCCTCTATGCAGGAGCCACAGGAGCCGCAGGTTCGATCCCTGTGTTGGGAAGATTCCCTGGAGAAGGGCATGGTAACCACTCCAATATTCTTGCTTGGAGAATCCCATGGTCAGAGGAGCCTGGGGGGCTACAGTTCATGGGTTGCAAAGAGCTGGACGTGACTGAAGTGACTGAGCAACGTATATTGGAATGCATTTTTAGGGTTAATTTAATGTATGTCCTACAAACAGTCTTGTGCCTTCCTTTTCTATCCCCTGCACTATATAGGTTCTCACTAGCTATTTTATACACGGCAGTGTATATACATCGATCCCAATCTCCCGATTTATCCCACCCCCTTTCCCTTCTTGGTGTCCATACAATTGTTGTACACATCTGTGTCTCTATTTCTGCTTTGCAAATAGGTTCATCTGTACTATTTTTCTCTATTCTTATATTGGACACAATTTTAACTCACTTCAATGAGTGGTTTCTGGTTTCTTAGCCAATTAAAGATTAGCAGCAACCTGTTCCATTAAGGTGCTGGTAGTATCACCTGTAATTCTAATAGAAGGAGCAGCTATAGCCCACTATGTCTAGCAGATGTCCAAACTCAACATCTGCCACTCCAGGGTCTCTGACATAGAGGGTGAAGTGCTTCAATAATCCCTACATGTATTTCTGTATTATAGCACAGAGAAATATGACTCTGAGTCATCAAGCAAAGAAGGGTTTATGTCCACTGAACTCATGTTAAGGTGGGAAAGATATCCAAAATATCAAAATATTTTGGAGTATAGTTTCTAATGCATTTAAATTTTATTTTTTTTTAAATTTTATTGAAATATAGTCGATTTACAATGTTGTGTTAGCTTTAAGTGTACAGCAAAGTGACTCAGTTCCACATTTATATATTCTACTTTACATTCATTTCCATTATAGGTTATCACAAGATATTGAGAATAGTTCTCAGTGCTATACAGTAGGTCCTTGTTTATTTTATATACAGTAACGTGTATATGTTAATCCTAAACTCCCAATTTATCCCTCCTCCACTGTAAATTTTATTGATAAGGGATATTTATGACAGAGATAGAAAAACACTAGTTTTTCTTTTATTTCATTCTTTTCCTCAGTCATTTACTTACTCATAATTTTTATCCATTCAACAAAATTTGATGTGGCTGAGATATGTCTATATTAAGACATTAAGGAAGTACTGTGTTTTCAGGTGGTCTGATTTCCAGTTGATTTTTTTCTTTATGGCCACATATAGCTGGGTGATGAGTTGTTTAACGGATTCCCTGTTGGACATGCAGATTACGTATAGTATCTTCTGCTACAACAGAACTGCCTCATTTCTCCAGCCTGTTCCCTGAGAGGGGCTGACCAGTGCCCGGTGGCTGAGCCGTGCCCTGCCCACTGCCCTCCCGTCTTCCCTGCTCTCCGGGTCGCCGCTCTGACCCATGTGCTTGGACGCTCCCCCACCCCTCCAGGGCCTTGGCCTGATCAAGCGTGGCCCTGCACCTTCCTCCTGTTTAGACATCTCTCCTCTTGGATTGGGACATGCTTCCGGTGCAAACCCCCATCTCCTCTTGAGGACTCCCCTGAATCCCCAGGTAAGGGGTCGGGGGCTCTCTGTGTATCCTATGTCCCTTGGCCAAACAAGAACCTCTTTTGTTGGGTTCCCCCTGGCCTCCCGCTGGGGTGAGAGTCTCCTTCCCAGCACAGGGCCTCGATCTTGCTGCTTTCTCAGGAAACACCAGGGGAATGAGCCCCTTGGGGTGGCATCAGGGGTCCCCATCCTCATAGAGGGGTAAAGTGTACCGGAACACCCAGAAGGTCCCAGGCAGGGTGGGAGAGCTGGAGTGGGGTTCAGAAACCAGGGGAAGACAGGATCATAGCTGGCCAAGAGGAAAGAGGGGGCAGTGATCACTGGTGGGAACTTGAGGGGATTCCTGGGGAGACAGAGAGGCGGGGGAAGGTATGGCAGGCTGTGAGCTGAGGAGTTTAAAGGCAGGGAAATGGAAGATGGGGCGGGGCCTGGCCCTGAGGGCTGGAGCTTAGGGAAGAGCCTCAACCAGCCCGCCTCACTGGGTGCAGGCAGGGCTTCAGGACTGGGGGTCTGAGGGCGTGGGATTTGCTACTCAAGCACCTGAGAACGCTGTATGAAAGAGGGCAGGTGGCAGCTTACTCTAAGTGCCTCAGTCTGCCTGTTTGTGGGGTTGGAGAACCCTCCCTGGTTTGGAGAAGGTGACCCAAGCCTTGCAGTCTACTGCCTGCTTGAAGCTGGCACGGCTTGTTTGGCTCTGCCTGGTCCGGGTTCTCGGGGGGCTGGCTCCCCTGCTTCCCCTCACAGTCCTGGGATAGAGACTGACGCACACGCTCTAGGAAGGCTCTGATGGGGGCCTCCCCAAGTTGTCCTACTCGAGAACCATCTGGGAACTCAGAAAAAATTTCTGGTGCCAGAGGCCCCCCCAGCCTTGGTGACGGGGAATCCCTGGGGCTGGGGGCTGGGTGTGGGGCCTTTGAGGTTCCCCAGCAATTCCACTGTGAGGCTGAGTTGAGACCCCCCTACCCCGCAAGCTGCACTGGGCAATGCTGACCACACAGCAGAGGAACCAGGCCTTTCCTCTTTTGCAGTGCTGGCCACGGGCCAGCCTGACACTGCATGTGACTGCTGCCTGGAGTGGCCTGGGCGCCTAGAATGGGCAGCAGGTAGATTCACCTCAAAGCTATCCCCTCCTCTCTCCCTGTCCCGCCGTAGAGGACATCTTTGTTGATCACGTCTGTCCTGGGCAGACTGGCTGACCAGCTCTACTAGTCCTACAATCACGCTGCCTGGGCTGTCGACGCCACAATCCTCTATGTGGAATCCGCTGGCTGGCGGACGCTGAGCACAGCCCTCTGCCTCTCTCTGCCGCAAGTGACATCGCCCCCACCTGGAGGCTGGAAGGGAGCACCTGAAATCCGGGGCGGATGGGCGATAGGCGGGAGGCCCAAGGGTCTTAACCTCTCTGCTTTTCCTCCTCCTGTCACCGCTTCACTGCCTCCGTCCCCAGTGCTGCTGGAACAGTTGAAAGAACGGATGAACAAACAGAGTTCCTCAAAGCTGGTGGCTTTAAGCAACACAAGTCGATCATCTTCAAGTTCTGGAGCTCAGAAGTCCAAAATGAGTCTCCCTGGGCTAACACCAAGGGGTGGGCAGCGCTATGCTCCTCCCATAGGCTGCAGGGGAGGATCTGTTCCCCGCCTTTCCAGCCCCTCAAGGCGTTTCTCCGCTTGTGGCCTCTTCCTCCTCTTGGAAGCACATCCCTGCAGCCTCTGCTTCTGTCGTGACAACTCCTTCTCTGCCTCTGAGCCTCCCCTGCCTCCTTCCTGTGAGGATCCTCAATTAAACCCCATCTGTAAAGGCCTTTTTGCCCTAGGAAGGGAGCACACATCCTGGGGATTAGGATGCGGACATCTTCAGGGAGGGTGACTGTGTTCCTAGACCCAGGAAGAGGAAGTAACTTGAGGTCCTGGGCAGAGGTGGCTGGTGTGGCTGCTTTTCCCCAGGTCCCTGCGTCCTGCTTGCGCTGTCATCAGCAAACATCCTCAGATAAAACAGCCAGGAGTTTCCATTGGCTCAGGGCTTCCAAAAACCACAAGGTTTCTAAAACTTTCAAACAGTGGTTTCCTCCCCTCTGCAAATTTTCGGTGTGGCTTTGTTCAGCGTGCCCTGACCCAGAAAGCACGGGAGAAGCAGGGCCTCTGCGCCCATGTTTCCTGGTGGCAAAAGAGTCTCAGATCCCTGAAGGAAGGCGGGTTCTGATTGATCTTAAACTACACAGATCTAGCAACCTTTAGGATCCAAATGCGACCTGGGGAAATGTTTCCTGGATGAAAGGGAAATGAAGAGCTATGAGGGAGCCATAAGAGCCAAATCACAGCCCAAAGCATTTCTTTTGGGGAAAGTTTAATTGTAAGTAAATGAATTTCTGTCATTAGTACAGATCTTGTGTACATAAACAGAGAAAAACCATTTGGGGCAATGTTATAGATTTAAAAGAATAAAAGGGAAAAGGAACAGAGGAGAAACAAAGAAAGAAAAGGAAGAAAACACTAAAACAGGAGGAGGAGGCCTGTTTCAGAGCATCAAGCTACTTCTCAGCTCAGGGTAAACTCTTTGGCTGCACCAAAATAATGTACCAACCCAAGAGATACAGAAAACCAGTCTGAACCATGTTCTAAGGCAAAGCTTACTCTGCTTGAAAACTCTCTTTCAAAGTTGGGTTTCGTTTATGCGTACAGTTGTGTTCAGCTAATATCTCAGACATTTATTTAGCCTTAAAATATTGTAGGGTTATTCAATCTACGCACTCTATTAAAACTATCCCTTACCAATTAGTTCCAAAAATATTTGGAGAGACACACACATACGCCAACATTTGTATTACTTTTAAATAATCCTAATCAAGTGTACCACTTCTTTGTGATCGCTGTCTTTTTGATCTCTGGCAGCCTTGGTCAGCAGTGACTTGAAACAGAATTTTGATTCCCAGCCAGAGACTGAGGGCGGGTCATGGCAGTGAGAGCTCCAAATCCTAGCCCCTAGATCGGTGGTCAGTGACAAGGCCTGGCACTTCATCTTTGCAGAAAAAGAATTCCTACAAAGACAAAAAGTAGTGAAACAAGTACAGTATTTATGAGGAGGAAAAAGAGTATAGTACGTGTGGGTAGACACACAGGCTGACTCAGACAGAGATAGTTGTGCCCTTGTGGTACTTTAAATCACTTAAATGGGGCATTTTTTCCAGGTTTCCTTTGGCCAGTCATTTTGATTTGCCTGGTTCTGAGTCCATATTTGGTATGTCTCAGGCTCCTCCCATGTGTGCAAATGCATCTCTTAGCCAACATGGGGTATAGCGAAGAGGCCTGTGGGTAGTTAGCTGCACTTCCATGAGGTGATGCCCCCTCCCCCACACTTTTTTTTTACAGGTTTAATGGGTTTAATAAGTTTATGTCTTCAGTTCCTATTTGCAGCACCCAATATTCCTTTGAAACACCAGACAGACCCAGCAGTGGCCAGCAGTCAAGTTCAGACAGCCAGAGTTTAAAAGTTCAGCTTCTCTGATTCTGTGCTGCAGTGGCACTTGTTGGAAATTGGCACCTCCCTATCTTTGGGGGAAATTTAAATGTAGATGCCTGTAAAGGGAGTGACCAGGAGCAGGGGAGCCTCCGTCCCTCCCGCATCCAACATATGTGCTTCACAGAAAAATAATAATAATAGGTCCACAAAATACAACAGCTAGAATTACAAAGGTCCATTCATCCAAGGGCAGCAAGAAGGTGGGTGGGGGGCAGGCAGAGGAAGTGGGAGGGGAAAAGGTGCAGGGAGAAAGGGGATTCAGGTCAGTCCAGGCATGGGGCTGGCAAACGCTAGAAAAGAGCTGTAGAAAAACCTGCGGTCTTTTCAGACTCACTGGTGTTTAAAATCCATACTGGTGTCAGGAAGATTCTGCCTTACATGCACCAGAGACAAAAATCCGGATTCCTCAGAGAGAAGGGACTGCGGACAGGGCTCTTGACAGGCGGGCCCTGCCTCCCCTGGGAGGGGTGGAGGGGAGCCAGCGGCTTCCAGCCCAGCCGGCCCCTCTGAGTGGCGGGCGACCCCTCCGCGGCCTGCAGCAGCCTTCAGTTTGACAGGAGCTGGTGCGGAGAGGGGGAGTTTTTCCGCAGCAGAAGTGGAGTTCCTTAGGGCCGCTCGCAGGTAGACCAGCTTGTGGAAGAGGCTATTGCTTAAGAAAACCACCAAGGAGAAGAGGCGCACCTGGAAAAGCTATGCTTTGCCGGGGTCTTTGCTTCACTGGCGCTGATAATGAATAGAGGAAAGAGGAGAGAGAAGAGGATCCACTGAGAACGCAGGAGGATCGCCTTGTGAGGAAAGCCAGGCAAACCAATCCAAAGTGGCAAGGCCAGTTCCTTTCTATGCCTGACAGCCGTGGGCGCATTTCGATTCCTGAAGGAGGAAGAGGGCCTCAAGCAAGAGGTTGAAGAGCGTGTCAGCAACGCCAGGGAACGGGGGAGGCCTCCTCACAGATAGCTCTAGTGCCAGGTCAGCTATGTCCTGAAAGCAAATCGCACCGAGGACTTTGCTGAGCACAGAGACGGGGAGCATCCAGACAGCACTGAAAACTGACGTGAGGAAGAATCGCAGTCACCAGCAGACATCCCCGGGTAGTGACAGATCACCAATCTGGATCACCCAGATCACCAGTCTGGGCCGTTACTGACTGAGGACAGGAATAAACACTGGATAAAACAAGAGGAGCCGGAACCAGACACAGACCACCCTTCCAAGCGCAGCACCGAAAATCTCTGCTAACAGCCCCGTGGCTCACCCCCACTGCTTCCCCTCTAGCTCTGGGCTCTCCTCTGAGCCAGGACACCTCTTGCCCTTCTCCGAAGCCTTCTCTCTTTTGCTGAATTCGAGCATTCAGCTTTGAGAGGACACAGATTCCCCAGATGGCGTCTTTGATTCCCCTGGTAAGGTCCTGCGGAAAGGTTTGACCCTGTCCGCCATCTCGTTACCGCCCAAACTCTCAACAACACGTGGGAGAGAGCAGTATCCCCAGACGTTCCATCGGAAGGACCGCGCAGCTTCGCTGCACGGCTCCGGCAGAGCGCCCGCCGCGGGTCGCCTCTCTGAGGCCTCCGCGCCTGTGCCCGTCTGCCGGGCGCCGCGCGCCCCCTTCCTGTCTGACCTCCAGTGTCGCAGGGAGGTCTCCTGACTGAGGATGAGAAAGTGTGGTCTCCTGTCCTCTGTCTGTGCAGGGCGCAGCCTCCGCTCCCAACCGTCCTGCTATTTTCTTCTTGGAGTATCTTCTTTTCCTAAACAACTGGAAGCCAGAGACATCAAATCTTCCACACACAGCCAAAGTAAGTGTCACAAAACTGATTCAATAAAACTGTGAAATGGGCTCACTTGATTCTCTTTGCTTTCATGACTTGCCTTTCTTGTAACATCTTTTAATTTCCTCATTTATCTTCATTATTAATTTCCTCATTTATTTATTGAGCACTTACTATCTGCTGGTATTAAAACATCTTAGAAAATACTAAGAATAATTTTTTTGACTTATTTTAGGCTGTGCTGTTTCTCACTGCTGCACGAGCTTTTCTCCAGTTGCAGCATGCGGGCTTCTCACTGCAGTGGCTTCTCTTGCTGTGGAACGCGGGCTGCAGGTGCACAGGCTGCTGTAGTTGCAACTTGCACTTTCCAGGGCACAAGGGCTTCAGTAGTTGTGGCTCCCCGGCTCTGGAGCACAGGCTCAGGAGTTTGGCCGCTTGGGCTTAGTTGCTCCGAGGCATGTGGGATCTTCCTGGATCAGGGATTGAACCTGTGTCTCCTATATTGGCAGGTGGATTCTTCACCCCCAAAGCCACCAGGGAAGCCCAGAAAATATTTTGATATTAATTTGTTTGTTTATTTCATTAGTTGTTTAAAGTTTAGTTTAGTTGCTCAGTCGTGTCGGACTCTTTGTGACCCCATGGACTGTAGCCTACCAGGCTCCTCTGTCCGTGGGATTGTCCCAGCAAGAGTACTGGATTGGGTGGCCATTTCCTTCTCCAGAGGATCTTCCCAACCCAGGGATCGAACACGGGTCTCCCACATTGTAGGCAGACGCTTTACCATCTGAGCCACCAGGGAAGTCCTATCATTACTTGTTAATTTACTTACAAATGAATATCTATCCATTCTTTTAAGTGTCAAGCTAGGTACTGGTGTTGCACTAATATATAAGATAAATATATCTATAGTCTAAGAGTATGGTCTGTAAGTCAAAGTGTTGCCTTCCCCAGGATATCTGCTTTTAAACTTTTTCAGATTGTAGAATAAAAGACTTTGAACTGTAGGATATTTAAAGAAACCTCCTTCTCTACCCTCTTATATGTGTCTGGAACCTGAGGATTAAGCTGACAAAAGACAGATTAATGCACAAGTGGGGAAAACAGGTTGGGGATAAATTGGGAGACTAGGATTGATATATATATATATACTACGTATCAAATGGGCTTCCCAGATGGTACTAGTGGTAAAGAACCTGCCTGTCAATGCAAGAGATTTAAGAGATGTGGGTTTGAGCCCTGGGTCAGGAAGATCCCCTGGAGGAGGACATGGCAACTCACTCTAGTATTCTTGCCTGGAAAATTCCATGGCCAGAAGAGCCTGGTGGGTATTAGTCCATAGGGTCACAAAGAGCCAGACTTGACTGAAGTGACTTAGCACATGCATAAAATAAGTAACTAATGAGAACTTATTGTATAGCAGAGGGGGGAAAAAAGATGGTACAATCTGTTTGTCGGACATATATTAAATTCACCTTAAAAGTGCATTTCTGACAAAACGAGTTCTGACAAAATGTGGTTCACTGGAGAAGGGAATAGCAAACCACTTCAGTATTCCTGCCTTGAGAACCCCATGAACAGTATGAAAAGGCAAAAAGATAGGACACTGAAAGATGAACTCCCCAGGTCGGTAGGTGCCCAATATGCTACTGGAGATCAATGGAGAAATAAGTCCAGAAAGAATGAAGAGATGGAGACAAAGCAAAAACAACACCCAGTTGTGGATGTGACTGGTGATGGAAGCAATATATTATATATAATATATAAATATATATTATATAGAATATATTATATATTAATATTACATATTATATATATATATATATATATAAAACCAAGGTTGGATGCTGTAAAGAGCAATATTGCACAGAAACCTGGAATGTTAGGTCCATGAATCAAGGCAAACTGGAAATGGTCAAACAGGAGGTGGCAAGAGTGAACATAGACATTTTAGGAATCAGTGAACTAAAATAAACTGGAATGGGTGAATTTAACTCAGACCATTATATTATATATTATAATTATAATATTATATAATATATATTATTAATAATATATAATATATAATATTATATAATATATATTAAATAATATATAATATATAATTAATACATAATATAATATTATAATTATAATATATATAATATATATTATATATTTATATATATTGTATTATATATTATATATAATATATAAATTACATATTATATAATACATAATATAATATTATGTAAACTACATATTATATAATATTAATATTATAATTATAATATTATATAACTTAGACCATTATATTATATATGACCATTATATCTACTACATGGGCAGGAATCTCTTAGAAGAAATGGAGTAGCCATCATAGTAAACAAATGTCTGAAATGCAGTACTTGGATGCAATCTCAAAAACAAGAGAATGCCTATTCTCTTCCAAGGCAAACTATTCAATGTCACAGTAATCCAAGTCTATGCTCCAACCAGTATGGTTCTATGAAGACCTATAAGACCTTCTAGAACTAACATGCCGAAAATATGTCCTTTTCATTATATGGGACTGGAATGCAAAAGTAGTAAGTCAAGAGATACCTGGAGTAACAAGCAAATTTGGCCTTGGAGTACAAAATGAAGCAGGTCAAATGCTAACAGAGTTCTGCCAAGAGAATGCACTGGTCATAGCAAACACCCTTTCCAACAACACAAGAGAAGACTCTTGTGGTCAATACCGAAATCAGATTGATTATATTCTTTGCAGCCAAAGATGGAGAAGCTCTATACAGTAAGCCAAAACAAGACTGGGAACTGACTGTGGCTCAGATCATGAACTTATTGCCAAATTCAGACTGAAATGGAAGGAAGTAGGGAAAACCACTAGATCATTAGTATGACCTAAATCAAATCCCTTACAATTATAAGGTAGAAGTGAGAAATAGATTCAAGGGATTAGATCTGATAGACAGAGTGCCTGAAAAACTGTGTATGGAGATCCATGACATTCTACAGGAGGCATTGATCAAGACTATGCCCAAGAAAAAGAAATGCAAAAAAGTAAAATGGTAGTCTGAGGAGACCTTACAAATAGCTGAGAAAAGAAGAGAAGCTAAAGGCAAAGGAGAAAAGGAAAGATATACCCAATTCAATGCAGAGTTCCAAAGAATAGCAAGGAGAGATAAGAAAGCCTTCCTCAGTGATCAATGCAAAGAAATAGAGGAAAACAATAGAATGGGAAAGACTAGAGATCTCTTCAAGAAAATTAGAGATACCAAGGGAACATTTCATGCAAAGATGGGCTCAATAAAGGACAGAAATGGTATGGACCTAACAGAAGCAGACGATATTAAGAAGAGGTGGCAAGAATACAAACTTGCCATATACAAAAAAGATCTTCAGGACCCAGATAATCACGATGGTGTGATCACTCACCTAGAGCCAGACATCCTGGAATGTGAAGTCAAGTGGGCCTTAGGAAGCATCACTACAAACAAAGCTAGTGGAGGTGATGGAATTCCGGTTGAGCTATTTCAAATCCTAAAAGATGACTCTGTGAAAGTGTTGCACTCGATATGCCAGCAAATTTGGAAAAGTCAGCAGTGGCCACAGGACTGGAAAAGGTCAGTTTTCACTCCAATCCAAAGAAAGGCAATGCCAAAGAATGTTCAAACTACCACACAATTGCACTCATTTCACAAGCCAGCAAATTAATGCTCAAAATCCTCCAAGTCAGGCTTCAACAGTACGTGAACCATGAACTTCCAGATGTTCAAGCTGAATTTAGGAAAGACAAAGGAACAAGAGATCAAATTGACAACATCCACTGGATCACTGAAAAAGCAAGAGAGTTCCAGAAAAACATCTACTTCTGCTTTATTGGCTATGCCAAAGCCTTTGACTGTGTGGATCACAACAAACTGTGGGAAATGAAGATCTTCAAGAGATTGGAATACCAGACCACCTCACCTGCCTCCTGAGAAATCTGTATGCAGGTCAAGAAGCAACAGTTACAACTGGACGTGGAAAATCAGACTGGTTCCAAATCAGGAAAGGAATACATCAAGATTATGTATTGTCACTCTGCTTATTTAACTTACATGCAGAGTACATCATGCAAAATGCTGGGCTGGATGAAGCACAAACTGGAGTCAAGATTGCTGGGAGAAATATCAATGACCTCAGATATGCAGATGACACCACCCTTATGGCAGAAAGTGAAGAACTAAAGAGCCTCTTGATGAAAGTGAAAGAGGAGAGTGAAAACGTTTGCTTAAAAATTAACATTCAGAAAACTAAGATTATGGTATCTGGGCCCATCACTTCATGGGAAATAGATGGGGAAACAGTGGAAACAGTGAGAGACTTTATTTTAGGGGCTCCAAAATCACTGCAGATGGTGAGTGCAGCCTTGAAATTAAAAGACAGTTGCTCCTTGGAAGAAGTGCTATGACCAACCTAGAGAGCATATTAAAAAGCAGAGACATTACTTTACCAACAAAGGTCTGTCTAGTCAAAGCTATGGTTTTTCTGGTAGTCATGTATGGATATGAGAGTTGAACCATAAGGAAAGCTGAGCACTGAAGAATTGATGCTTTTGAACTGTGGTGTTGGAGAAGACTCTTGAGAGTCTGTTGGACTGCAAGGAGATCCAACCAATCAATCCTAAAGGAAATCAGTCCTGAGTGTTCATTGGAAGGACTGGCGCTAAAGCTGAAACTCCAATACTTTGGCCACCTGATGTGAAGAACTGACTCATTGGAAAAGCCCCTGATGCTGGGAAAGATTGAAGGCAGGAGGAGAAGGGTTCGACAGAGGATGAGATGGTTGTATGGCATCACTGACTCAATGGACATGAATTTGAGCAATTCTGGGAGTTGGTGATGGACAGGGAGGCCTGGAGTGCTGCAGTCCATGGGGTCACAAAGAGTTGGACATAACTGAGCAACTGAACTGAAAAATGCATTTCAGTAAATACCAGGTGCAGACAAATACTGTTTGATTCCACTTACAGTCAAATTCATAGAGTCAGAAAGGACATTGGTAGGTGCCAGGGTTTCAGGGGTTGGGAGTGGCAGTGGGGGAAGGGGGCTTGGTGTTTAGTGGGGACAGAGTTTCTGTTTAGAAAAATGAAAAATTCAGCAGATGAATGAAGGTGAGAGTTGCATAACAATGAGAATGTACTTAGTGCCACTGAACTGTACAGTCAAATATGGTTAAAATAGTATGCTTTGTATTATGTGACTTTCACCACAATTAAAGAGCATTTTAGAAAGGACAGATTAAGAGGAGAAAAGTCACACACAAATTTTATTTGATGGTAATACTTTATTTTTTACGTGCACAGAGAACTTCACAGAAAAGTTAAGACTCAACAAGGCAGTTAAACCTGGGGGCTTATATACTATTGTATCAAAGGGCAATATATTTACAGAAAAACGACAAGACAAGGCAATAAATCGTGGAAAGATAAATATTTGAAAGTGAAAGTCACTCAGTAGTGTCCGACTCTTTGTGACCCCACGGACTATACAGTCCGTGGAATTCTCCATGCCAGAATACTGGAGTGGGCAGCCTTTCCCTTCCCCAGGGGATCTTCCGGAGTCGAACCCAGGTCTCCTACATTGCAGGCGGATTCTTTACCAGCTGCGCCACCAGGGAAGCTGGGGAAAACTAATGGAAGATGGGTGCTGTTTTAGCAAGACTCGTTTGTGCAGACCCATCTTGGGGCTTTCTGTCTCCTGGCTGTTCTCCTGATGTGGAAGACAGGAAAGAGAAAATGTTTGCAAAGGAAACTTTTTAGTCAGCTTTCAGGCAGGTAGGGCGAGGGCAAAGAGCTGTTTCTGAATTTGCCACTTCTTAACTTGTTTAACTCAGAAATAATCTCTATGCCAAAGTGGCACATCTTAGGGTGTCATATTCTGATCCTTTCAGTTCCTTATTAAAGGGGTGAGGGTACTGGGGCCCAGAGACAGAATCCCTGGGGACCACATCCCATCTGGATGAAGGCATTAGTAAGCTGGAGGCTTGAAGGGCTTTCTTTCTGGACCAAGGTACTGGTTATCATCTGCACAGCATACTCTCCAGTCAACCCTTTTGCATTGGTTTCATCTAAGCCACTGAACTTGCCTTCTGTTAATTAGCCTTTAATTTGGGCTTCTAGTGGTTGAAATCCCTGGTTTCATCCCTGTGTTATGCTCATCGCTTTCCGTTTCTCTGTCTTCTTCACCACTCAACCCCCTGCCCTGGTGGAGCTGATTTTCCTGGGCTGTGAGATTTCTTGTTGATTATAAATGTAGGTGAAAAGAGGGCCTTGGAGACATCAAATCTGCACTCCTCAGTCTACACCTCAGTGACCTTGGGCAAGTTATGTAATTTTCTAAATCTCTGTTTCTTCAGCTGTGTTGTTGTTCAGTCGCTCAGTCGGGTCTGACTTTTTTGTGACCCCATGGACTGCAGCCCACCAGGCTCCATTGTCTGTGGAATTCTTCAGGCAAGAGTACTGGAGTGGGTAGCCATTCCCTTCTCTAGGGGATCTTCTTGACCCAGTGATTGAACTTTGGTCTTCTGCATTGCGGACAGATTCTTTACTTTCTGAGTCAACAGGTTCACTCTATGTACAGTGTTGACATTATGTACATTCAGCTCAGTTCAGTCGCTCAGCCGTGTCTGACTCCTTGCGATCCCATGGACTGCAGCACACTTCCCTGTCCATCGCCAACTCCCGAGTTTACTCAAACTCATGTCCATTGAGTTGGTGATGCCATCCAACTATCTTGTCTTCTGTCATCCCCTTCTCCTTCTGCCCTCAGTCTTTGCCAGCATCAGAGTCTTTTCCAATGAGTCGGTTCTTTGCATCAGGTGGCCAAAGTATTGGAGTTTCAGCTTCAGTATCAGTCCTTCATATGAATATTCAGGGTTCATTTTCATTAGGATTGATTGGTTTGATCTCCTTGCTGTCCAAGGGACTCTGAAGAATCTTCCCCAACACCACAATTCAAAAGCATCAATTCTTTGGTGCTCAGCCTTCTTTATGGTTCAACTCTCACATCCATAAATGACTACTGGGAAAACCATAGCTTTGACTAGACGGACCTTTGTTGGCAAAATAATATCTCTGCTTTTTAATATGCTTCTAGGTTTGTCATAGCTTTTCTTCCAAGGAGTAAGCGTCTTTTAATTTCATGGCTGCAGTCACTATTGGCAGTGATTTTGGAGCCCAAGAAAATAAAGTCTCTCACTGTTTCTATGTTTCCCCATCTATTTGCCATGAAGTGATGGGACCAGATGCCATGATCTTAGCTTTTTGAATGTTGAGTTTTAAGTCAGCCTTTTCACTCTCCTTTTCACCTTCATCAAGAGGCTCTTTAGTTTCTCTTCACTTTTTGCCATAAGGGTGGTGTCATCTGCATATCTGA